>NC_081292.1:199731040-200031899 GCF_030435805.1 Mustela lutreola
AGGGTAAAACCAATACGATATGCAAGACGCGTGCTCACAATGCCGTTATGTGGAACCCCCAACCTTGTCAGGGCCGCAGTGTGATTGCAGCATTCATCGGCCACAAATGCGCAGAAGGACGGACCACCGCTTTTGTGTGAACAGTGGAAGCGGCAGCGTGCCTTTGACGGGAGAGAGGACAGAAAGAGGGTGGATGGCCAGTTGCCGTGCCGGCTGTGTGTACTTTCATACAAAGAACGGGTCCTTCAGGAGACCAAAGGCAGAGGAGACATCTGAGCAGCCCTCCCGGTGCCAGCCACCAGGAGAAGGAACGACTCTCTGTCGCTCTGTCTCTCTGTCTCTCTGTCTCTCCCTTTTGGTACTGCTCTTTTTGTGTGTGTGGTGGTCACTGCTCAGTGTTTGGTACAGAATGATTTTGTTTCTTTGTTTGTTTGTTTTGTCCATCATTGCATCCTGCCTAGCCAGGAGCAAATAGTTTGGCATTAAGTACATATCACTGCCACCGTCTGAATTTTGGAACCTGCCACCTTAAGACTCGGTACAACGGAAGAGGTTTTCTCTCTCCAATAAACCTTTTGCTTTTTTTGGTAAAAACAACAACAACAACAACAAACAACAACAACAACAACAACAAAACCCATTTTCTAAACAACCCTCTGTCGATGGGAAGCTGAAATACCACTGATACAGACAGTCATTTCCTTGATGACTGAGATAGCAGTATCTTCTATAGCTTCTAAATCATTTTCTTTTTAAAGTGAATTTGTTTTTTAAAAGATTTTATTTATTTATTTGTCAGAGAGAGCGCAGAGATAGGGGGAAGCAGGCTCCTCACTGAGCAGGAAGCCTGATGTGGGACTCGATTCTGGGATTCTGAGATCATGACCTGAGCTGAAGGCAGACGCTCAACCCACTGAGCCACCTGACATCCCTATAGCTTCTAAATCTCTCTGTGTTTCACAGTCCTTAGACAGATGTTAGCAAAAGGAAGGCATTTGAATGAATGAATGGATGGATGGATGAATGAATGAATGAGATTGTGTTAAGGTCACAAGCTAAATTCGTATTCTCTGTTGGACTCCTAGAGGGTCACCCCCTCCTCCACATTTTGCTTATTACTGGATACCTGGCCAAGTTCCCCCTAAGGGAGATTGCCCAAGAAGAAACACATTTGTCACTCTGACACTAACACTGAAAGAAAAGGAGCAGAACAGTTTCGAGGTAAAGCAAACTAGGGGAGCCAGAGCTTGGCCAAGCCCCTAATTAGGTCCGAGTAATCCTACCCATTTCCCTTTCTGCCTTTTTTGAACCAAAGCTACCCACTTGTTGCTTTTTTTTTTTTTCAACAGGATTTTATACTTACATTTATCCAGGAATTATTCAGGAAACTGCTAATTTTATTTGTCCTTTCAGCCTGTTATTTCAGGTTAAATCTATAAAGGCAAATTATTAGGGCTGTAACTCTAATCCCACCAATTTTCTCAGGCCTCATGGTAAATAGTAGTAGAATAAAGTGCTATTCAAGCAGCTCCTAAATAATCAGCGGCCTCCATTAATCTCAAGTGTTTTTACTGCACTCTGCTGTTTCAGGGTACGGAGAGCGTGGTAACAGGGTCTATTAAATGGCTTCATCACAGGGAATTACAAAGAACAAAAACCTTCTGGAATACGCCCTCTACTTTTTCTTCACTTATACATGATATAATCACATTCAGAATCATTGACAATTAGGACTAGAAAAGGCCTTAGAAAATATGATCCTGTTCAACCGTCTTACTTAACAAATGAGGAAACAGAGATTCTGGATGGGCGTTGCAGTGTCTAAAATCAGGAGTACATCAGTGGTCAACGTGGGCCTGGAATACAGGCCTCTGAATAACCAGTGTCATTTTTTTAAAAAGGTTTTATTTATTTATTTGACAGAGATCACAAGCAGAGAGGCAGGCGGTGGCGGGGTGGGGGGAGAGCAGGCCCCCCGCCGAGCAGAGAGCCTGATGTGGGGCTCAATCCCAGGACCCTGGGATCATGACTGGAGCTGAAGGCGGAGGCTTTAACCCACCGAGCCACCCAGGTGTCCCTCCCAATGTAATTTTATCTAGTGTAATAGCTAGGAGCAAATTCTAGATCATCATTTGTCAAATAAAAGTTCCACTATCCTCATTATACTTAGTAAAGCAGAAAACTAATTGATAAGGTTTTGAAAGGAGAGTGAAGGTAGTGTTTTGAGCTCCATCTTGAACCAGAAGGGAACCTTCAATTACCCAGAGCTAAGGCTGCTGCTTCTGTCTGTTCTGCAGTCTGTTCGGTGTGTTTCTTGCTTTTTTCTTTTCGTTGGGCTATGTAGTTGAGGATCCCATTTTATCTGTAGCATTAAGTTTCTCAAGACCTCAGGACTTCAGTTAATTCAAGATTCATATTCCCATGGACCAAATATGCAGTAGAGATGACACGTTTTGGGTGTGGATGAATCTGCTGGGTTAGGGACCCATTCCTGTGGCTTTAGTCTGATAGCCACACCTGTCAGCCTTTTCTACTCTCTTCCACTATCCTGTCCCTTTTGGCAATACCTCTTACCATCTCTGTTCCTTAGACAAGTAACTTAACCTCTCTGTGCCTCAGTGTGCTGATCTGTAAAGTGAAGGCACTGAGAATGCATTCCTCCTAGCATGGATAGGGTGATTGAATGAGATAATTTCCTCTGTGTCAGAAAGGATTAGGTTTGGCTGCCTGTGATACAACACAAAGTAACAGTGGCTCAAACAAGGTAGAGATACATTTCGCACTTAGGTAAAAAGAAGGTTGGGGGACCTGGGTGGCTCATTGGGTTAAAGCCTCTGCCTTCGGCTTAGGTCATGATCCCAGGATCCTGGGATCGAGCCCCACATTGGGCTCTCTGCTCAGCGGGGAGCCTGCTTCCCCCTCTCTCCCTGCCTGCCTCCCTACCTACTTGTGATCTCTCTCTCTGTCAAATAAATAAAATCTTAAAAAAAAAAAAAAAAAAAAAAAAAAAGAAGGTTGAAGGTAGGTATCCAGGGCAGGTGTGACATCTTCAGGGGGACTTGGGCATTCGTGTTTCTGTTCCACTCTCTGGTGCAAGCCGAGCCTGCCTGTTCCCATATCTGTGGCCCTTCCTGCCTTCCGGGGTTGGGGTCATATGCTCCATGGCTCTCCAGCCTTCCCGGCCCCTCAGGCTTCCCAGCACTCCTCGGCCAAGCCTTCTCTCACCCGGAGACTTTCTTCCCACTAGCAACTTTATTTTATTTTTTTAAAAAAGATTTTATGCATTTATTTATTTGAGAGAGAGAGAGAGAGGAAGAGGGAGAGAGAATCTGAAGCCACCTCTTTGCTGAGTGCAGAGCCGTTGGGAGGCTCCATCCCAGGATCACGAGATCCTGACTGGAGCAGAAAGCAAGAGTTGGGAGCTCAACCAAATGAACCACCAAGGCTCCCCACCCCCACTATCAACCTTAAATTGTCTCTTTGGAAAGAGTGAGAACTTAATTTACACTTAGGTGTGGTTTATTGATAGGCTTATTGGATTTGCATGTTTACTGCAGAGTTCATAAGAGCTTTGCTCCCACTGTGAGATCTGGGAATCAATTGTGGATGTGTTTTGGGAAGAGCAGATCTTTCCTGTCCCCTTCAATACCATGACATAAAGACCGCCTGCAAATGACAGTGAAACTCCTTAGCTGTGTTTACTTGTGCATTTTTACAAATAATTTCTATTTTGGAGATTTAGCATCAAATATTTGCAAAGTTTCAAGTTAAAATAAGGGGCACTACAAATGAGATGCCTGTGACTTAAAATCTTTCTGCAATCTACATGGTGACATGTGCATGTTTAGAGGATGTTGTTTCCATTTATATCTAGGAAATGTGACGTCTGGGAAGGAGAGTAAATTCTATTATTTACCTTACCATTTTTAATAAAATACTTAAGCCTCTTTCTTAATCTATCAGATTTGAATTTGTTATAATTTTCTTAAGAAATTAATCTCCCCCACTTGCCTTCGTCTCTCCTCTGTCCCCTCCACTTTCTTCCTCCAACTCCTCTTAGTTATACCATTACTTTCCCTGCCATAACTGGTCACATTTACACTTTATTCTCATAGTTGTATTTAATATTTCATTCATGTCTGGTGTTAATCTGGTGTTAACAGAAGACAAACACCATTGATGATTAATTTTGGAAATACTGTTTTTGGAGCCATATAAACAGCCATTTTAGGATTATTTTTTCTTGAACCCTTGAGTTGTTTTATTGTTTCTTGACTCCAATGGCTTTCTCTTTTTTGGATATTTTTCTTTACATTGCTGGAGCGTATCCTTAATGTTTACAGGAAGTGACCATGAGAGGTAAGCCATTTAAATCATTGCATACATGAACATGTCTTCACTTTTCTTTTTTTTTTAATGGGCATGAAGTCTACTGATGAATATACCTAATCTACTCAGCATTGTTATTATGTTCCATGTTTAAGCATGTTACATTGTTAATTAATGTTGGTTAATATTAGAAAGCCTGTTAATTACAACTTAAATGTTAAGTAGCATTACAGCAAACCTATATTCATTTACATATAATGTCTTTGTTGTCTTCATTTTTCTTAAAATTATTAGTCTGGGTTTTATAGAATTCTAAATTCAAAAATAGTTTTCCTTCAGACTTCTTAAAATATGGTTCCATTGACTTCTAGCATTCAATTATTTTGATATCCAAAGTCAATATGATTCTCATTCCTTGGTTAGGTTATACCATACTTTGGTTTAGTCCTGGTATTTGGCCCAACTCCACTGTGAGGTTTTGGTTTCAGCCACTGAAAGTCAAAATAAATGAGATTTCAATGTCATTTCTGGCATCCCTGAACTTTGTGTGATCAATAATCATGTGCTTGGGTAAGTCTCTTTAATCAGCTAATAATGATACTGCAAGCAAGGCGTGTCACTCGGATTATTGCTAATATCACAGTCCTTTCAAATACAGGTAAGCATTTTGGGTATAAGTTTGTGGGGTGGGTTTTTTTTTTTTTTTTTAGGTATAACTTTTAGTAAGAAAAACATTTTGTATTTTGAAATTCTATCAGATTATAAATGTGCAATGATTACTACAAGGCTAAAATGCCACACTAATGATTAGTACTGATAGTAAGAATAAATGTTAAAACGTTAAAAATGATTACAAAGGACTTTCAAACATTTAAACACGAGGCAAAGAGATTGAGAGTTAATAGTACCAGTAGAAGAGGGTGTGTGGTAGAGAGCTTCCAGCCCGGTCTCCTCTCCTCTGGCAGATCTCTGGGCACAGCCTGGGTTTTCTTTCCCTGTGCTATGTAAGCTGTAAGCTGGGTCAGTGGTAGGGCTCCCTGTGCGCGTTTCCCGTATATTAAGGATCATTGTCCTTTGTTGCCTGATACCCAGTATTTTGAAGTGTTTCAAGCAGAAGGATAAATATCGTCCCTGTATTCCATCTTGACTAGACATAAAAGTTCTATAAACTTAAATTTTTACATGAAGAAAAATCTAAATAAAGTAGAATAGTGCCCATGATAATTTAAATTCAATATCCAGACACAATAAAGAATTTTTAAGATACGACAAAAAGAAATGAGTGAAAAATGGGGAACTCGAAACACATTTGTTCTGTTGTGCTGCAAAACTTCACTAAAGACTTCTCTAAGTCTTTGGGGAATTCCTATTCCCTATTATTTTGAGCTGATGGCACTATTACAGGCTGAACTGTGTCTCCCAAAAAGATATTTTGAGAAAGAAATATTGCCATTTGCAACATGGGTGGACCAAGAGAGTATTTTATATTAAGTGAAATAAGTCAGAGAAAGACAAACATCACGTGATTTCACTGACATGTTGAGTTTAAAAAATGAAACAAATGAACAAACAAAACCAGAAACACATTCATAAATACAGAGGACACATTGGTGTGGCCGGAGGGGAGGGGATGGGGGGATGGGGGACATGGGTGGGAGAGAGTAAAAGGTGCAAACGTCCAGTTTAAAAAAAAAAAAAAAAAGATATTTTGAAATCCTAACTCCCAGTGCCTCAGAATGTGACGTGGTTTGGAGATCGAATCATGGCAGATGTAATTAGTTAGGACAATGTTATACTGTAGTAGGGTGGGCCCTTCATCTGGTAGGACTGGTGTCCTTATAAGAAGACCACATGGAAACCCAGTGATAAGAGGGAAGAAGGCCATCTGACAACAGGGGCAGAGATTGGAGGTATGAACCTGAAAGTCAAGAACACTGAGGACAAGTTGACTGCCATCGTCGGAAGCAAGGAAGAAGCAAGGAAAGAATCTCCCCAGAGACTCAGCACCTTGATTTCCAACTTGGAGTCTCCAGAAGTATAAGACAAGAAATCAGTGTTGTTTTAAGCCACCTAGTCAGCGAAACTTTGCTGTGTCAGCCCTGAAAACCAAATACAGAGATTGTAAATTGTTTTAAAAGTTACCGAAATGATGTCTGTCGTTTGCTAACCATTGTTAAGTTTTTGAAGATGAAGGATGACAGCGTAAGCATCAGGTTTCTCCCAGAAAACACACTACTCAAAATATTCTTCTGAACTCTATATTTTTGCATATAAAAAATTAGTGACATTATTAAAAGCGCCCGTTGAAGTGAATGGCAATTTAATATCCCAAATGCCGCAGTGACAGTAGGAGCAAGTTAGTAGCTGCCAGTTCTGAATAATCGTTTCTCTTGCCCTATTAAAATTTCACTAAAAATTTTTTGAAAATTAAACAATTTTGAAAAAACTTCAGATTTACTTTTGCATCTCTGAGGTTCATTCAGGGTTGATGATTTTTAGCTTTGGTTAGAAATAGATTTTCAATCTTGGTTTGTTTGGTTTTTGTTGTTTTGCTTTGTTTTGATTTGGTTTTTTGGCCAAAATGTGTATTCGAACTTCCTCTACCTTGAGAGTAATCTGCTAGCTCTGCCTGGAATTTTTCTGGATCCTTCTGGCTGGGCCACATCATGAGGGCCTCTCACTCTCTGGCTTCTGGTTGTGAAGCCATCAGGAGGTGGGAGGCGCGTACCGCTGAGATGTATATTCATTAGTATATTATGAATATATACATATATACAATATATACATATAAATATACATACAATATATACATATAAAGAATATGTATCTTCTTTAGTTCCCTTCCTGTCGACTTGTCTGGGGCTGACTGATGATTGACCAGTTGTCACTGCTCCTCCCAAGGGGACCTTCTCATCATGACTCTTTAATTTCAATGTCTGGAAACCCAGGATCTGGAAGCCCATCTTTCCCCTGGTCCTTTCTGGAGACAAGTGGCAACAGCTTCACTGTGACTAGTCCTAGGGGGGACTGTCCTATTCTTTGTGGCTTCACCACACCATTTTTAAAATGGTCCCTTTAAAAGCCATCCAGAGACGATCCCAGTTTGATTTTTGCCATCAATTTCTTGCTAGTATTCTGACCCACACAGACCGGCTGGTAAACCTCACTTCAGGTGCTGCAAAATGGCATCGTCCCGTGCAACGAATCCAGTATAATCCCTGATAGGGCAGAGATCCCCTACAATGTATCGAAGTCCACACGAAGCACCCAAGGCAACCCAGGGAAAAAAATTCTATTCCTGATTTTCAAGTTACTGTTATAAATGTTTTTCTAATAAAGAAAAAAAAGAAAATTATGCAGAGAATTTGTTTCATTTTTCAGTCCCCTCCCTGCCCCTCCACCCCCTGTAAGATATTCACCTTCTGTCATTACACATATGGGCCTGTATTCTTAACACTTAGCAGAACCTCATCCTTTAGCAAAGAGTTGCAAATGACTTTCTTGCTTCTGATATTAAAAACCCTGTGTGTGAATTCAGGTTGCCACCTTACCGTACTCTTTGTAGTCCCTGTATTTTTAGTAATGTGCCCATACCTCACTCAGTCTGGCTGCATTTTGGCACTGTGTATTCAAAGCTGTCATCAGAAGGCTGCACCCTATTTAAACCTACTGTGACTGTCTTCTTTTAAAATCCCTCATTAATATCTATTTCTTAATGTGACATGTACTGTTAACATGTGGGGGTTATTTTGATATAACTTCCAAAGACATAAGCAACTCTTTTCCTGGGAAAACTTCCCAGTTTTTTAAAATCAGTGATTTTATTTTATCTCTGTGGCACTCTCTAGAACATGGTGCTCATTTGTCTTATTATAAGAACATTATTCCCTCTCTCACCCCTCTTACAGAGTGAGGAGGTTTGATCTAAAGCAGAAGAGACTTTCTTGGGAAGTGACTACCGTTGGGGATTTCCCTTCCTGATGAGTCAAAATCATAGAACGCTAGGGCTTCAGGGGCCTTAGCAAAATTTACTTTGAAGAGTTCCATTCATAGAGGAAGAAACCCAGGGAGGCTGGAGTATTCGCTGAAGACTCCCTAGTTATTGGAAGAATTAGAACTAGAACCAGTGTCAAAATTCTTGGGCTAGTGCCTTTTGTACTCTACCGTACTTTATTTTAAAGAAATACAGTCAGTCTTCACTAATTTGCAGCAGTTATGTTCTACGGTATCATTTCTAGTTAGCAACCTCCAAATCACTGTGTTAAGAGAGAATGAAGGGTTAGGGTCCCGGGAGTCTCGGGTCACAACATTGTCAACACACATGGTGTGTTCCTCCTTAAGGACATTTTCTGTGAACTACATTGTTGGTTCAACTAACTTTGAACTCATGGTCAGCAGAGCTATAACTCGGGCCTGAGTGAGGCTTATCTAACACACACACCTTCCGCATAAGGTGCTTCACAGCATTCTTTCTCTCAGGAACACGAGATCGCGCTTCAGCACTACACTTGAGGAACATTTTAAACAGTGAAATCACCAACAAAGAGCACAGACATGTGAACACGGTGGCACTACGTAGGCTGCGACAGGACACTTACAGCACCGGAGCTGAAGCAAGAAGCAGTGTGTTCCCTTGTTCGCCTCAGTTAGCAATGTACGCGCTGGGCTGCTCAGAAGGTCCACCAGTCCGCTCGTGTCTGTGAACAACCACAAAAGAACCCTTGTCTTTTTAAAAAATGCATCCTAAATCCTTTAATTTTTTTTAAGTTTTATTTTTTTAATTCCAGTTAGTTACCATAAAGTGATATTAGTTTTGGGTGTCCAGTAGAGTAATTCAGCAGTTCCATCATCACTCGGTGCTCGCCACCACAGGGCACTCCTGAATCCCCCCTCCTGTGTCACCCCTCCTGTCACCCACCTCCCCTCGTTTCTAGGTGCCTTCTCTGCTCCTGTTCGTGACGACCTGTCTGCTTCCTTCCCTCCCGTCTCTTACTGTTTCACTGAAGATGCTCTTGCCGGACTATGCCTAATCCGGGGTTCAGTTCTCACCCTTCGTCTTGCTTAAACCCTGACACCATTTTATCACTGTGGCCCTCCTGAAACGCCTTCCTCGCTTGGCCTTCGATACGCCACGCGCTCCTGGTTTACTCCTGCCGCGTGAGTGCTGCTTCCTAGTTCCCTCGAGGGATTTTCCCCTTTTCTTCCAATCTCTAACTATTAGAATGTCCAGGGCTTAACCTTTTGCTCTGTTCTTCATATGGCTCTCTAATCCCATAGGTAGAAAGAATATATATTTAAAATTTCTTCCTGTTGGAGCTACCGTCTGGGTCCAGCCCACAGTTCTCTCCCAGCTGCCTTGAGGGTTGCAAGGAGCACTGTCTCTGCGCAGTATAATCAGTTCTGGGGAAACATTTATACCCTGTGGCTCCCAGATTTCTAGCTCCAGACTGGACTTCTCCTCTGAGCTCCAGAGTCAGACTCAAATATTCAGCTGCCGTATACATGTGGAACCCGGTGGTCCCCGTGGGCACCCCTTGCTACTCCTTTACCCTGTACCTGGGAATGGACACGCACAGCGATCCCCACCTGAGAACGGCAGCATTACCAAAAGCTCCGACCCGTCAAGTGTGACGGTTTGGTTTAGTTCGTACCCTGGGGTTCGCCTCCAGTCCTTCCTACTCTCCTTTCACAGGTGTCAGACCCACCGCAGATACAAAGTCTCTCCTGGCTACTTCACTTCTTCCCCCTCTATGCTTCACAGGCATCCCCCACCCCCAAATCTCTTGCACATCTAATTCCATCTTGGCATCTACTTCTTTGAGGAACCAAATGACACAGAATGGAAACTGACCAACTGATGAAGGGCATCTACAGAGACTGTACAACATCGCGCTGAGTGCTTTCCCTCTAAAATAGAGAACAGGGCAAATACGTGCACTCCCAGTATTGCAAGTCAACATTGTGTTGGAGGCCCTAACTCAGAGCAATAAGACAAGAAAAAGGAATAAAAAGCACGCATGCCAGTTTAGGCAAAATAAAACTACTTTTACTTGTAGATGACAAGATCATCTATATTGAAAAAATAAGGGATCTATAAAAAACTAAGTAGAACTAATAAGTGAGTTTAGCAAGGTAGCAGGACATAAGACCAATGTATAAAAATGAGGTATGATTTCATATTCTGGAACTAAAAATAGAAATTGAAATTAAAAGAGTAATATAAATTATAATAACATTAAAAACCATGAAATTCGTAAATGTGTATTAGAAGCCACTTGAAACTTAAGATGCCCGATTTCTTGATTCCCACTCACTTCCCTCAGTGCCACATTCTGTCAGCTGTCCGGACCAAAGCCTAGGATATAGTCTTTACTTTTCCTGCCTACATCTCCCACCAGTCTATGAACACCAGTGGTGTTACTTTTAAAATACATCTTGAATCCTACTTACTTTCACCACCTTTCCTAGAGCATCCCAACATTGTCTCCCCTTCAGGATCTCCTGACTGGCCTCTGGGCTTTCATTTGCGGTTTCAGGGGCCGGGACCTCACAGGCAAATATTTATCTGAGTGAGTGTCCTAGCAGAACGTTCCTGACTCCTGAGTGGAGGCCTCCAAGGAACCTCAGTTTTCTGACTTGCTGGGGGGTGAGGGGCTGTGTGTGTGTGTGTGTGTGTGTGTGTAGGAGGGGGAGTAGTAATTTTCATCAGCAGAATTGTTTCAATCTTCATTTTATGCTATTTTCTTCTTAAATAAAGATTCCATACATCTCTGCATTTCTGTAGATGAGGTAGTGACGTGCGATGGTTTGCAGATCGCTAGTTCAAGAGTTCCCTCGGCCGTCAGTGTAGCAAAGTATGGATGCAGGGTTTTTGTTGTTTGGTTGGTTGATTGGCTTTTTTATTGGTTGCCTTGGTGAGTGTGTGTGTGTGTGTGTGTGTGTGTGTGTGTGCGTGTGTGTTGAGGACATGGATGGGAGGAAGAGTTGTCCATTCTCGGAGGTTTGGGATCCCAACTTTCCCACTCTTGCTTTCCCCCCATGACCCTGCAGTTGGGTAAGGCACTCACCTCTCCTTTCACACTGACTGCTCCCCGCTTCCCCTTTTCTGGAAAAGTTGCTTTTCCAAGATGCCACCTCTTGTCCTGCACACACTTCCTGTCTTCCCTGGTTCTGCCCTGGAGGACTAGGACCCCTTCCCTGCATTTTCACATGTAAGATGGGCTTTCTCTTTCTGTGGTTTTAGATCAGTCTAGGGTCTTTGCCCTCTTGTCTCTCAGAGGCCTGGGGCAACAGGAGCATGAGGACGGCTGGCTGGGAGTTGGTATATACTTTTTTGCCTGCAGTAATTTGAAATTTGGACATTCTGAGTTTTCGTCACACTGAGGGCTTGTTTTTATGCAGTTTTCTTTGTTACCACTTTTCTTTCTTTTTTGAGGAATGTGTTGAAGAGATACAACTGACATAGCAACTCTTACCTTGGTTTTAGAATTCCTTAGTTCCTAATCTTTTAGCATTTGGCTAACACTGCACCTAAAAGGGTCTTTGCAATCAGAGCTATATTCTGCTAAATGCATGGCTCAGTTGACCTCTGAGGGACCATCAGAAAAAGAGTCGTTTGGAATAAGGACTGATTTGGGAACATTACAGAATCCGTGTCGGGGATGACGTGCTGATAATACTCATTTGCCAAAAACTGAGTTAAACGTTTGGGAAATATTACTAAGTATGCTGAGGATTCCCATTACTATTTCTTTGTAAGTGAAGGTCACTTTCTTCTATATCCTTGTGATTGAAGTTGATGGTACCTTACCTGGTTGCCATAACCAGAAATAACACCGTAGAGTCCCCCAGCCTCCGACACACTGAATTTCCATCAAATAAAACATTCGACATGTCTCCTTCAGCAACGTGATAATGCTACAACCAGCCGTGGCTCAGTTCCTAGTGAAAACCCTCAGCTAGTGACGACGATTTTTTTGAGCCAGCAGTTGCCATCTTGTTTATAAGGAAAATGCAGCCATTTTCTTTACTGTGTATATAAGCTCTGTGGAGCTGTTTGTTTGGTTTTTAACAAAGACAATACAAAAATAAATTGGGCCTCGATTTGGTTTAGGAAAGCAGTCCGTGGAGCCACAGCCGCGTTCCTGCCTGATCGGTGATCACTGCATTTATGAGGTACACAGTTTATTCTCTTGCTCGCCACACAATAGGCCCCGCAAGTTAAAGAGCTCCAAGTTTCAAGGACTGGAGTTTTTGGGTGCCTGCCAGGACAGATCTGTTTAGCAAACAAGCTGGAGGGTGCTTATTAGTAGGTTGTGGCTTGCAGACCATGAAGCCCCTGGGGCCAGATGCACTGATGAAATGGCGGAGCCGTACACCGGCGAGGCCATTGGATGAAAAGGAAAGCAGCACCACATTACTAAATAGGCTTCTTGTAGGCCTTAATTAAGCCCCTGTAAATGACTTCTTTTGTGACTCTTTCTGTTGGTCCAGAAGACAGGCTATTAAAGATTAACATAGGAACTATTTTTCAAATTAGAATGTAGACAATTCTGAAGAGTTACAGCTATATTATTCATATTACAAGAATAAGCCCTGGTTAGATTGGGAAAGTGAAGAGTCATATTTCTAGTGGAACAAAACACGTCTTATTTTCTCTAGTTGCATTTCTTTAAAAAAAAAAAATTGCTGGTCTTCTCTGCCCCCTGCTTAGATTTTTGTTTCTGTTGAGTGACTCAAGGTGGCTTGAGGCTTTCAAATTAATGCCTGGTACAGTATTATCGAGGCTTAAGAAGAATGCAGCTAGTCTGATCTCTGTTAGGAGAAAAACAAAAAATCTGGAAAATGTCACTTTTTGCCATTCTTGGTCTTACACATTTTCTTCTGCCGCCTCCACTAGTTAGCTCTAGATTTCGAATTAATAACATAGAATGTACCTTATGAGTGTTGTTATATTTTAATAGAAGGAATTTCCAAAAATACAGATGCAGAGCTGGAGAAATTTTTGAGTCAGCCTAGGTCATTTCTGTGAATCCTATTAGTAAAAGCTTTTGTGTCTCTTGTCCTGCTCTGACTGGTTAATAATTCGTTCTTTTACAGTTAGAGGATGATTGTACATTAAATACCGAACTCATAAAGTTATGTACATGTGTGGGATAGGGCAGGAGAGACGAGTTACAAAGCTGTAACACTTGCTAAAATGAATCATGAGTGCTCTTCAATACAATTTGCATTCAAGGCAGAATCATTCGTATTATGATGATACGACAAAAGAACAGTATAGAACAGTTTTTAAAATGCTAATGGTGTTTTACTCCCAAAGTTGAGAAATTCTGGTAAAGGGACCAAACTAAAACTAATTTTTATTTCCAGTTTTATGATATTATGGGACTTATACTTCACCATTTTGTAACATTGGCATGACTAAAGTAATTTGGGGGGTTTTTTGGGGAGGAAAATATTTACATAGAAAAATATAATCCTGGGATGCCTGGGTGGCTCAGTTGGTTAAGCAGCTGCCTTCAGCTCAGGTCATGATCCCAGCGTCATGGGATCGAGTCCCACATCGGGCTCCTTGCTCAGCAGGGAGCCTGCTTCTCCCTCTGCCTCTGCCTGCCACTCTGTCTGCCTGTGCTCACTCTCTCCCCCGCCTCTCTGATAAATAAATAAAAAATCTTAAAAAAAAAAAAGAAAAAGAAAAATATAATCCTCAAAAGTGTGACTATTATGTCAGCTGTAATTATTTTGTGTTGATAAAAAATTGGCCATATTTATTCTCACCAAAACATTTAACCAAAACCAATGCATCATAACAACCACCACACTTTTCTTCTTTTACTTAGACCTCAAAACCATTTTACTCATAGCAATGGAACTGTTCTTCATTTTTTATTTATTGACTTTAGAGCTGTATTTGTACATGTGGGTCATTTTACTATTTTAATGAGCTTATCTGATAGAAATTAGGTATTTTGGAAGATGCTTAAGCTTGTGCAGTCTAGAGCATGCAAATTTCATTGGGTCCAAAAGTTCAGAACCTGGAGTAAATTAACGTAGAGGAAGTGGGCTGTGAACTTGAAGCTTAACTACCAAAAATGCATAAGAAGCAGAAATTCTTCCTTCAGTCTCTGTCACTTGTTTCAGTCTAACATGTATTTTTTGAATCTCTGTAATGTTCCCACTTCAGTGCTTGACTCCAGTGAGACCAAGACCCGATCCCTACTTTCACAGAGCTCACAGTGTTGTAGGGAAAACAGACAAGTTAACATGTAACCGTAGGGGAGGGGAGAGCCTGCAAACCATGGAGATCCTTGGAGGTAGCCCAAAGGAAGTGACTTCCACAGAGGACTGGGAAGAGAGGAGAGGCATGGGAAGCGTGTCTGAGGGGAGGCTCTCTGAAGTGAACTCAGCAGAGTCAGTTGGAGTTGGCCAGTCACAGAAAGGCAAAAGGTATTTAGGGAGAGGGCCCACTGTGCAAAGTCGCAGTGGGTGAAAGAGGAAACATGTCTGATGGCAGTGGAGAGTGAGGTGAATGGAGGGGAGCATGAGGACCCAAAGATGTAGAGGTTGGTCAGGAGTCAGGGTGGGAGGACTCTCGGGCGCCATGTTAGGACTTTGCTTTTTGAGGTGATGGATCCCTTGAAGAGTTGACATAATTGGATTTGTGTGGTTGCATTTTAATAATATTTTTTCTTTTATATAAATAAAACACATTAAATATAATAGAAACCCCAAAATACGGATACTCCAACAACTCAGAGATAACTGTTGTTAACATCTTTGTATTGATTTTTCTGATCAGTCTTCTACAGATGTGTGTAACATAGTATGTCTCTGTCTGTGTACATACACATATATACACATGCATATGTATATATTAAATGGCCTCATACTGTACTTTCTGTTTAATAACCTGCCTTTTCACATAACGGTGAGTTTATTTTGAACATTTCCCCATCACTTTTCTTCTGCAAAATGATTTTTAACAAGTGCATAGCATTCCATCATGTCAAAGTATTCCAACTGAGAAATAATTATTGGATATTTGTATTATTTCCATGTATTTTGCCTATCGTAAACAACATCCCATGAAACATCATTGTATATATGTGTTTTTGTGCCCATATCTGATTAAAGTTCTTAAGATGTATTCTTAAAAGTAATTGCTGATTGAAGGATTAGGAACAATTACAATGACTTCGATACATATTGCCAGATTGTCCTCTAGAAAACATGAAAATTGTCCTGTTGGTGGGGTGCCTGGGTGGACCAGTTGGTTAGTGTCTGACTCCTGGTTTCGGATCAGGTGGTGATCTCATAATCGTGAGATCGAACCCTACGTCTGGCTCCTTGCTCAGACTCCATGAGTTTGCTTGAGATTCTCGGTCCTTCTCCCTCTGCGGCCACCTTGTGCTTTCCCGCTCACAAATAAACAAATCTTCCAAAGAGAGAGAGAGAGGGAGATAATTGTCCTGGAGAGGGGTGGGGTTATAGGCCAAGTGACGTATTAGGAGATTATTGTTGGTAATGACGTAAGAATGATCAGTGACTTATTGAATGTGATAGATCAAAAAAGGAAGGCATCTGCAAAAGATCTTGTAATTATCTTGATTTTTCTGTCAACCCAAACTGACTGAAACAACCTTGAAGTCAGAAGCTATGTCTTTGTTTTTTTTTTTTTTCCTGTAGTCCAAACACACTACCTGGCACATGATATGTGCTAAATAAATATTTGATATATGGCTGATTTAAAAAAAAACAAGGAAGAAGGAAGACATCTGGGATGTCCTCCAGCTTCCTATCTTAGATGGCAGGAAACATGGAAATACCCAAATGAAAAAGACTGTGCAGGAAGAATAACTTGATTCCTTTAAAGTCCTATATTATGTGCTCCAAGTTTTCTTAGGAATGAATGTTCTGCCTTATTCATTATTCCTTATGTTACCAACTTTCTGACTTCTTTTGATCCAAATGCTGAGACTCAAACCATTAGAAAAATTCTCTTTTATCAAAAATCCTTTTGTTTTATTCTCTATTAGTTAATGGCCCCCACTTTATTCAAGTGAGCATTTACTGAGCCATTTCTTTATGTGGTGCTTATAGAGAGGCAGGAAGAGGAGGACGGAAGAAGGTGAGGATGCGTACTTGCACCCGCCTGGGGCAGGCACTTCATCTCCATGGCCCTGGAAGAAGGAACTCAGGATCAACCAAAGGCAGAACTGCACTGATGTGGCTTCCAAGCCTGGCATGTGCTTTTTCTGATACAGAATTTTGGAGCTAGGAAAAGTCTTTTTGTCTAAGCTTTCTCCTTTTGTAGATGAAAAACTGAGCTTGAATGCCTAAAATGAAGTTTTCAGAGTGCAACTGGCGAACAGAACTTGGATGTTGCGATTCTCATGTCACATCCTTTTCTTCCCCCTTGCTGCCTCTCCCATCCTGTGCAGTCCTGCGCCCGGAGCTAGCGGTTTAAAGGCAACACCTCTTTCTTAAGGTGAACTCAAAGGCTCGACTTGAGAGCACTTGCCTAGGTCTTAGTTAAATACAAAGGGCGTTCTAATTACTTACGACATTTGTTTTTTCGAGCAGGGCAAGTTTCCATAGTTAAATCTCTCACTCAACAAATATTTCCCAGTCACTGCTACACAGCAGCCACTGTGTTCTCTGCTGGGGAGATAACAAACATCAAGACAAGATCCTTGCTTCCCAGCACATACAGGACCAGCTGCTTCATCTAGGCTGGGAAGCAAGTGGTTATGATGCGGAGCTCTGGGTGTTAAGATGCTGGAAATACAGGGTTTTTGTGAAAGCCACAAGAAGACACCTGAGGCACACACCAGTATCAGAGAAGTCTTTTTTTTTTTTTTTTAAGGTTTTATTCATTTATTTGACACAGAGAGATCGCAGGCAGGCAGAGAGAGAGAGAGGAGGAAGCAGGCTCCCTGCGGAGCAGAGAGCCTGATGTGGGGCTCTATCCCAGGACCCTGGGATCATGACCTGAGCTGAAGGCAGAGGCTTTAACCACTGAGCCACCCAGGTGCACCCAGAGAAGTCTTTACAAAGGAATTGGCCTCTTTGGGAGAAAGGGAACCAGTAGAGTAGAAGGAGTTGGAAAATCAAGTGCTCTGGGTTGAAGGAACATGGAGAGAGATAACAAAAAAGCATTAGTGGTTTTTCCCCTCTGTTTTTATGGAAGTATAGTTGACATACAATGTAATATTAGTTTCAGGTACATAGCGTAGTGATATGACAGTTCCATGTGTTATGAAATGTTCACCAGGATAAGTATCGTCACCATACAATGTTATTACAGTAGTATTGATGACATTCCTTATGCTGTATTTTTTTAATCCCTGTGACTTATTTATTTTTTAATAAATAAGTTTATACCTCTTAAACCTCTTTATAAGTGTGTGTGTGCATGTGTGTGTTTAGTATCTGCTTTATCCATTCATCAGCCACTGGGCTCTTAGGTTGCCTCCACAGCTTGGCTATTGTACATGATGCTGCAATAGTGTAACTGAAAGACTTCTAGCACGTGTAGGCAGGAGGAATCATGGTGACCCCCAGATTTCCAGCTTGCGCACTCCATGGAGGGCGGTATGGTGGCATGGCTCCCACCAGGGTGGCCCCTCATTATTCAGAACAGAAGAAACCAGCCACAGCTAAGTGCTCCCAGCACGATCCCAGCAATACAGAGAGGAGGGGGGATCCTTCATGCCCGTGTCGCTATGCAGGCGACCACACGTTCACAACGAATGGGGTCGGGATAATCAGTATTTAAAGGATGCTTACCGAGCCGCTTACTATCTCATTTAGTCCTCACAGGAGGTGCATGTGATTAGGTTAGAGAGGTTTCATCTTTTGCTCAAGGTCTTAAAGCTGGTGAGTGACAGGGTCAGAATGCAAACCCAGCTTTAAAATCTCTGAGTAGAGTTGCATGACAGTGCTTTCAGGTAGACCCTTGAGCCATCCTGCCTAAACATTAGAGAGAAGTTAAGTAATCCCATTCATCTACTGAGTATTTGCTAGCTTATGGGCTAATTATTTTTATTATCAAATTAGAAAAATCACCTTCCTGGAGCAAGTGAAGAAAAATTCTTCCCCTTCTCTTCTCCAACTTCCCACTTCTAAGCCTGAGTTCCTTATGTTTTGCCCAAAAGGTAATTCATTTCTCAATCAAAACTGGGACCGATGAGTAATATACCTCTCAGTACAATAGCTTTCCTCGGGAGTAGGTCTGAGACTTGGAAACTGTGAAACCATTTCAGGAGTTTGGTTCGTTTGGTTTTTCGTACAAGTGTTTCTCTGAGTATGGTATCAAACCACTGAGCAGTGTAAGAATCTCACAGCTTGGCTTTGGGTTTTAGATCAGGGAATCCTAACTGAGGCACCACCAAGCCACCAGCGTTCTGGGACTGGCACACCTGTATTCTGGAATTTTGGCCCCTCAAGCCTGTGTATGATCAGCTCTGGCTACACCCACACCCATCACTTCTGTCCGAGACCAGTGTCGTCCACTACTCCGTATAATCCATACAGGTAGCATTGTTATTAATGTAACTTGGTGTGAACACGATTGGGAGGCACTGGTTAGAGCAGTGGTTTTTTAGTGTGGATCAGGGTCAGGATCCCTTAGAGAATAGTTTAAAAAAAAAGAGAGAGAAAGAGACAGACTCCCAGGCTGCCCCTAGATTCCCAGAATCAAATTCTTTGGCTCTTTACGGCCCGGTTATGTGCTTATCAGAAACTTCTTAGGTGACTCTGTTCTTCTTGGTCTACAGATCAGGGTTTGAAAGCCTCTGGATTGTATGCATGTGCTTTGGGATGAGACATACCTGCTCAAACCATAGGTCCATCCCTTTTACCGCATAAATTATATGAACTCTTTGAGCCTCTGTAAAATGTAGGCAAAAACAAACCATGCAGAGGGAGATAGTACATGGCACAATGCCTGGTCCTGAGCAGCACAAAATAAGTCATGGTCATTATTGTCACTGCTCTTTTCACTGGCTGGTATTTAAAGACCAGCACGAATGCAATCTTCCAAGGCCGTCCACTCCTTTTCTCTTTATCACGTAAGGTTCAGTGCACTGAAAAACTATCCCTGGGCCGTATTTATTTAGCAGTCTGGGCCCCTCTGGAGATGGGTCTGCACTTACCACTCTACCCTCCACCTCCAGGGTCACAGATTTTCTAGCGTAGAGCACAGCTGGAGACCACAGGGAAGAGAGCCATGCCAGCGGGCTCACCACAAGCTGACTACAGCTTTAGTCATTACCTGAGCCAACCCAGCTGTGACCAATTTTGATATAGGGAGAAACAGCACTTGATATATTCCACAGGTTAAAAAAATAAGAACTTTTATTTCCTTTGCTAACATAGACAAACTCTTGTACGTCGTAAGTCTACCTTCTTGTGTTTAGGCATTTTGCTTTGCATTAAATTCTGTCTTTGACCAAGACTTCCTAGAATATTAATAAGATGTCGAGCTTCTGCTAGACAAGTAAAATCTTTCTAGGTCAAAACGAAGAACAGTACCATCTTCTATAAGGTTCAACTGCAGCAAATGATTAAAAGGCAGCAGCACTTTTAAAGATAAAAGTTTATAATTAGCATGGAAGTTCTGTAATTTAAAATGGAAAGTTTGTGGAGCTATAGGAAAGCCGGATAAACCTCAGCTAGAAAATAACAGGTTTCATATGTTGAAAATATCAGCCATTTAACCCAAAGTGAACCAATTATAACACATTTCGTCTAATGCATGGGTCTGAAACTCAGAGGTAAACCCACTGACTTGATAGGAAGTAAGTCATATCTTTAACAGTACTTTCGAAACTTTTGCCTTCTATTGCCCTCCAAATTTATAATTCCAAATTTGTATTCCATTTGAGTTCTTGGGTTCAAGGTTATTTCTTATTTTAATAGGATAAGAGCACTTACATGGTATAGCACATTGAAGTTTGTCATCTATGTAATAACGTGTATTACTTATCTAATTATTATTCTCCGGTCAAATAAATTTCTCATAGTCATCTGGGATCTATTTGGAATAGTGTGACTCAGGTTTTAACTTAGAGTTAGTTTAATTCCAGTGTTACCTCACTCGGGTATATCAAAAGCTTACCTTGCAGCTTGGCAGGTAATAGATGAGTATTGTCAAAGAAGTGTCAATTATTTCAGAATATATTCTTCTAATCAGCTGCCATGAACTCAATGCATGGTAGACAGCTTATCAAATGTCTGTCTGTATTCTTTCATTTGGAGTGTGTCAGCTGAACCTATGCAGTGATGAAACTCAATCTCAGGCTAAAGTAATAGAATTTTTCTACCTAAAATATAAAGAAATTTTCTTTCTTTCTTTCCTTCTTTTTTTGTTTTTTAGGGGTGGGAGGTAAGGGAGCTTAAGTGATGAGTGATTCACTGTGCTGTGCCAATTCCTTTTGCCCATTACCCCCAAGAATTACTTTAAAATTGGGATCACTGGGTTTCCAAGCTCATTGGCACTCCAGGAAATGATTTGAACCATGTGGTGATATGAGTATCATTTTATTCATAGTTCATGAGAAAGAAAACTAAATTTGACTACCAGAGGTTTCCTTCTAGAAAACCAGTTTGTTTTTACCAACGTAATTGTATCGCTGTCCATTCTCATGATGAATGGTGGAGATAGCCCACTGGCTTCCTTTTGGGGTTCGCAGTGAGTTTGGGATACTTCTCCAGCCATTCTGGCATGCCCTACATTAGTTTTCAGTTTTGTTTTTTTTTTTTAACGATTTTATTTATTTATTTGACAGACAGAGATCACAAGTAGGCAGAGACACAGGCAGAGAGGAGGCAGAGAGGAGGAAGCAGACCCCCTGCTGAACAGAGAGCCCAATGCAGGGCTCGATCCCAGGACCCTGAGATCATGACCTGAGCCAAAGGCAGAGGATTAACGCACTGAGCCACCCAGGTGCCCTTAGTTTTCAGTTTTTAACTGAAATTTTCCCAATGGTCTACTAATTAAAATGTAGAATTTATGTTTCATAGCTATTCATGTTGCAAACTAAGACTTCAGTCAGCTCTTTCTCACATACAAAGTAAACAGGAGCCTAGGGCTTTCTGTGAATGCACCAGGTCAAGGAGAGCCTTCGATTGCTTGGTTTGTCTTTCATGAACTAGCCATTCTTTCTCTGAACTTCTACTACACTATTTTTTTTTTAAAGATTTTATTTATTTATCAGAGAGAGAGGGGGGAGAGAGCGAGCACAGGCAGACAGAATGGCAGGCAGAGGCAGAGGGAGAAGCAGGCTCCCTGCTGAGCAAGGAGCCCGATGTGGGACTCGATCCCAGGACGCTGGGATCATGACCTGAGCTGAAGGCAGCTGCTTAACCAACTGAGCCACCCAGGCGTCCCTACTACACTATTTTTAATACAGGTTGTTTTATTGTCACTTTTGTGTTTGTGAGGTTGCATTCTGCACCTGGCTAATATTAAAAGCTATTGGGTACAGAAATTGGGTTCAGTATTCCTGCAGCATTGGATTAGGAATATAGTATTTTACAAACACTTACTGACTGAATTATAGAAATTGCTTGGAACCTAACTGGATTTGCTTTAATTTTCTCCCTTATATATGCATGCATAAGCTCATTGGAGTTGTAGGAAGACTCAAACCCTGATCAGCCACACAGTAAGAATGGAGCTGCCTGTAAATTCTGGGAGACTTTAGGCTCAGAAAAATCTGTGCAATCAAATGAATATAAAATAGAAAGGATAGGTGGCCTGAAATAAAGATAGAAAGCTGATGTACCTGTGCATTGAGGAGGAGGGTGTCCTAGGAGGGTCTTGAGGTAGCACAGTATCGGGAACAAAGATCTTATTATTCAGTTTAAGGCTCTTTTTCAAAATCCTGTCACCTGAGCCATATTCTTGCCCAAGGCACAAAAGTGATGGTCACTGTTGGCTGAATATTTCCTGTACTTATAGGCCTCTAGGTTAGTGTTTCTCTTTTGTATTAGTGTTTCCATTATAGATTACTGAAGCTGATTATATCACCTTTTGGAATAAAAGGTTTTCCATTTTTAGGTTATTATTTTGACTGCACATTATTTCAACTGCACATTATTTTAGTCAAATCAAGATCAGTCTAGAGAAAGGGAAAGCAGCATCAACATGGAGGAAGCACCAACTCCACTGAGGAAATACAAGTCAGCATGTGGTAAATTTTAATGAAGTGATCATCATAAAAGATTACAGACTCAGTGGAAAAAAGAAAACCACAGAAACATTTGTCTGTTTGTGGAGAAGCTTAAGTATAACCATCGCTTAGAGTTTAAAGCTATTCCTAGATATGCCACCTGTCTTATTGCCACATTTTTAGAAAGTATATGCATTTTCTCAAAAGTTGTATTTTACCAGATTAATAATTTTTAGAAAGAAATTATGTGTATCTCCATGCTTATGAGTGAAATATTCCTTAAACATTATTAAGTGACTGATATTCTCCGAAATCTGCCCTTCCCTTAAGCCCTCCTTCCCCTGTCAGCTAAATTGACACCTAATCTGAGACTCAATAAAAGTGTTCTTATTCAATATTGTGGTTAATTAGTCCAGAGAATTTGGAAATTGCCAGTATTAATTGAGAAGAGGAGGGTAGGGCTGTGGCCTGCTGGGTGTCCCTGAAGTCTGTGGCAGTATATGCATTATCCCATCCATACGTTCAGAGTCTTTCTATGAAGTTGCACAGAATTCAGTAAAAAATGTCACCTGTGTGGTACATGTTTGTGTAGCTCTTATTTAAGGTTACACACTGGAGGTGGTTAGCAAGATAACTGCTTTATCCAAAAGATGTGGGACTTAAGGCGTCATAGCTCTGGAAGGCAGGGCAGTTCATAGCGCCATCTGTCTTCAGCAAAAATTACTGCACACCCTCCCACCTCATTCTCAACTGAGTGATGATCTTGCCCTCTGCCAGCCAAAGGTTTGTCTAATGAGTTGTGAAAGTTGCTTCCTTTGCAAGCTGGCCTCTGCCCACAGTAGAATAATTAAGTAATCACTGCTATCATGTGAATCCAGCCTAATGTGTCAATGTTTGGGTCCATCTGAGAAGAGTTTGGCACAGGTGATTAATTACTGAAAGTATAAATGTCATCTCATTCTTTGGCAACTGATAACAACATCAGCAACAGTTACCCATCATCCCTTTACCTGATTGTGTTTGTGAAGAGTCCATAGGCCACTGCCTCTAGACTATGGATTATACTAACAATTAAAGCAGACACAGATTTTGCCCTCCGGACACCTACAAGGGAAAACAGATACCCACTCATCAGATGCACAAACTGAACACTTCTCAGTCCTCTTGCTTTTCAGACATATGACTTTGCTGGCTGCCATATATCCCTGGGCAAACTGCTGTAGACAGTGTGAGCTCTAAGACAAAAGACGGAGGATTATGATTTCCGTAGGAAATTGGAAGTCTTAATGCCTTAGTTAGGTTTTACCCAAAGGGTCTGTGCATACAGAAATGCATTCGGGTTTGAAGGGAAACACTGTCAAGCATGTGAATGGGCCACTGCATCCTTCCACCCGCCAATAACAGACTCTCAGGAGAAAGCCCGAGTATGAGATTCCAGTAGGACCTTTCAGGGTGCTTAGCCAACTTCCTACTTCTATGGAAGTCTCAGTCACATGGGATTGTCACTGGGGGTGTTCAAACAAGCCTATTAAAGCTATAGCAAATTTAAATTTAATATATCTCTGAGTGATACACTGGATTTGAACTTCAGTTTAATTGGAAATATGAATATTTGAGTAGCAAGAAAGGACTCTACCATTTATCATCCTTCTAGTTTGAATAAGCATAAGCCAAGGCCTTTCATTTGCATTATGACTTGTCACAGTCATTTGTTCTGCTCTGCTCCTTATTTTAGTAACTTCTCCAAATACAAACTCTATTTTAATGCATTATTCCCAATTTATGTAATATCATTGTGCTTTTTATGGAATGGCATTCTATTGCTGTTTTAATTTGGAAGGAACTGAAAGATAATTCTTCTTGGAAAGGATTGTGATGAATCAGATCTAAGTCTTAAAAGCTCATGTAGTTTTGGATGCAAAACTTCAGACCTAAATGGAGTTGTATAGTGGGAGGAGAGATGAAAGGGTCTTCGGTCTTTGAACAAAATGTGTCCCTTCCTTACAGTTGCAGAATGGGACACCCAAATGATGTCATTGATTGAATAATCTGTCTTGAATTCCTGGAGGACTGATTATCTTCTCTATGTTCTGAAAAGAACCTACAATATACTTCTATAGAAGAATTGTCACTGTAGCATTTGATGATAAGTAGTCCAGTTTAGGTAGGTGTTCTCTTACTGAAAGATCTGCACAGGACACTGAGAAATCTATTCTATGCTGCCAGTTTTGTTTTAGCCCAAGAATTTGGTCACATTTTTGGCCAATATATGTAATGTATATATACCTTGATTATCATTACTCAATTAAACAATGCTTTCCTGAATATTTTTGCCTAATCTATCTGTAAATAGATTAGGATATATTCAGAGTTTTGGTGAGCTACAGCCCTGTCCATACAAACACTGTGTCTGGTAAATAATGTAGTATAATTTTATAGGGAATCTGGAATCTGTTAGAAAGTCAAATCTCAGGGGTGCCTTGGTGACTCAGTTGTTAAACATCTGCCTTTGGCTCAGGTCATGATCTCGGGGTCCTAGGATTGAGTCTCCCCACCCCAAAATCAGGCTCCTGGCTCTGCAGGGAGCCTACTTCTCCCTCTGCTTGCAACTCCCCTGGTCATGCTCTCCCTCTTGCTCTCTCTCTCTCTCTCTCTGTGTCACATAAACAAAAACCCTAAAAAAAAAAAAAAAAAAAAAAAAGAAGAAGAAGAAGAAGAAGAAGAAAGTAAGTCAGATCTCAGAGTGGAACCAGAGTTGTAGGTTCATGGAATCTGATCTTTCCCATGCAGTGTCTTTTTGTAGCCACAATGTATAGCATACCTCTATTACCCAAGGTTCTCCACAGAAATAGGACGAATAAGGGGTGTTGTGTGTGTGTGTGTGTGTGTGTGCAGAGAAAAAATATTTAAAGAATTGGCTGTCATAATTATGGAGGCTGGCAAGTCCAAAATCTGCAGGGTGGCCTGAGGGCCTGGAGACTAGGGAAGAGCTGATGTTGCCCTTCAAGTCTGAAGGTTGTCTGCTGGTAGAGTTCTTTCCTGCTTGGGGTGGAGGGAAGCACAGAAGGAGCAGGTGCAAGCAAGATTGGGAGTGGGGGAGGGGGAAGGCTGTGTAGCAGGGAGGCGAGAGCTGGGAGATCACACACAGTCAGAGATTTGTCCCAAGAACATTTCCTAGGACATCTGAGTAGCAAGAAAGGACTTTGCCATTTATGGTCCTTCAGTCATTTCTTTGCCATTATCAAAAAAGTTATATGCCATCTTTAACAGGTGCCCTCCCTTCTGTAACGGCATGGGAAGCATGCTAGTGTGTAAGGCAGCGCAATGCCAATTTTGAACAGCTCGTACTGTTGGGAAATTTCCTCCTATTGTGTCAAAATCTTCTCTTAAACTTGACTCATTCTCTTACATCTGCCTCCAGGATCAATGAGTCTTTGAAACCTATCATGGCCCTTTAAATACATGAGTACTACCGGCTCCTAAATTCCATTTTCCCCAGTTTAAAGCCCCAAGTTCTCTCAATCAGTCCTTAGATGACATGATTTCCAGACCCTTCTCTCTTTTAATTGGCCTTCTGGACACCTGATAGATTGAAATGTTAATATGGCTCAGAACTGACCTGAGTACAGCAGCCAAAAAACTGTCTGGCTTGTAACTAGTGAAGTGGAGTTACTACCATTTTGTCCTATGACTTATGCTCATTAGCATGACAGGTGTATTTGTGTTTGCTTTTTAAGCCACCATTTACACGGTTTGGTCCTATTGAGATTATAACAACTCAACTCCCCTGGTCTTTTTCATTATAACTATTGCCAGTCAAGGACCATTCCTTCCTTACTATTCCATCTCCATTGTTAAATTTTATCTGGTCAGTCTATTTTGGTCTTTCAAAATCTAGCTGTCCGATAATTACATAAAATATCCAGGACCCAGAACATTAAAGTTCTAATATAAAATGCTGCTGAGTGTGAGCAATGAAACCACATAAATGTACATTTAAATAAAAACAACCAGTATTACATTCGTACAAAATTGAATACAAAAATAAAGTAATTCCTTTGAAAGGAAATATAAAAATATTTTAAAAGTCATAAAATGGAAAATTAATAATTTAGTAGTAATGCTCTAGATCTAATCCCAGATTATATCATAAAGGCCAGAAAGGGACGGAGGTAAGGGATAAGGAGAATATAAACATACCAAATTCCTAATATCACGTAACGAGAATCAGAGGTTTTGTTTGAATTTGGTATTTTGTGAAATATAGTTCACATATGATTTGAAAAACTTAGAAGCAATCACAAGTAAAATTAAAAAAATAAGATGACCGTGTTCCAAATTGCTGTGGAAAATAAAAGCAATCAAAACACCAATCATAGACCAAAACACAGTCACACACAAAATAAACAGCAAGACATTACTCGGAAACAAAAGGAATAAACAAAATACTAGGGGTAAAGTCAAATACCAGATATAACAATTGAAGCAAGCTTTGTAAGCTTTCCAATGAAAAAGCATATATCCTTTAGGATGAGTTTAAAATAGAGAACAGGAAGATTTAAAACAAAATGATACAAATGTTTACTACAAAAACATAAAAAATTACAACAAATCGAAGAGAAGACGGTTAATATGTTTGGCATACAAAGGCCACATAAAAATTGAGAAGGAAAATAATAAATTTCCATTAGAAAAATGAGTAAAAGCCAGTAACAGACAATTCACACAAGAAACACAAATAATAATATTTGTATGGAAAAACACTCCCGTGTCACTCTAGTCAATAAAATCCAAACCAAATTAAATCATTTGCTTGGTCAAATGATGTTATTGCCTACCAAATCAACAAAGAATTTGAAAAGTAAAGATCATTTTGAATTGTGGGAAAATGGTTTTTTTCTCAAACCACTGCTGGTGATAATGTAAACTGGTGCGAGCTTTCGGAGAATTAGTTTGGTACTGTGTATCAGGAATCTTTAAAACATCTTTTTACTCACTAATTTCACTCTAGAAATGTATCAGAAATAAATTTAAAATAATCAGAAATGAAGATAAATATTTCTGAACAATAAATTGCAAAATCATTTATATAAAATATTCAGAGTAATAGAGTAATAACTGAATAAATTATAATGTGTTACCAATTCACTAGAAATTATCTTAATAGAATTTTAAATGACATGGAGTCAAAGATTGTAATCAGATGACAAGTGAATATAAAATGTATGGTTTCCATTGTAAAAAAAATGTGTGTGTGTGTGTGTGTGTGTTTCTTGAATGCTCAGGTGTGTTTTTCATATTTTAGTGCTTCATAAATTAGAGTGAATTATACATTTAATATATTTCCTTTCTCAACCCCAAAAGCTGTTTTTATATTGATGCCTTATCTCAAAATGAATTGCTTCTTGGAGTCAAGAAAGAACTGCATGTCTACATGCTTTAAAAAATATTGCTGGGGCACCCAGGTGGCTCAGTGGGTTAAAGTCTCTGCCTTCAGCTTAGGTCATGATCCCAGGGTCCTGGGATCGAGCCTCTCGTGGAGCCTCTTGTGGAGCTCTCTGCTCAGCATGGAGCCTGCTTCCCCCTCTCTCTCTGCCTGCCTCTCTGCCTACTTGTGATCTCTGTCTGTCAAATAAATAAATAAAATCTAAAATAAATATATGTATATATTGCTTATATATTTAGAAAAGAAATATAATTTTTCTAAAAGAAAAAGTCCTTTGTGGCTAAAGGTGGCTTAAGGGTTGCCTCTCATGTTGGTATTTAAAGAGTCTAATAAGAGTTGCTTTGTGCCATGTTTGTAGTATGTGTTCGTTACTTGTCCAGCTTTTACTTTATTTACTAAAAAGGGAATGAAGCCATTTGGAGTGGATTTTCACTGAATATACACCAGAGCCTTCTGATCAGCATTTTGTTTTGTAAGGTCAACAGTCCACCTGTTTAATAGTTGTCTCTGGGATTTTTCAAATAACCACATCATGTCTACTTATTTAGTTTGTAGACTCTGCTCCCAAACGCTGTATGGCCCCTCTTCTGAAGAAGCCGAAGTGAATCTGTTCTGTTCCAGTCTCCTGACACATCTCAGGGTCTCCTTGATTCAATGATAACCCTAAGTTACCTCGCAATCATGCCTGGAAGTTCACTTAGAATCCTGGGGTGCGAGTCCTCTGGAGATGGAGTATAGGATTCATTTAAGCAGCACATTTTTTCTCAAAATTCATGTACCCTTTTAACCCATGTTGGACTTCCTAAGTTTTGAAGATAATTTTCCTTGATTGAAATGCTTCTCTCATCTACCAGCATTATACTGTCATCTCCAGCACTGTACATTTTACTTCTTGTTCACATCTGTGATGTAAACAGAGTGGAAATGATAGGTTTTATTGCCTCTGTCACTTTTGTAAGCTTTGGCTTATCAGCACATTAACGATTCTGACAATCTTCTTATACATTTCACAATTTGTGTCCTTGGTTATATGACTTTCCTTGCATTTTTATATGTATTCTTCCAAAATCTAAACTCATCAGAGAGTTTCTGAGTGGTCTTATGGATGTCTTTATCTCTGCATTTATTTATTATAATGTGTCAAAATTTCATTTTTAGAGCCCCCATCTCTATTAAGCCATGTTCTCCTTCAAAACCTCTCTTTCTAAAGCCATATTTGAACTTTCTCTAAATTGCTTTTTAATTTTTTTTATTCTAAAGGCATTTGATTCATGTTTGACTTTGATCAAAAGCCTACATATTAGATATTAACAGTCCCAAGATGGTGTGATCATTTACCCTGTAGTCTGTTGCTTTTGTGGTTCCCGAAAATGAAAGATGTAAATGAATAGTATACTTTGTCAAGATAATTAGGCTAAGTAATTGATATCAGTGAGTAGCTATGTGGCAGGGGTCTGCTCCGTCCTGAGCGCTCAGTTTCATTCTGTACCACAAAGGGAGAGCTGTCAGTCTTGCAGTTTGCCCTCAGGGAAATGCTACGTGACGGGTCCGGCAAATTCAACTACAGCTTCATTTGAAAGACTTTAAAGTCTCCATTCATGTTGTAGAGAAGCATACAGGGGTACATGGAGCGCACTGAAATCGAGACTCCAAAGTACCTCAACATGCTTCTCCAGGGCCCTGTAATTCCTGACCACAATGAGCAGAGCAGCAGTGTTCCTTGTTTATTCCAGCTGAGTAACTCAATAGTAGTAAAATGAAAACTTCATAAACAAGAAGACATTGAACTCTTTAACAAAGTCAACTATGTTGTGAAAAAGCCCAAATGGGTTTTTCGATGCAGACATTTTGTCGAGACACTTAATTTGTTTGTCAGACTCAAAATGTGGGAGTTTCAACAATTGTTATTTCTTTTCCATGTGGGACGAAACAATATAACAATGTATATTGTTAGCATTTTGTCCTAGCCTCCGCTGTTAGGCTTTGGTTGAACTCTCAGTTGAAATGATGACGAGTAGGATAGCTGAAGAGCACAAGTCAAGATACTTACCATCTGTTAGATTGGTGTTTGCCTCAGAAAGTCCATTGGTGTGAAGGAAGGAAATATTAGAACTTTTATTTGTAGTTATACCTTATCTTTCCAATTATAATTTTTGTGCATGTTTTATAATTTATATAATATAGTAGTACATTTGTAAATATATTAGGTGAATGTAAATATATTGTGGGGCTTAATATTTATTAATTGTGGTTCATGGTCAGAAAAAGTTGGGAACCATGATGTTTTCCATAAAAGTGGTTCCCAGCATTTTTTTGTTATATATATAATATGTATATACTCCCAGAGCTTGAAACCGATATTCCGCTACATTAAAAAATGGAGTCTCTTAGTATTTACTGAGACCCCAAGAGGAATAAATATACCAGGATCATGGAAAAACAAGTTAAATTAAAACAAGGATCCTGACAAATAAGGTTTTGTAAATACTAGAATTAGCTGGCTATGTAAGGAAACACTTTTAGCTCTTCCTCAACATTTCTTCTTTTTTCCTCCTAAGTAGTAGAACCTATAATATTTAAATTGTGCCCATTCCTCAGTTTCCCTTACTATTGGTGTTGTAATGTAACTAACTCATAACTAATAGGATGTCATTGAATGTGCTTTGGTGTTCGGTGCGTTAATGATTCTGACAATATTGTGCGTAACTTCTGAAAGGTGTCCTTACAAAGAAGGAACATACCATTCTCCCCTTCTCCCTTCCTGCTGGCGAGAGTAAGGATGCAATGGCTAAAGGTGAAGCATCCATCTGATTCCTGAGGAAGAAGGCACATACTGAGGGTTCCTACTGAGTCTAATCTGACTAATGATAAAGTAATTAGGTTAGGATACATTTCCATCAAGTACAACATGTTGAAGACTGCATTATAAAACATCCATGGATGAGACACTTACTAGTCTACCTTTACTTAACATGGATAAGTACATACAGAGGAAAAGATAACATTTCTTGTATAATTAAAATAAGAAATATAAATATAGTCAACAACAATGAAAATTAAGAATGGTAATAAAAGAACTGTAGTTTAGAACAGAAAAAAAAAAAGAAACCCTCTAGTTTAAAATAGTCCATGATACAGAGAAGAGAATATTTGATTCGGTCAGAAGCAGCAAGAAGTGACAGGGACCAGAGAGGGGGGTTGCTCGCGTCGGTACCAAGTGTGTTCTGTTGCGGAGAAATCGTGACGTGTTCATAGGGAAGTGTAAACAGATGGGAGAGAACCTTATCCCACCCTTGGTCTGGAATAAAATATTTTGTGTGTGAGACAGTTCACAACCAACATTCTTCTGGAAAGAAATTAGCATTCCTGATAAATGCTTAAGCCATTTTCTGATAAACTTTAATGCAATTAAGGGCTCTTCTGGGAAGTTGGCTCCTGTCCCCTCGGCCGATATTCTTTAACCAGATGACTTTTTTCCTGAATTCTGCCTAAAATTTTTATCTAAACATTCTCATTTCCTATAACCCATACCCATCTCTACCATGGTGAATCTCTGAATTAGCTCCTTGGACTTCTTCTCTGGCAGCAAGAGAGAAATAAAAACTTAAGCATGAGGGTTTTTTTGTTTGTTTGTTTTTTGTTTTTAAAGTGTAATCACATTAGGACAAAGTGAAGTGTGGGTGTGAGGACATAGTAGTTGATAGAGACTTAATGACATTGGAAAGCAATGAGTATTGGGAGTGTGGAGTCACTTAAAAAGTGGCTAGAAACACAGTAGATGCCCAAATGCATAGTTGTTGAATTGCATTGGGGAATTTGCTGCAATCCCAGTAAACTACAGGGCCCCTTGCCTGGTAATTGTGTGCTGAGTGATCTGGGGCAATTTCAGCAGTTTTTCTTTCTGGCACTCGATTGAAGCTATGTAATGTGAAGGTCACCAGTGATGTCCTTGAACTGCTTTGTGATTTGAGAAGCACTGATCTTAGCCTTTATCCGTGTTCACCTACATGGTTCATTCACAGGGTTGTTGCCCCTCTCCTTATGAAAAGTCTCCCCTCTTGGGCTTTCACTGACATTGGACTGTCTTGGTTCTTTTCCTCTCTCCTTTCCGAATTCTGATTGCCGGTGTCTTGTCTCCTTGGTGAACTTCTTCCTTCTTCCAGTCTCTGAGTAGAGCCTTCTCAAGGTGCTGTGCTGTGCCCTCCTTTTTCTGCCTGGGCTTCCTCTTAGGGCCTGGTACATCAGGGCCTCCTGCTGTGGAGCACATTATCTTTGACCATATAGATGCAAGAGCTATTCCTAGTAGCACTATCCTGAAAACAGTAGGATAGATTTCTATAGATTTGGGCTGGGCTGAGATCTGCTACTATTCCTAGTAGCACTATCCTGAAAACAGTAGGATAGATTTCTATAGATTTGGGCTGGGCTGAGATCTGCTTGGATACAGATCTTGATCAAGTGATATCTCAGAATTTATACCTAGATGAGAATCCTGTGCTTAAGCCTTTGTGTTTTAACCTCAGAAAGTCTTTGTCTGGCTTTAGCATTAAAGACGACCTTCAGGACTACTTCAATTAATATTAACAACAGGGTTTATGGCCCATTCACAACAACAGGGCTTATGGCCCATTTACAACAGGTGCAATCGAAGGTCTCATTTTGCAAAGCTGTGATGTAGAATGAAAATACGTGGTACGATTTTATCAGGTGATTTTTCTTTCCCACATCTATTTCATCACTATGCCTTGTTTATGCTTCCGATGTTGCAGTTGTCACACGGAATTGTAATTTTGACTGTGAACTCCTTGAAAGCATGGACTGTACAAATTTGCATGTGTATCTGAATCAGCACATGGTTCGCATACAGTAGGTGCAAAACAAAAATCTAATCAACTGAATCAAAAAGAAAACTGATGTCATTAAGAAAAAATAGAATTACGTAACAAGAAACTAGAAACTAGGTAAAAGGTAAATGGGATACTAAGACATTTTTAAAAGTCTGAATTTGATTCATGACAAATTTCAAAGAAATGTCAGTGGATATTATGATAATTAGCTTTATGTTTTTCAATTTTTGTCATTTTCGGTGGATACTCCTCTCTTCCTGACTTCCTTTGTGATTGTTTTAAAACAAATCTGCAAATTCTTTGACACTTTTGTAATACAAAGGTGGAATCTAATTACCCTTCCCATAAACATGGGCCAAACTTAGTGAGTCAGTTCTACCAAACAGAATGAGGGGAAACAGTCCTCTGACATTTCTAGGGGCAGTGACACGGCCTTCACCTTACGCTCCCTACTCTATACTCTTAGGAGATATGCCCCTGGAAGCCCAAGCTGCCATGTGAGGTGTCCAGATACCCTAAAGCTGCCATGATACAGAAAACAAGTAAAGAGAAATCCTCGAGGAGCCCACTTGTTTGAGCCATTGGCTTTGGAAACTTCTTAGCTGGGGCAGCAGGCTTGTGTGTGAAAAAGCCTTCAAAATGGCCCCAGGCCCAGACACCATTCGCTGGTAACCTCATGAGACCCCAAACCACCGAGCTGAGCCACTCCCAAGTCCTTGAATCACAGAAGCACGAGAGGTAAGTGATTATTATTATTATTTTATGCTGCTAAATTTTGGGGGGATTTGCCATCCAGCAATTGATAACAAATACGTCCTCTCACTAAATTAACATCAGCCAGATTCACCCACTTAAATGCATCACGCTTTTCAAAACATGTTAAGATTTACAAGTAAGAAATCTATTTATGCGCTTCTAAATTTTATTCCCATTTCTCCTATTGAATAGCAAAAGCCAAGACTCTTGTGCCAGCTTGAGAGGTATGAATATGAAAATTCACAACTCCCTGAAGCCTTCCCTGAGCTACCGAGAATGTCACTTCATCCACTGCCTGGCCGAGGAGGAAGGGAGTTGGAGAGGGACAGGGGCTACCAAGGGACTGTGGAAGTCATTAGCAGGTGATTGGAACGCAGCGGCATCCCTGATACAAACAGAATGTCATTTTTTTAGGGCAAAGACATATAAGCCTCTAAAGGGTTTAGTATATTGACTTTCCAGTGATGCAGATCATGGCCGATGACACTGTGACTCCCCTAGTGTGAAACCTCTCAACTTCTGAAGCAGGAAGAATTATAAACAGGTACAGTCAACCTTAAAAAGAAGGATTCTCTTATTTTCAGGACTTTGAGTTTTGTTAGCGGAGCTATATACTTTGACCTGAGCAGGAGGAGTTCTGTGCTTCTTTTAGGTACTTGGGTTGTTGGGTACTCTAGGTGGGACAAAAATAACACCTAGACCAAAAGATAAGAAAGCCAATTAGCAAGGTCAGTTTAGCCAATATTGCCCCAGCTCCATGACCTACTGGAAGAGGATATCAACCAGGCCACTCAGGTAGGAGGAGGGCACAGAAGACATTTGAGGAACAATTCAATACTCTAGAGGATTCTAAAAGAATCTTGACTTTGAAATGGACCTGGCATTCCTTAATGAAATTTATGAAATTTTTGGTCTGTTACACTGTTGAACTTTAATTTCTTATGATTTGACTCCTCCAAAATATATAATACTGTGTTGGGGGGGTGTTCCTTCAAACTTCGTTTGGCCTGGCTGTAATTAGGGTTCCTGTCTACATGTGGTTCCCTCTGCCTGGAATGCTCTTCCTTCAACCCTTACCTATAGCCTGCTTCCCCATGAGCATATACTTCTTAGGAAGGCTTCTAAGAACCCTTCTTCCTGCCACCAGAGTTGATCACCACGTCTTTTGTAGTATCATCATGTCATCTGTAGCTCACACCTCTGTGAGATCATTTTCCATGTTGTGTGGTCAGTATTTGTTCTGACATCACTCACTAGACTGTGAACTCCTGGAAGGCTAGCCTTTAGTTGTTCCAGCTCCCCCTGCCATGGATCAAATATGGATGTTATTGTGTCTCTCTTGAGTTGCTCAAGAGTGGAAGATTCTCAATCCCTGGGCAAGTAGCAGGTACTCTCCAAATGGGTTTCAGTAGCTTAAGAATTGTGGAGAGACGAAGAGGCTTGTTCAGTGATTCTTTCTAGTATGCCTGGCAGGAGTCAGCTGGGATTAGTTAATACCTATCACCTCAGCAGGAGGGTCAATAGCCTGTTTCAACTGGCACAAGCTCTCCAAGGGATATTGGTGCTGGACAACTGGTATACTCAGCACTGGTATGTATTTCCCCTATTCAGCTAGTCACAAAACCTACATTGTTTTACTCCCCTTATATGCTTTCATGAGAACTCTACAAAAAGACCAGGAGAGGAGCTAGATGCCTCTCCTGCAGCATACACATGGTATATCTGGCCATGGCCAGTCCAACCACTCCTCTTCCTGGGAAGCTTGAGAAAAGGGGTCTACATACATGTCTACAGACCCAGCCTATGTGTCTCAGTCTGTTCTGGGTGGTGATTATGCCATGTTTGACTGGACCTTTTGCCTACTACCAGGCCACTGCTTGGAAATCAAGTGATCCAGAGGAAAAATAAAAAATGGATAGATAGATAGATAGATAGATAGATAGATACAAAGTTTCTGAGCTTGAGAAACAAGCATGTGGGATAAAAAGTGTAATTTTCTAACATCTTCATCAATGCTGTGATCACTCTTTTCTTTTATAGATGCCTTCCTGAAGCAAAAAGCCAAAGAGGCAAATCCTATTAGTTTGCCTGAACATGTTTCCTGCAACTTCCTTGTTATTTTGATTGAGTACTCCCTTGACTTCTGCTTTGACCCCACTCAAATCTGATTCTTGAATCCTGTTTTGTGCTCTGGAGGCTGGTGAACTATTGGAGTGCCGCCTGAGAACCCAGAGACCAGCAAGTTAACTGAAGTATAATGAACCCAGTGGAAGACTAGAATGAACGCATAACAATAAATTATTTTATTGTTGATACCTGTAAATTTGTTGCCATTCCATTTAGACGAACTTTGGCTTCAGTATTCAATACTCCAAGATAAAACAATTAGGAGAATTTCTGTCTTTGAGTCAAAAATAGGAATGTCTTTCTATGGCAAATATCTACCTCTTAATTTTTTCCAAATTGTTAAACAGATTGGTGGTGTGATTGTTAGCTCAAAAAGGAAACAAGTAGGAAATATAGAACTTTCCCAGTATATAAAGCTATATAAGAATTGTGCTTTCAGGTGAGACATTATGTTTTGTGTAATCACCGCTGGAAATTTTAAATTCAAGTTGTGGTACGTGGCCAGGAAAACTAGTAAAACAGCCTCAAGACCAGGCAAAAACTCATTCTTTCAACTTGGTATTAGTTTATAACAAGGCATACTCATACAACAAAGACTTTCTAAAATTATATTTTATCATTAAAATTCTCTAAAGCTTTCATAAAACATTGTTGTTTCTCCCCAGATAACAAAGATATCTAGAAAAGTGATTCATCATGGTATGAAAGCACATGAGAGACAGAGATAGGATAGTTGGTTCCTGGCTCTTCTAATCCTGTTCTTTTGTTATAAACTACATATTGCTTCACTGGCTATATGGCTTAATGAACAAAAGGTTCAGCAGAATCTGTGGACATCAAATGGCCTTCATGAAACAATGTCTTGATGAGTTAAGTAAAAATGAATCAGAAACACATGGACCCAACTTCCCTTGAAATATAAGAGGGCATACAAATCAAGGCAAAGAGTACTTAACAAACACTGGGTTTGGGTTTCCTGAACCTGAAATGTTAAAATAATTAGCAAGGACTTATTGAGACTGAAAAGTGATCAGTTCCAGTATTTCTAACTCAAAATTGAAATGAAGAGAGGCGGAAAGGCCCTAGAAGAGAAGGGAGTGGCCATGGGGCAGATGGAGACCTTTGAAAATTAGCTTTTTCCCAAAACCAGTTGTTTCCCCAAAGCTCACAAATTTTGTTTTTACATATTCATTTTTCTTCTCTTTCACTTTGATTTTCAGATTTCAGCTGGAGACATACCTTAAAATGTTCTAAATGGTTCAGCACAAGTCTTCTAGTCTCTTCTCAAAGGCAGGAAATGATGATATTTGGTAAGACAATGCTCGGCTCATTTTTGAGTTGGAGATAAATTTATATTTTGGCCATTCAGGAAGTTTGGTTAAGTAATCAGGTTGAATTTATTTCCTAGTGAGCTGGACTTCTCAGCATTTCCCAAACCCAGAAAATAAACTCTTTCAGAAGGCACTGTAAAAAAGTTGTAAGAAAGAATTATTATGTACTAGAGTACAGATAGATTAAATAGATTGCAAATCTGGAGAAAATAACCCCCCAAATCTTTTTGCTAGAAACTAAGAGAAAGCAGTTTCCCTGGTTGATCAAACTGTATCTGGATTCTCAGAATCCCTTCTCTGGCCCTGCTCCTCTCCGTTCCTCCTCATGGAGGCCTCTGGGACCCAGCCTGCTTCCTCCATCCTTTGTGATTTTCCTCCCCACATTCAAGTCTGGCTGCAGAGTGTGGAACAGTTTTCCACCACTATTCCAGAATACACATTATTTTTTTTAACGACCTTAGAGCTTTTATTGATAATCATCATAGGAAACTGACCCAGGCAACAAAAATAATAACCCAAGGGAGGTTGCAGAGAGGACAGAGTAATCCCTAGTCTCTTGGCTCCGGACCTCCTCTGTCAACGGAGAGCTCAAATGCAGTGGTCTTGCCCGATCTCAGCAACCAGACCCCCCACTACCGAAGTTCATGGGTATCCTTCCTTTCAAGATGCCCCTGGGTCAAGCTTGAAAATCGGTTGTATCATTAATGTCTCCTTATATCAAGAAGGAACTGTCCATCTGTAGAGCCCTTTTGATTAGAGGATGCTTGTTCACTATTGCTATGCATGCCTTAAAATTATCCTCTTTGGGTGCATTCCCATGTAACTCTTCCCATTTATGAAAAATTAATTGTTTTAGACATTTCAGACCTATCAGGAACAAACTTAATTTTTAAAAAATCATCAAAATAGGAAACACTTCACTTACTCATCATTATATGTTTGTGTCCATTAAGCTCAAAATGTCTGGTACAATGGATACAGTAGTCAATTGCATGATATAATCTGACTCTAACACATTGTGAAAGTATTCAGCAATGCCCAAGAGTCCTGGCTGAAGGGAGCAACTTTATTAATTCATTCAATGAGCACCGTCACGTTTCTTCCTCGAGGGTCTCTACTGATAATATTTTAGCACATGACAAAAAATGGCAACAGTCTTAGATTTGGGGAGCTTATTCATATGCATAATGCAGTCTGATACTCCCTTCGATGCAAGACCTTCTTCCAGGCTTGGTTTTGTTTCTTTTCCTACACCAAGAATGACCACTCTCTTCTGTTGGAGCACCTATTAGAGGTAAGCCCATGAGTTATGTTCTCTCAGTAATTATTGAACAACCCTATGAAAGAGGTAACATGAACCATATTTAATGATTGAGCAAATTTAGACTTAGAGAAATTAACTAATTTGCTCAATACTGAGCCATTGATAAAGTGGGAGACTTTGGATTGAAATTCAGGTCTAGTACAAAAGTATATTGTATTCACCACATTCCTCTCTCTTTTCTCAGTTGTGTATAAAATGCATGGGACTTTCAAAGAAAGGTGGTATATAAATCTGTTCTGTGATAAAGGAATGAGGGCCAGGAAAACTAATCGTACTGTTTTCTAAGTATACTATTATAGGTCTACAACATATTAGAGTGGTAGGTACATTTATGACCATCAAATCTCACCTCATCTCTACATAACCAAGAACCCCCTAGAAAAAGAAAGTTGTCTTCAGATTGGTACCTAAGGCCAAGGCTGCCATCGAGGACCTCCCACTTCTCCAGCCACGGTGCTCTCCAATCCATGTATCATCTGGTAAAACTAATCAAATTACAATCAAAAGAGAGAAAACTTCACCAAGGAAAAAGCTTAGAAATCATCTCCCTCCCGCCCCAACGCTATCATGTCTAAGGTCATCATTGCCAAAACCAGGAATTCTAAGAAGACTCCCGAGTGTTTTGCATTGGGTACAAACGACTGTCCAGTCTTTGAATACACTATTTTTTTAATAGCTGGAGATCAAGCTAGAAGAAGGTAGGGTTGCAGGTCACAAACGCCACAGGTACTAATGATACAGGCTCTCGTTGCAGTAGCACTAGTTGCGTCCTTGTTTGGCATTTGAGTATGTAGTTGGTTTAGAATCCCAGTTCAGTAAACTTATAATAGCTTTACAGTTGCTAAGACTCAGGGCTCTTTATCGGTCCTAAATGATCTCCCTGTATTTTCTTTTTCTGTTCGCCACGAGTCCTGGGAATTCAGCTTATTTTCCTATTTTAGTGTAAAAAAAAAAAAAAAAGATAGTGCAACCAGTTCTTTTTACTGAAGTCTTATTATATGCAAACACTGTCCTAAGTACTTTACATGTATTATTTCACTAATCTTTATGAAGTAGGTCCTCTTATTATTTCCATTTTATACATAGGAACCTGAGACAGAGAGAGGTTGTTAAGTAACAGACTCAAGGTTAAACAGTTAGTAAGTGGTTGAGATGCTCTGCATTGTATGATTTTGGTTTCTCCCTCCAGAAAAAGGTCCTCCAATTCTCTCCTTTGTCCCCAAAGACATAAACATATTATATGCCCCCTCCCATCATATTTTTAAAAAAATAAGATTTTGCTGGGAATTGTTGCTACAAAACAGAGAGTAACACAATATAAACACTGGTAAGTTACAAGGTTACAGAATTTTACAAAGTTCTTTTGATTGTGATTTGTGGTCTGCAGTTTATGACTGCCTGCTAACATAACCAATGGAAGCCCCAGTGGTCTTTTGTTCTTTTCTTTTCTTTCCCTGGGAATAGCAGTTTGTTACTCATCTGTGCCTTTTTTTTTCTTGCCTGAAAACACTGGTAATAGAGGACGAACCAAAGGTGTACCTCGGTCCTATCCCATGGACTCATGTCTTCACTGAAACCCCCCCAGACATCATGGAATGCCCATCACCAGATTTTTGGGTCGCACACAATGATCCCCTTTAGTGGAAGAAGAAGAAGAGGAGGGGGGACAAAGAGGGGAGGAAGAAATGTCCTTAAACTTAAAGCCTAATCAGCTTGTTTTTCTGGAGCATCTTACTGGTAAGGGTTGAGAGTATACTGGGACTTAAATTTTCTTTTATGGATTTATCACCTGCCCTTGTGGAGATGGTAATGGGTAGACGCAATTAGGATCACATGGTACCTTGAGCCATTGAAATCCCCAATGGCAGCAGCAGATGTTGAACTTCTCATGTCCAGCCTATCTGTTGTCCAGTGTTGATCTTTTGGAAGCAGGCAGATACATTCCATGCAGAAGTGAGCTCCACTGCCTTTTTATGATCTAGTATTATACTGATACTCCTATGTGTTTAGATATAGATAAAATCCTAATTAAAATCAGAAAAACCAAAGGAGTCACTGTAATGGGAAGATATATGTCTTGGCTCTGCCACTAATTAGTTTTGCGATTTTGGCAGATTCTTTCATTTCTCTGGGACTCAGTTTCCTAGTTTTTAAAGTGAGAGAAAAAAACTTTAACATTTCTGAGGTATCTTTTCCTTCTAGCATTCTCTGATTTATAGGAACCATGTGAATGAAAGAAGTCTTTTAGAAACTTGAAAATATAGTAGTATAGGGGAATGTATCTTCTGTTATTTTTAATTTTATTGGACTTTATTTGATTCTGAATATTAAAACAGAATTGAATATTTTTCAATTAGCTTCCTATGTAGTACCAAACACATATTTAATTCACGAGGAAAAAAAGCTAAAAACTACTATGGGGGGGAGAAGTATTTCAGTTTTCTTAGACATTAAATGGCTCATTCAAAGCAACATTTTGATAAATTGTGTAAATGAGAGAGGAACATATGGATTAAATTTTCCTTGAAATACATACGCACTTAAAAATTAAGAAGAAAAAGTGCTTGGCAAAGCCCATTTGGGGTTCTGCCAAATGGGAAACATTTTAAAAATAGTTGAAAATGCAGTTCTATCTCAAAATGCTGCAATATTCACCCATCCTTATTGATTATGTATTTTTAAATTGTGAATCACTCTCCTTGTATTTATTTTTGCAGTTTGTTTTATGCCCTGGGGGCTTGTTCAATTCTGCTACCTTTTTTCCCCCCATAAACAGAGAGCAGAGTCCATTAGCCACTGAAGAGCATATCACCGTTTCTGTCATCCCCTGTGAGCTTCCTGTTAACTTGACTTCTGTGGAAGATTCAGTTTGATATCTCCTGGTGTCACGACTGGCATTAATTCATATTGCCGTAATGAAAAATTCTAAGGAGCAAATAAAGGGCATTTGGTCTTTGAAGCTGTGTTATATGGTAAGTAACTTTCTAGTAAATCATTCTATCTCAGTGGAAAAGCTTTGAGGGAATACAAGTTCCGAATTTCATGATTATGTAGAAATCAAAACCAGAAAATCAGAATGCACAGAGATAACATTCTTCTCATAGACAGAAGAGTTGGCTTTGTTCATGGATCCCATGGTACAAATTAAAGAAGAGAAAATTATTTTCTCAAAACTCTTTAAAATCACACATTTCTGGTTAAGTTGGCAACACTTCCTAGTTTTAAGGGACAAATTTACCTGAGTAAAATGACTCAGTGCAATTTGTGTAATTATTCCACAGCTAACTGCAGCCACACTGTGGAAGTCACACCTCCCCAGAAAAATATACAAACTCGGGTCATTAGGACATCTTCCTGAAATCTGACATTCTAGGTGAGATTTTTCTCCCTTCTCCCTGCTTCTCTCTCCCTTTTTTCTTATCTAACCCTTTTAATAAGAATGCTATTTTGTCATGAAAATATAAGAAAGCAAGAATATTTTCTTAGTGTTAAAATCTCAAACCCTAGGAGACAAGTCCATCAAATACAGCATTCTACTTAGGCTATGTCCACGGCAAGAATTAGATTTATTTTCTCAGGTTAGTAACAATATTTTATCCTTTGAGGTTAATCTGTAGAATGGAAGAGTATATTTTTATTGTTGGGTTGTCCTTTTTATTCATAGTATCAAAATGCTATATGTTATTTTTGATAATTATTTTTCAAAGAATTTCTTATGACTTAAATAGAAACTTTCCTCGCTGGGCTTATATATTTGATCCACACAAAATTGCAAATAGATCTTGTACAGTTTCATGAGCTCTGAAATAAAAAATGTAGGCAATTTTACCTAACAGTTCAGTAACAGAACTGAAGACCTACGTGACACCCTTGGAACTCCCCATGTTCTTGGTTTATGTATAAAGGGTCAGTCAACACAACAGAGTATGTTTGAAATATAAAAGAAGTAATTTTGAAATGCTTTGTTCCATTTACTTGGCGAATGTTATAAATAATGATTTTTGCTCTCTGGTAACCCAAACATTTTAAATATATATTATTCTATTCTTTAGCTTATTTGTTCAAAATGTAGTGGTCAAATCAGAGAATCTAAAAAAGAAAGAGAAAAGGTAATTATTTGACTAAGGGGATTATGGACAATTATTTCAGTTTATGAATACTTACATGCCTTCCTCAATGTAAGGTGTTGATTTGTCATACTTAGCTCAGACCTAAGTATATCCTCACAGTCGGGAAACTTCAATTATCATCATAGTTCCTTGGTTACTAAAAGAAATTACTTTTTCAGAATTTGACTTTCTTGAGGTATCATTCACATAAAATGAGATGCGCCTATTGTAAGTGTACACTTGGACGAGATTTGAGAGATGCGTACATCTGTGGATCCACCATCGCCACAACCAAGCTGTGGGATATTTATATCATCCCCGGAATTGCCTTTGTTTTCCTTTTCAGCCCATTTCCTCCCTTGGAGGCCCTGGCAAGCCCTTCTTCACTTTATACCATACTAGGCTAGTTTTTCTTGTTTTAAAATTTGATATCAATTCATTTATATAGTATGTATTTTTTGGTGTCTCCATTCTTTTACACAGCATCATATTTTTGAGAGCCATCCATGTTGCAGTATCCATAGTTTATTCCTTTTTATTGCTGAGTAGTTTCCATTTTATGACATATCACGATCTGCTTGTCCATATACATTTAAGTTGTGCCCACCTTTTGGCCACTAGGGGTAAAGCTGCTGTGAACATTTATGTACAAGTTTTTGTACTGACATGTTTTATTTCTCTTGGGTAACCATCTAGGAGTAAAATTGATGGGTTGTATGATAAATGTGTTTTACTTCTTAAGAAACTGCCAAAATGTTTTTCCAAATTGGTTGAACCATTTTATACTCCCATAAAAGTGTGTATAAGTTCTGTCACATCCTAATGTTTAGTAATATTTTTATTTTTAATATTAGCTGCTCTTATAGGTGTGTAATGGTATCTCATTTAGATTTAAATTGCATTTTTTTGGATGACAAATGATGTTGAGTGTCTTTTCATGTGTTTACTGGCCATTTGTATATTTTCTTTTTTTTTCCCTAAGATTTTATTTATTTATTTAACAGAGATCACAAGTAGGCAGAGAGGCAGGCAGAGAGAGAGGGGGGAAGCAGGCTCCCTGCTGAGCAGAGAGCCTGATGTGGGGCTTGATCCCAGGACCTGGGATCATGACCTGAGCTGAAGGCAGAGGCTTAACCCACTGATCCACCCAGGTGCCCCTGTAGATTTTCTTTTATGAGGTGTCTGTTTAAATCTTTCATCCTCTCCAAATTGGGTTGTTGGTCTTTATGAATTGTAGGCGTTCTTTACATACCCTGAATAAAAGTCCTTTGTGAGACATGCACTGCTAATTATTTCAAAAACTTTTTTGGCAACATCATATTAGGGAATACCATATCCTGGCAATACTTTATCAGTTTATCTTATTTAAAATATTTTTCTTCAACAACAAAAACAACAAACAACCCAGTTCAAAAACAGGCTGAAGACTTGAATAAGTATTTCCTGGAAGAAGAAACATAAATGACCAATTAACATTTGAAAAGATGCTTAACATGCCTAATCATTAGGGAAATACAAATGAAAACCAAAGTGAACAGCTATTATAATCAAGAACCAACGAACCAGCCAACCAAAAACCTACAGGTTTTGTCTAGGATGTGGAGCAATTGGAACCCTTGTGCATTGCTTGTGAGAATATGAAATGGTACATCTTTGATAGAAAACAATATGTTGATTCTTCACAAAATTCAACATAGAATTACCATATGATTCAACATTTTCAAGCAATGTGAAAGGTATACATGCAAAAGGATTAAAAGCACGGTCTTGAACAGATATTTTACACCATTGTGTGCAGTAACATTATTCACAATGCTAAAATGGTGGAAACAATCCAGATGTCTATGGGCAGATGAATGCTTAAACAAAATATAACAATATATACATGTAATGAGATATTATTCAGCCTTTAAGAGGCACAGAATTCTTATACATGTAGCAACATGGATGAACCTTAAACGTATTATGCTAGGTAGATAAACCAGACACAGAAGGACAAATATTGTATGATTCCACTAAAGTGAAGGACCTGGAGTAGTCCACAGTCATAGAGACAGAAAGTAGAATTGTGGTTATGAGGAGCTAGTTATTATCAGGTTAACATAGGATGTTATAAATGTAAATCTCATGGTAAACAGGAAGGAGTATCTGCAGTAAGCACACAAAAGATTATGATAAAGGAGTCATAGCATGCTGCCATAAAAAGTCATCAGATCACAAAGGGAGACAACAAGAGAGGCAGCAAGGGACAAAGGAGCTACAAAACAGTCGAAAACAGTCCTTACCTACCAATAATTACTTTAAATACAAATGGGTTAAATTTTCCTATCAAAAGGCATAGAATGGCTGAATGGATAAAAAACACAAGGCCTAACAAAATGCAGCATACCAGAGACTCCCTTTAATTTTAAGGACAGACTTTAGAGTGAAGGGATAAAAAAAGTATTTTAAGCAAAATGTGGTCAAAAGAAAGCAGAATAACTCTACTTATATCAGACAAATGAGACATAAAGCTAAAAATGGTCAAAGAGACATAAAAATGTTATTATATAATGTGAAAGCAGTCAATTCATCAAGAAGATATAACAACTATAAATATTTATACATTCAACATCAGAGCACTTAAATATGTAAAGCAAATACTAACAACTAAAATGAGAAGTAAACCGCAATATAATAATTACTGGGGACTTTAATAACCCACTCCCAACAATGGATAGATCATTCAGACAGAGAATCAAGAAGGAAGGAGCAGATGTGAACAACACTGTAGACCAAATGAACCTCATAGACCTATATAGAACATTCTCTCTAACGGTAGTAGTGAATTCTACCAAACATTTAGGAAATAACTAATGCTAATTCTGTAAACTAATCTATAAGCCCAGCATTACCACAATACTAACACCAGTCTTATTTGAATACTTGATTTATAATAAAAGTAGCACTAGAGAACAATAGGAAAAGGATGGTCTTTTAAATAAATGATCATAGTTCATTTGTTTATGTGGAAATAAATGAACCCTGATACCTCTCACAATTTAGTATTTTGATTACTCATCTAAATGTGAAAGGTAAAGCAATAAATCTTCTAGAAGGCAATATAGGAGAATAGAAGATATCTTCATGAATTTGAGAAAAGATTTCTGAAATAGGACACAAGAAGTACTGACCATAAAGGAAAAGATCCTAAATTGAGCTACATTAAAATTAAGAACTCCTTTTGTCAAAAGATACCAAGAAAGGAGTAAGACAAATCATGAGTGGGGTTCGGTGTTTGCATATATATAAACAACAAAGGACTTAAACAAAAAACTATGAATTAAAAAAAAAAGAAGTTACCATCTAATAAAAAATGGGCATAAACATCAACAGGCACTGCGCAAAGAAGATATCCAAATGGACAATAATATATGAAAAGGAGCTTGACTGCATTAGTCATCAGGGGAATGATTGCAAATTAAAGGCACAATGAGAAATTGCTGTGAACCCAGCAGAATGATTACAATGGAAAAAAAAAAAAAGAAGAAAAGACAACACTAAGTATTGTTAAAGATCTGAAACAACTGAAACATTCCTCCATCAGTGGTAGCAGTTTAAAGTGATACAACCACTTTGGAATTTTTTTTGGCAATGTCTACTAAAGCTGACAACTTTCCTATCAGTACAGCATTCTTAAATATATACTCCAAAGAAATGTACACATGTGCACCAAAAGACATGGCAAGAATGTTTATAGCAGCATTACTCATAATAATGAAAACCTGAAAACCAAAAGCCTATAAATACTAGAATGAGTAAATATAGTGTGAAATACTTTTACAATGGATCACTATACAGCAAAGAGAATGAACAAATAAATCATCCATGCATACAGCATAAGCAGCCCCTGGCCAGTTCAGTCAGTAGAGCACATGACTCTTGATCTTGGGGTTGTGAGTTCAAGCCCCATGTTGGGTGGAGATTACTTAAAAATAAAATCTTAAAAAAGTACAAACGACATAAATCTCACAACCATAATACTGACTAAAATAAGTAAGAGACAAAATAACTTATACAGTATGATTCTTTTTCCATGAAGTAGGTAATACTTCCCTGTGCCGTCAGTAATCAATTTTAGAGAGAGGGTTGGCACAAGGGGACTTTCAGGAGAGCTTATAATACTCTTTCTTTATCAGAGTACCAGATGTATTTACTTGAAAATTAATTGAACTATATATGCTTTATGATTTGAGTACTTCTCTCTATGCTATATTTCAATAAAAGTGTTTATCATACATCATGTCACTCTAGCCTCACTACTGCTATATTGCATATTATAAGAATAAAATGAGCTTAATGCATGTTAACATATTTTTTCTTGCAATGTGTACACATTACCTGTGGACTGTTACTCATCATATCTAGGCAGAGGCTTTCAGAATAGGGGTATGACATCAAGAGCTGAAATGTGGAAAACCAGTTACTCTCAAACCGACCCTCACCTGACCTAAGCCAGGACCCACTTGGCATCCTTTGCAGCCGGGCCATGCCATCTTGCAGCAGACCCTATCCATCAGCTTTTTCCAGATCACCATGAGATCGCTGCCCCCTGTGATGACGGATTACCCTTCCAGCGAGGTCGGAAATGGCCACGCTTTACCATCCACCAGATACACCGAGTGCATTTTTACTCCAAGTCTTGCTCATGTTGTCGTTTCCTTCCTATCGAGAATAACTTTAGGGGCCCCTGGGTGGCTCAGTGGGTTAAAGCCTCTGCCTTCGGCTCAGGACATGATCCCAGGGTCCTGGCATGGAGCCCCACATCAGGCTCCCTGCTGAGTGGGGAGCCTGCTTCCTCCTCTCTCTCTCTTTCTCTGCCTACTTGTGATCTCTGTTTGTCAAATAAATAAAATAAAATCTTCCAAAAAATTTTTCTTAAAAAAAAAACAAAAACAGAATAACTTTATATCAGCCAGAGTTCTAGCAGCAGGGTCAACAAGTAATTGGTGGGGCCCAGTGAAAAAAAGAAAATGCAGAGCCTCTTGTTCAACAGTATTATGAATCCTAAGACAGAATACAGCAGAAGAGTAAACGAAGGGTGGACCTTTCTAGAGCGTGGGGCTCAATATCATTGCACAGGTTGCATGCTCATAAGCTGGCCTTGTGTGGAAGGGAACAGACAGCATGGCCACCTGGAATTTTGAAGTAACTTTTTTTTTTTTTGTTTTTTTTTTGTTTTTTTTGTTTTTGATGGTATTCAAATTTTTTTTTTAATTTTTTATTTTTTATAAACATATATTTTTTATATACATATATTTTTATCCCCAGGTCTGTGAATCACCAGGTTTACACACTTCACAGCACTCACCAAATCACATACCCTCCCCAATGTCCATAATCCCACCCCCTTCTCCCCAACCCCCTCCCCCCGGCAACCCTCAGTTTGTTTTGTGAGATTAAGAGTCACTGCCCTATGACCCAGCAATTGCACTATTGGGTATTTACCCTAAAGATACAAATGTAGTGATCCAAAGGGACACATGCACCCGAATGTTTATAGCAGCAATGTCCACAATAGCCAAACTATGGAAAGAACCTAGATGTCCATCAACAGTTGAAGTAACTTTTTAATTGAGGGATCATTCACAGAGATGTGTGTGCAGTCGAGGGATCCAAAAATGAATATTGAAATACACAGGCATGAACTGGAAAAAGTAGCAAACTTTGGCTCCCCCATGCCTGAAGGGGCAAGGGAGGATAAGGGGCAGAAACTAGGTTAGAGCTAAAGCCATGGAAAAGCAGCTACCCCAAAGCAGTGGTGGCCACAGAGGAACAGAACGGCTGTCAGAATTGTGGCAACACACTGAGGGGGCTGGGAAAGTAACCTACTAGCTCTGCTTTCCCACCGCCAATGTCTATGTGGTACGTCTTCTATGGCTGAGTCTACCCAGCAGCCAGAGGGCAAGGGAGCCTGAGTCATATGGTTCCTGGACAGCTTCCTGGACACCTAAACAGGATGAGGAGAAGTGGAGAATAAATCTGGGAACAAATGTATTAACCAACACTGTTTTCAACTGTTTATATATTTTCCATCCTTTAGAAGAGTTCTCACAGACCTCGGGGATACTTTGGAGTTAACCTGGAGAACTTTAAAAACTATCGTCACTCAAGTCCCAGTTCCTCAATATTTCAGATTCTGACTCAGCTGATCTGGCGTATAGCCTGGGCATCGGGATATTTCTACTGGGCAGCCAAGGTTGAGCTTTCGAGCAAGATTTCTCATTCTCAGTTTTAGCACCTGCTGGCATTCGGGGCCAGATAAATCTGGTCAGATGTTCGGCTCCATCCCTCCCTAGCCTCTACTGACCAGATGCCAGTACTGGCACCAGTTATAACAACCCCAAACACCTGCGGACACTGCCACATGTCCCCTGGGTCGGGGGGCCACATCATTTCCTGCACGCTGTTTGAAAACCACTGCTTGGGACGCCTGGGTGGCTCAGTTTGTTAAGTGTCTGCCTTTGGCTCAGGTCATGATCCCAGGGTCCCAGGATCAAGCCCCGCATCAGACTCCTTGCTCCGTGGGGAGCCTGCTTCTCCCTCTGCCTGCCTTCCCCCCACCCCGTGCTTGTGTTCTCTCTCTCTGAGAAATAAATAAATAATATCTTGAAAGAAAGGAAGAAAGAAAGAAAGAGAGAAAGAAACACCAACACTGGAAAACCACTGCGTTAGTGTGGTCCAGAGCTGGGAGCATCAGCATAGCAGCTTGTACCTATGAGCTTATGCCCTTTCTTTGAATTTCCAGGATATTATTTTCTGTGTTCTTCATATTAACGCTTCATCATCTGTTTCTTACTTAATCAGGAACTTTATCACTGGATCATTTTCAGCCAGTCTTTTCTCTTTCATAAAATGGTATGCTCTTGTGCAATGTACTATCTGTCCAATCTGCCTCACAAAATTCTATGGCTCGGGATGCGTTTCTTCATCTGAAAAATGGAGATGATGGGAATTGCTGAATCTCACTGCCTCGCTGTCTGCTTCTTTAATGTCTGTTTTTGCTCCTACAATGTAAGCTCCTTTTTGAGAGCAAGGACTGCGCCGTTCACATCCACTCTCGTTCACCCAGGACCTATCACAGGACCTGAAACGTACCAGAACTTGATGAATATTTGCTGAGTGATGTAGGAATGAATGCATTTCATCCTGGAGAAGAAAAGGCGGTTAAGATGCCTTTTTTAGGCATCTCATTGCCAAAGTTAAAAATCCTAACGTTCAAAAGTTTGTTTGTTTGGTTTACCGAAATCTTTTTTTCCCAGCAAATTCAATTTCTACTTATTTTGGCCTTAATGGAGATATAGAGAACCTGATCTGCACGTTAGCACTTTATGCACTTGAAAGCTTATTATATTAGGACAATCTGAAATTTTATTTGGCTGAAATAAATAGTCCTTACTAGAAACTATTTTCTCTTCTGGTTTTCCATGTTGGCAATTTTATCAGAACGATAAATAGGGAGAAAAAAAATGTAGCACTAGAGATAATTGAATAGAGAACAATAAGCACTTAGGGTTTGTAACTAACAGGGTATGTGTTAGGCTGTCTGTTCAAATGTTGCTAGGAAAATATTGTCTGGGAAGACTTTAATGGGAAGAAGACAACTCCCAAAAAAGGCTCAAGTTCATAATTGAGAAGTTAAATAAGAGCTTTTTAATAGTCTGCAAAAATACTCCAACACAACACATTCCTATTTCAGGCTTCTCTTGAATTAAGTCATGTTCCAAGGATGGTGGAGGACATGCTTACTTACAGTTTTGTAGGCAGTTCATGGTCTACTTCCATTCTGCCAAATACTTACCACAGCTTCATTCTCAGCTGTCCATAGGGACAGAGTCTAATGGAGCCTCCTAATATCAGACCGACCTATATACTAAACCAGCTCTCCCAGTTTTTGGTTTTTTGTTGTTGTTTGAGTTTCTGGGTAAGAATTGGAGAACTGGTTTCTGTACCTTCCTTAGGTATTCCACTGCCTATGTTAAAAACCCTAACATTCAGAAAGTTCTTTTTGTATTTTTCACCTAGAGCTTTTTTTTGTGTAGCTAAAGTCAGTTTCTACTTATTTTGGCCTTAGAAGAGATACAGAAAATTTGATCTGCACATTAGCACTTTATGCATTACTATATTAGGACACTCTGAAATTTTATTTGGCTGAAATAAATAGAACTAATTCCACTGACTTCTCCTCGGATACCCTATTACCCAACCCTCAAATAATCTTTATTATATCCCTTTAGGCCTCTTTAACCTTGCCATACCCTTCTAAGTTGTGCTTCTAAAACTGAAGTACAATTGTTTATTAAAGGCTCATACAATTGCTTATTAAAGACTTCAGGAGAAAGAGATGGTTTGTATTCTTAAAGCTCTCATATATTGCCCTTTACTCAGACCACTAAGAATCAATGTGATTTTTTTCTTTCCACTGGTTTGAAAACTCAATTAAAATTGAACATTTAACTTCCGATTAAAAATGATGGACTGAGAATGGACAACTATCTCTTTACCCTCCAAAGTTTCCTTTGAAATGACAGTATTTTGTTTTTGTTTTTGTTTTGTTTTTTGGGCTTTTTTGTTTTGTTTTGTTTTTAAATAAAAGCAGAACCATGTTGGAAACCATCTGTTGGTCAAAAATGTTGAAGAATTCCTAGAATACAAAAAACATATGTGATCAGAATAGAAAGAAAGAGCTGAAGAAACCATAACCCAAAATATCAGAAATAAGTAAGGGACATCTCTAGGAGCTCCAGAAAGTCCCCATGTTTGAAGTCACTAAATGCAAATAGTAAGATAGGTCAGTTACCAGTTAATTCTCTGAAAGAGCATCTCTGTCCCACTCGCACCATAGTGTCTGGCAGTAGAAACTTTTGCCCTTAGGATAAAGCCAGAATATTATACTCCAAAGGAAGTGTGTGATTTATACCCAAAGCTTTGTAGTGAGGGCTTGGGGGGTAGCTGAGAAAGAGTCACAGGGTAAGTTGAGTATCGTCAGAATATACAATAGATATGAAGAGGGTGTGTTACTGGGTCCTCACCATTTCACTCTGGGACCTAGGCTGATGACTCCACTGCATGGAACCCTTTCCTTTGCCATGGTGGTGGGAACGGGGAGAGTTCTGGAGGTTCTCAGAACCAAACCTCTGGTCTGGGAGGGACACATATCCCTCCACTCACAGCTCATTGGCCAGAATTAGTCACATGTCCCCATCTAAGCTCAGGTGGTCCAAGAAGTGCAATTTTACCGAGTGCTGAGAAGGGAAAAGCAGCCTAAATACTTTGTGGGCAGGACTCATGATTACTCTACCACCTGAAAGAAATAAGGATCAGATGATCAACGCAATTTTCATCATCAACACTTTGTGCTAGACAACACTGAAGCAATGTCTTCAAATTATAAGAAAAGAAATGAATGCTTCACATTCTGTTCCCACAACTGAACTCTAATTAAATGTGAGGACATGCAGGAATTCCAAAAACATACTGCCCATTAACTAGTTCTGAAAAAATTTCTTTTATGCTTGAATACAAGGAATCTCTAAGCTACAGGTACCATTTACACTGGAGTAGGTCAGGTGCTTAAACTGCAATGTTCTTCAGCAAAAGATATAAGAAAAGAGTCCTGAAATATGAAAGAATTTGGGCTCAAGTATTTGATGACTCCCTTTCCTCAAAGGGATTGTTTTGTACAAAAACAAAATTCTTGCCTTATTCAGGATCTGTGGTACTAGAGAATAAATTCTAGTAATTCAAAATATGGGAATCAATAAACAGGAAATGGGAATCAATAAACAGGAAAAATAAAGCTACAAAAATTATAAAGAATATTTATGTGTAATATATGTATGTATTGAAAATTATATGTATAATTATACACATGTTTATATGTCATATATTGATTTTTTAATTTTTCTAATCACTTCACATACAAGTGTGAAATATTTTATAATTATAAGAAAGAATGTAAGTGATGGGGAAATGGAGGATACAGACAGAAGAAAAAATATAATATCAAAGGCAGGGAAAGTGTGATAAAACTTCATTTGTAGATCACTTCCCAGGTCACAGAATGGATTCATTGATGTTTCTTTGGAACTGCTAAATGGGACTCCAAAAACATGGAGGCTCTGAAAATCTTTTTCATAAAGTGGCAACTTACCAACTAAAAATGATATATAATAAGACTTTTGTTCTATCCAAGTTTTTCCTATCTGGCTATGAAGCAACCCAATCCATATCAATGTAATAATTTTAAAAAGCTATCTTAGCACAGTGAATTTTTTAAACTTTTGGGCCAAGCACCCTTCTGAAAATCTGGTGAAAGTTATGGATACTTTCTCAAAACGAACAAAAGAGGAGACACACTTGGGCATACAACTTTGCAAACCACTTCAACAGAGGTATCAAGTCCCTAAAGCCCACACATGAAGCCCCGGAACCACAGGCCTGGGTTCTGTGTCCCTCCCATAGAGCACTTTATGCCCTCATGATGCTGACGCCTGCAGCCAAAACCACCAGAATGGCCACATACATGGGACAAGCCAGTCTGCGCTTTTGACTTGGGCTGAGGAGAACACACTCTGCTTTGACCCGGACGTTACAGAGGTTCCGTAGGGCCTCCGCGTGAGTGAGGGAATGCGAAGGACAAAGGGACACACAGTAGATACAAGCAGAGTGGGGCACAGTAGATACAAGCAGAGTGGGGCTCTGCACAAAGTAAAGTGTCACCATGCAATCAAATTGCTGGCATTTGCAGGGCACTTGGCCACTGTGGGCATGTTCCTGAACGTCATCCATTGGAAGCTTAAATGTTACGCTTTCAAGCAGATTGGCCAAGGAATGGCCACTCCACTTCAAAAGATGGGCCATTTAAGCCTCACAAAAATTAAGCAATTTACCTAGGGTCATCCAAGGAGTTAGTGACAAACTTGGGCCTTAAGACCAGTCTGACCATAATCAATTTGTCCACTCTGCCCCCTCGGACTGGCCTTCTTTGTGGGTAAAATGTGGCATATGATTTTAGACTCTTGGGAAGGTCTCATTTCTCTAATAGAAAAAAACTTTCTATTCACAAGCAGAGGGAAGATTCGAATGCAAAATAAATGTCTTGCCACCAGGCATTGATTGCTGTCAGCTGTCTGAAGAGGGGGATGGGGGTGGGCTTGGATGGAGGTGGACCTCCTGTGTGGTGGCCTGCGGGGAACCTGTGTGAGGGCAAAGGATGCCTGAGGAGGAGCTGGCAGGGGAAGCAGATTCCCTGAACACCGTTGGGCCCTATTTCCCAACAAGGCCTGGGGCTGGTCCTGAGAATAATTCAGAACAGCAAGAGGTTGGCAAGAGAAGAAAAAAGTGAAAATAAGTCACTGTGTAGAGGCCTGGGCACTCAGTAACTGGGTCTTCCTGACCTTCATCTTTCCTGGCCTGGCCTCAGGGGCTCTAGCCAAGTAGGCCCTCAGGGATTCTTTGTGTGAAGTGAGGGAAGCCCCAAAGCCATACTTTATCCTGGGGGATCAAGATGAATCACCGCCGCGGAGAGAGATGACAGCGACAGTCAAGAAGGACTACACGCCTACAAGAGACGTTGTCAGGTGACACAGCTGTGGTCAGAGGAAGTAGGCAGGACACAGAAAGTGGAGTGGATGAAGAACCAGAAATAATCCTTGGTGGGTGGGAGGGCCCAGGCTGGCAGGCCGTGGACCTGATGACCTAAGACATCTCCTTTGTCTGTAATTCCCCTTTGGTTAAATGACAAACTGCTTTCAATGAGGACAACTCAGTGGTTCATTTCCATAATAGGAAAGAAAAATAACCAGCCATCAACTGGGACCTGAATCCTCTCAGCTGAAAGAAGAGACTATTGCATAAAGGTCATAAGAAATTGAAGTTTTTCGTCTACAGCCCAGAGCACGGCAAGACTGTGCTAGGGGACTCATTTCCCACTTGCTCCTATAATGACCGCTTCAGTGGTGGCTCGGCCTCCAGTTAGTGGAGGACAGTTAGTGGCATGACATCCGGTTCCCTAAGTAGGTGCCGGAAGGAGCACAGAGGAGACTGGTGGGGAAATCTTAGCTCCAGGATGTAACTGCTCCTCTGTTCCTCAGAATAGTTGAGTAACTTCAGGAACATTCTCTGACCCAGGGTTTCTCAAGCCTTAGTCATTCATCTGCCTCAGTCACAGCTTTTGTCCTATGCAAGTAATAGCTTTATTTGTATTTTTTTTTATATTTTCCTATAAATATGTCCCCTTTTTTTTTTAACCTAGTGCCAGAGTTTAACAACAAGTGTTCAGCTTAGAAGCAATTCTTTTTCTAGAAGCAACAAAATGGGCTGTTTTATCCTGTGTTTTGTGGCCTAAAAGTGCATTTTTTTACTATGATTTTTCTTTGAATACTTAGGTTCTTGGGGAATGACATCAGTCAGAACAGAAACTGGGGAAACGCTCTGTACAAGTTTTTTAAAATGTGGTTAAAAGTTGGGGAAAAAACAGATTCTTCCAATCAGTGATAGTTTGGGAAGAAAGCGGTGTACCCTAAACCTCTCCTCTTCCCCAACCCTGGCCATGCTGGCTGGGAGGGAGGTGACTTTCATTCAGAAAACGGAACGCATTAAGAATGATGTGAATTTGTTCAAAGTAATAACAAGGAAAGACAGTCATTTCTTAAAGGCAAAATCATCCTGCAAGTCAACTTGTATGGTCCCTAAAAGAAAGCTTGGCCAAAGGGAAACCCTAGCTATTTCACAATTCTTTAATTCATTCCCAGCAAGGTGAATTACAGGAAGTGGAATTTACCAGTTTCTAACCCAATGATCTTCTACATCTGGAGGACTTCTCTAAACAATAAGAGAGAAATTAGCCTCAGGAATGAGTTGGTTTTTTTGTTTATTCAAATCATCAGACATTTATTGTTTACAAAGTTTGGAGTCTGTGCTTTGTAAACTTGGCGAGTACAGTTCATAAAAAGACAGAAAGCCTCCACTGGATGAGTTGTAATTGAACACAGGGAAGATACGTAAACAAATAATTGTGGTGCCGTGTGACAAGTAATCCAGGCACTAAGAGTTGACATTTGTCGAGTGACCTTCAGATGATACACATTAACCTAAGCAATCCTTACAAAAACCCACTTTACATATGGAGAAACCGAGGCACAAACAGTCAAGTTGAAAGTTGAAAATGGAGAGCCAGAAATTGAACCCAGACTGTCTCACTCAAGAGGCTTGGGCATCACAGGTCTGGGACTCTTCTGAAAAAAAGGGACCTGAAGGATGAAGAGGAGTTCACTGGGCATATGGATAGTCGGGGACAGAAAAAGCTGAGATGTGACTCTCTTGTGCCAGAAAAGAGCACATATGACATGTCTGTGAAATGTCCATTTGAATATGTGATGCTAGTGTGTTGCCACTGAGTTCTGAGGCTGAGTCCTCACTTTTCGGGCAATTAGTTTTCATTATTCATTTATTAAGCATCTCCTGTGTGCCGAGTACTATATCCAGTTGTAAGAATATAACCACGAAGAGGGCACCATCGACTCCTCGGGCAGGAGGGTCATTACATTTGATTTGAAAATTCATTGAGTTTGGATAAATTGTTTGGGGTGGCATAAACTCTTAAACTTTTAAAACTAAATTAGAACTGGGAAATCTGTCAAATTTGGGGTTTCTGTTCTACACCTCAGTAAAACCAAACAAACAAGCATCAACAGCCGAGATCCCTCATCTCTTCCCCCCATGGCAAAACACTTTTATTTTCCATAAATGCTTTAATCAGTTTGGAGTATTGGTTTAAACGTTTAGGGTGTACTTGAGAGCTTGAAGCATCAAACGGACTTTTAAAGTGGCTTTTCCTGTTAACATAATGTTTCTTGTAACCAGTCAGTTGTGCCAAAACTCACTGTAAAAAGCTATGCTGCCAGGTGGGGCTGTATTTCAACAATCATGGATCAACCTTTTAGAAGGCACTACAATCCTTTTCTGTGTTCGGTTCACATTTTTAATGTCTTTGTGCACAACTTCCAGAATATCACTTTGCCATCTTGTAAATCAGTTTGCATTATTCGTGATAATACTTACCCTTTATTACAATTACCGCAAGTCATGGGAAGGTTCAACTGTTTCATTAGTTGACTGAGAACAACAAAGTCTAAAGTTTCATTGAAATCAGATGTAATGTTTGTGTTCCAAGGTCAGCTGGAAACTAATAGGAATAATTTAAGCCATAATATCCCAACTGAGGCTGAGCCACGCTAATCATTCTGCGGATCGTACTGGAGTAATTCTGAAAGAAGAAAATCACATCCTATCTCTCCCTCATTAAGTACACTCAAGCCCAACTTTGTAAGAGGAAAGAATTAATCTATAGCGGGGTGGTCACAGTCCTTGCTTCAGGAACCATTTAAAGGTGACCCTTGGCAACCAGGAGCCACACCAAGTGGGTGTTAGGAGACCAGAGAGCTGGTTCCCTTTTGCTTTCCCCCGATTTTTTTTTTTTTTTCAGATCTTTTTTCCCTCTCCCATAACCCAGCAAGCGTGGTGGACTCAGGGGGTTCTAGAGAACCTTCTGAAAGCTTCTCTGATACTCTCTAACCCCTGTCAGACCTGCAAGTGGAAAGAAGCTTTGGGAATGAGGAAAAAAGTGTGGTGGGGAGGATATTTACCCTCAAAGCTTCCTTTCCAGCAAGAGAGCCAGTTGAAGAGCTTCCTGTGATACCCTCTGGCCTTTGAGCTGTAATCATTATTTTGAGTTACTGTGAGTGAGGGAACCTCTTCCCCTTCAGGGTTCTGTCAGCCCCCAGGTTAAGTCTCTTCTCCTCCATGAATAAAGCCAAGCTAAGAAGACAGAGCTTCTATAAGCTGCAAACCTAGACCAAGAAAGACTTCCCAAGGCAACATCCCTCGAGAAAATATAGTCATCATTTGCCAGTAGTTGTGGAGTTTTCAACAGAGATGGGTGTGGAAACATGTTAGAGGTTATTACAAATTCTGAATCTGTTAGCCCCACAAAGTACGTGCAAGCTTCTAGGACTGGAACTTTCTGAGAGAGCGTATTGTGGCCCCCACCATACCCACCTTGCTCTCTCCAGGTGCTCTGAAGGGGAGGGGTTGCAGGGAGGGGAGACAAAAGTCAATGCAATATCTCTTTCTGCTTTGAGGATCCACAAAGATCCTTCACAGACCTCTGAGTCACAACAGTTGGGGGGAATGCTGGCAAGGAGGCTAGAACTGTTAACACAGAAGGTGCCAGACCAGGGATCAAAGAGTTGCCTCTGGCTATGGGAGACTTAGAAGCCTTGGTGCTGTGGTTCTGGAACCTTCCTACTGCTGTTCCCAATCTGTTTAGGCAGTCACCCTTCCTCTGCTTTACTTTCTAAGTCCCTCTGCTTTGTAATCACTGTAATTACTTACACTTTATAAAATGCTTTCAAATATTAGGTGGAGGCACAGGAGAATACCGGTGGTTGTCTGTTTTGTCCTACAAATTGATATTTCATCCAGAACAGCCCAATGTATGGCCCCATTTTATCGCTTTCTGTGGACAGAGCCCATTAGTCGTGCTGAGCCTCAGCCCTCGAGGTCATATAACAAAGGAGGTAGCCCACTTAGAACTTGAACCTGGCTCTCTGACTCCAAATCCAGTGCTCTTTCACCCTGCACGACTGCCTCCTGCCGTGTGAGTTGACCCCAGAAGAGAAGAGTGAGAATGAAAGATAAGTCAGGTCCTGGGTTCTTTCTCACTGCAAGTGGATTAGCATCACTACGGCTTCGAGCCACCTCGGGAGACCCCAGGCAATCTCTCAACGCCGTGATACCAAATATATGGAAATGTACCCACATTATAATTTTTATACATTTTACAAAATTGATGCTGATATTCTCATGCTAAAAATTATTTGGCTATGAATAACATACTTAATTCACAGCTGACTGATTTTGTGATCACTTGGCAAAATGATAAAATCTAGCCGACAAATGACTTTTTAATAGAAATTTCACGAATTCTAAATTTAACACTAAATGAATCTGACATCGTATTACATTTTGGAGACATTTAATCAAGCATTTATTAATTTCATTTTGCCCTTTTTTGCATTTTGAATAATTTAAAAAATTTCATCCTTTAAACTCTTTTTAAGGTCCTTGGAAATCTCAGAGGCGCCAGATACTGTGCCTTTAATTCTCAGCATGGAAAATAATCTGACAATGTCTGCTGGCCTCAATGAGCATAGACATCCATTCCTTACTTGTTCGGTGCACTGTAAGTAGAAGATGAGGTCTTCCCCATTAGACTTCATGTCAATGTTTTAAAAAGTTCTTGTCGCTAAAAGTCTTCCCTGATTCTACTGACAAAATACTACTTCCCTGATTCTACTGACTATCATAGAGTTTGCTGAGCTTAAACCCATTCAAAGCCAGTTAAACCTGGAGTAACCAGAATGGTGGAGTCTTCTGATTAAAGGAACTTTGAGCTGTCTCAGGGTTAACTAGAAAGTATGTTTCCTTTCATTCTCCTTGACTTAGCTCATTCTCCAGCCCAGGAAAATAGCATCTATACAATAAAATGAGATCTTTCATGAATTCAAGAAGTATCTACCAGCAATGTCAATTTTAACTGAATGGGCTCAGATGGTGTTTAAATTTCGGGTGACCAAGCAATAATTCTTGGACATTGATTTTCTTTAAAAACAAAACAAAACGAAAAAAAACCCCACAAATTCCTGCTTTCAACTATTTCTGTAGCCTTGGCTCTGTTCTGGTGAAAGTGGAGCGCAACAGCCGCATAGGGGCACCTCCGCTGATCAGTATAAAGGCCAGTGAAACATTTAATCAGTGTAATAGTTTATAAGTTGTCTTTTCTAGAACATTATCTTTCTCAAAAAATTGGAGAAAATCCTTTAATTTTTTGAGCATCACTTTATTCTGCACCTAATATTGTGGGCTTTTACCCATCTTTATATCACTACTGCTAACATCTTTTTTTTTTTTTTTTTTTGGTTTTTCCATATTGTTCTGTGTTATAGTTTATATTTTATTAGTTATTTTTATTAACATATAGTATATTATTTGTCCCAGGGGTACAGTCAGTGAGTCATTAGACTTACACACTTCACAGCACTCACCATAGCACATACCCTTCCCAATGTCCATAACCCCACCCCCCTCTCCCTACCCTTCCTCCCCCCAGCAAACCTCATTTCTTTTGTGAGATTAAGAGTCTCCTATGGTTTGTCTCCCTCCTGATCCCATCTTGTTTCATTTATTCCTTTCCTGCCCCCCAAACCCCCCACGTTGCCTCTCAAATTCCTCATATCAGGGAGATCATATGATAATTGTCTTTCTCAGATTGACTTATTTCACTCAGCATAATACCCTCTAGTTTCATCCACATCATTGCAAACAGCAAGATTTCATTTCTTTTGATGGCTGTATAGTATTCCATTGTACATATATACCACATTTTCTTTATCCATTCATCTGCTGATGGACATCTAGGTTCTTTCCATAGTTGGGCTATTGTGGAGATTGCTGCTATAAACATTCGGGTGCACATGCCCCTTCAGATCACTACATTTGTATCTTTAAGGTAAATACCCAGTATTGTGATTGCTAGGTTGTAGGGTAGCTCTATTTTCAACTTTTTGAGGAAGCTCCATGCTGTTTTCCAGAGTGGTTGCACTAGCTTGCATTCCCACCAACAGTGTAGGAGGGCTCCCCTTTCTCCACATCCTCACCCACAACTGTCGTTTCCTGACTTGTTAATTTTAGCCATTCACTGGTGTGAGGTGGTATCTCATTGTGGTTTTGATTTGTATTTCCCTGATGCCAAGTGATGTTGAGTACTTTCTCATGTGTCTGTTGGCCATCTGGATGTCCTCTTTGCAGAAATATCTGTTCATGTCCTCTACCCATTTCTTGATTGGATTATTTGTTCTTTGGGTGTTGAGTTTCATATGTTCTTTATAGATTTTGGATACTAGCCCTTTATCTGATATGCCATTTATGAATATCTTCTCCCATTCTATCAGTTGTCTTTTGGTTTTGTTGAATGTTTCATTTGCTCTGCAAAAGCTTTTGATCTTGATGAAGTCCCAATAGATCATTTTTGCCGTTGCTTCCCTTGTCTGTGGCGATGTTTCTAGGAAGAAGTTGCTGTGGCTGAGGTCAAAGAGGTTGCTGCCTGTGTGCTCCTGAAGGATTTTGATGGATTCCTGTCTCACATTGAGGTCTTTCATCCATTTGGAGTCTATTTTTGTGTGTGGTGTAAGGAAATGGTCCAGTTTCATTTTTCTGCATGTGGCTGTCCAATTTTCCCAACACCATTTGTTGAAGAGACTGTCTTTTTTCCAATGGGCATTCTTTCCTGCTTTGTCAAAGATTAGTTGACCATAGAGTTGAGAGTCTATTTCTAGGCTCTCTATTCTGTTCCATTGATCTTTGTGTCTGTTTTTGTGCCAGTACCATACTGTCTTGATGATTACAGCTTTGTAATCGAACTTGAAGTCTGGAATTGTGATGCCACCAAATTTGGCTTTCTGTTTCAACACTCCTCTGGAAAAACATTCCTCTGGCTATTCAGGGTCCTTTCTGTTTCCATATAATTTTTAGAATTATTTGTTCCATTTCTGTGAAAAAAATGGTTGGCATTTTGATAAGGATTGCATTAAATGTGTAGATTGCTTTAGGTAGCATAGACATTTTCACAATATTTGTTCTTCCAATCCAGGAGCATGGAACATTTTTCCATATCTTTATGTGTTCCTCAATTTCTTTCATGAGTACTTTATAGTTTTCTGAGTACAGATTCTTTGCCTTTTTGGTTAGGTTTATTCCTAGGTATCTTATGGTTTGGGGTACAATTGTAAATGGGATTGACTCCTTAATTTCTCTTTCTTCTGTCTTGTTGTTGGTGTAAATCCCACTTGGTTGTGGTGAATAATCTTTTTAATATACTGTTGGATCCTATTGGCTAGTATTTTGGTGAGAATTTTCGCATTTGTGTTCATCAAGAATATTGGTCTAATTCTCTTTTTTAATGAGGTCTTTGTCTGGTTTTGGGATCAAGGTAATGCTGGCTTCATAAAATGAGTTTGGAAATTTTCCTTCCATTTCTATTTTTTGGAACACTTTCAGGAGAATAGGTGTTAATTCTTCTTTAAATCTTTGGTAGAATTCCCCTGAGAAGCCATCTGGCCCTGGGCTCTTGTTTTTTGGGAAATTTTTGAGGACTACTTCCATCTCCTTACTAGTTATGGGTCTGTTCAGGTTTTCTATTTCTTCCTGGTTCAGTTTTGGTAGTTTTTTTTTTTTTTAAAGATTTTTTTTAAAATTTATTTATTTGACAGACAGAGATCACAAGTAGGCAGAGAGTCAAGCAGAGAGAGGAGGAAGCAGGCTCCCTGCTGAGCAGAGAGCCCGATGTGGGACTCGATCCCAGGACCCTGAGATCATGACCTGAGCCAAAGGCAGCAGCTTAACCCACTGAGCCACCCAGGCGCCCCCAGTTTTGGTAGTTTTTATGTCTCTAGGAATGCATCCATTTCTTCCAGATTATCAAATTTACTGGCATATAATTGCTCATAACATGTTCTTACAATTGTTTGTATTTCTTTGGTGTTGGTTGTGATCTCTCCTCTTTCATTTATGATTTTATTATTCGGGTCCTTTCTCTTTTCTTTTTGATAAGTCTGGCCAGGAGCTTATCAATCTTATTAATTCTTTCAAAGAACCAGCTCCTAGTTTCATTGATTTGTTCTACTGTTCTTTTTGTTTCTATTTCATTGATTTTTGCTCTGATCTTTGTTATTTCTCTTCTCCTGCTGGGTTTAGGCTTTCTTTGCTGTTCTTTCTCCAGCTCCTTTAGATGTAGGGTTAGGTTGTGTACTTGAGACCTTTCTTGTTTCTTGAGAAAGACTTGTATTGCTATATAATTTCCTCTCAGGACTGCTTTTGCTGTGTCCCACAGATTTTGAACAGTTGTGTTTTCATTATCATTTGTTTCCATGAATTTTTTAAATTCTTCTTCAATTTCCTATTTGACCCATTCATTCTTTAGTAGAGTGCTCTTTACTCTCCAAGTAGTTCAGTTCTTTCTAACTTTCTTCTTATGATTGAGTTCTAGTTTCAGAGCATTATGTGGTCTGAAAATATGCAGGAAATGATCCTAATTTTTTGGTACCAGTTGAGGCCAGATTTGTGACCCAGGATGTGATCTACTCTGGAGAATGTTCCATGTGCACTAGAGAAGAATGTGTAATCTATTGTTTTGGGATGGAATGTTCTGAATATATCTGTGATGTCCATCTGGTCCAGTGTATCACTTAAGCCCTTTATTTCCTTGTTGATCTTTTGCTTAGATGATGTGTCCATTTCAGTGAGGGGGGTGTTAAAGTTCCCTACTATTATTGTATTATTGTCGATGTGTTTCTTTGATTTTGTTATTAATTGGTTTATATAGCTGGCTGCTCCCATGTTAGGAGCACAGGTATTTAAAATTGTTAGATCTTCTCATTGGACAGACACTTTATGTATGATAAAATGTCCTTCCTCATCTCTTATTACAGTCTTTGGCTTAAAATCTAATTTATCTGATACAAGGATTGCCACCCCAGCTTTTTTTTTTTTTTTTTTTTTTTTTTTTTTTTTTTTTTTTAATGTCCATGAGCATGGTAAATTGTTTTTCACCCCTCACTTTAAATCTGGAGGTGTCTTTAGGTCTAAAATGATTTCTTGCAGACAGCATATTGGTGAGTTGTTTTTTTTTTTAATACATTCTGATACTCCATGTCTTTTGATTGGGGCACTTAGCCCATTTACATTCAGGGAACTACAGAAAGATATTAATTTAGTGCCATTGTATTGCCTGTAAGGTGACTGTTACTGTATAAAGTCTCTGTTCCTTTCTAGTGTACTACTTTAGTCTCTCTCTTTGCTTAGAGGACCCCTTTCAATATTGCCTGTAGGGCTGGTTTGGTGTTTGCAAATCCTTTTAATTTTTGTTTGTCCTGGAAGCTTTTTATCTCTCCTTCTATTTCCAATGATAGCCTAGCTGGATATAGTATTCTTGGCTGCATTTTTTTCTCATTTAGTGCTCTGAATATATCATGCCAATTCTTTCTTGCCTGACAGGTCTCTGTGGATAAGTCTGCTGCCAATCTAATATTTCTACCATTGTATGTTACAGACTTCTTGTCCTGGGCTGCTTTCAGGATTTTCTCTTTGTCACTGAGGCTTATAAGCTTTACTATTAGATGACGGGGTGTGGACCTATTTTTATTGATTTTGAGGGGAGTTCTCTTTGCCCCTTGTATCTTGATGCTTGTTCCCTTGCCATATTAGGGAAATTCTCTACTATGATTCACTCCAATATACCTTCTTCCCCTCTCTCTCTTTCATCTTCTTCTGAAATATTGTTTCATCTTATGGTATCACTTATCTCTCAAATTCTCCTCTCGTGGTTCAGTAGTTATTTGTCTCTCTCTTGCTCAGCTTCTCTATTCTCTGTCATTTGGTCTTCTATATCACTAATTCTCTCTTCTGTCTAATGTATCCCAGCAGTAAGAGCCTCCATTTTTTATGGCACCTCATTAATAGCTTTTTTTATTTCAACTTGGTTAGATTTTAGTTCTTTTATTTCTCGAGAAAGGGATTTTATTTCTCCAGACGGGGCTTCTCTAATACCTTCCATGCCTTTTTTGAGCCCAGCTAGCACCTTGAGAATCATCATTCTGAACTCTAGTTGTGACATATTACCAATGTCTGTGTTGATTAGGTCCCTAGCCATTGGTCCTCCTCTTGTTCTTTTGGTTGTGGTGAGTTTTTCCACCTTGTCATTTTATCCAGATAAGACCATATGAACAAGAGAATAAAATACTATAGGGGTGGCAAAGACCCCAGAAAAATGTACGCTAACCAAATCAGAAGAGACCCCAAACCAGAGGGAGAAAAAAGGGGGTAAAAAGAAATTTTAAAAAGTATATGTGTATGTGCATATATATATATATGTATATATATAGATAGATGGTGTGTGTGTGTGTGTGTGTGTGTGTATATATATATATATATATATATATATATACACATATATATATGGAAAGAGAGATAACTGGTGAATAGAACAGGGCCACCCACTTAATTTTGGATGTATTTTGGTCTCTTAGGAGAAACTATCTCCCCAAATTTTAAGGAAAGAAAAAATATATACAAAAATAAGGGTAAACACAATGAAGGGATGGAATATGACTGTAAAGATGAAAATTTAAAGAATATTCTAAAAAAGGAATTGATAAGAGGAATTTGTTGGGAAAAGAAAGGAAAAAAAAAAGAAGAGAAATGTGCTCAGGCTAGAGACTAGAACAAAGCCATGTGCTAGATTTAGGATATATTTTGATCTAGGAGAAGAAATTGTATCCCAAAATTTTTTAGAAAAAGAAAACTTATATGTATACAAAAAATAAGTTTAAATACAATGAAGGATAAAATATGACTATAATGAAGGTTTAAAAAGATTTTTTTTAAAGAAAGGTATTGTTAAGATAAACTAGTTAAAAAAGGTTAAAAGAGAAGAGAGGAAATGTAAAAAAAAAATAGAGTAAGAAAAAATAAAATTAAAAAAATTTAATTTAACTTTGCAAGACTAAAGGATCATGGGGAAAAAGTCATGAATTCCATGCATTGCTTTCCCCTAGCTCTGGAGTTCTACTGTTCTCCTTGATTGGTAAGCTTGGTCTTGGCTAGATGGTCTTGCTGATTTTATGAAGGAGGGGCCTGTTGCAGTGAGTCTCAAATGTCTTTGCCCAAGGCGGCTTGCACCACCCTTGCCAGGGACCAGGCTAATAGATCTGCTCGGGTTCGTTCTCAGAACTTTTGTTCCCTGAATGCTTTCTATAGAGCTCTGGAGGACGGGAATGAAAATGGTGGCCTCTCAATCTCCAGCCTGGAGGACCTGAGAACTCGGGGCCCCTCTCCTCAGTGTACCCTTGAAGAAAAGCAATCAATCCCTCCCATCTCCCTGGTCTCTGGCCACCCTCTGTGCTCACCCGGCCTGTGACCAAGCATTTCTGTCTCTGGCACACAGCCCTGTTTGACATCTCCAAACCCAGCAGATTCCTGCCTCCAGAGAAGGAAGGTGAGTCTCCCCAGATCTGCACTTGTGGGGTCCTTGCTTGAAGAGCAGTGGCCTGGCTGTGCCTTGTATCACTGTTTAAGGTAACCCTGACCTAGAAGCTCACTCTTCAGCTCTGTCTCTGTAGTCAGCTTCCCCGCTCTGATACCTGCGAGTTCTGCCACACTCAGACACCCCCATATTTCTGTGACCCTGCGGGTCCTGAGACCACACTGTCCCCACAAGGGCTCTACCCCCTACCCCACTTATACTCTATAGCCATGTCCCTCAGTGGAGCAGACTTCTAAAAGTTTGGATTTTGTGCTCTGCTGCTCCACCACTTGCCAGGAGCCGGCCCCTCCCCCTGCAGTCTATCTTCCTGTAGCTTTGGATTAATTTCTCTGCACATCCTACCTTTCAGAAAATGGTCAATTTTCTGTTCCTAGAATTGCTGCTCTTCTTCTCTTTGATCTTCTCTTTGATTCAGGATGGTTTGATAACTATCTAGCAGAACTTTTGTGACCTGATGTCATTTTAGTATGGTACTCCTCCGCCATCTTGCCTCCCCCATTACTACTAACATCTGAATAGGAGAGATACATTCCTTTTATATTAAGGGAAAACATACTTTCTCAAACATTTGTCATAATGCTGATAGACTTTTAAACTGCTCTGAGCTCCACACTTCATTAAGAAAACAAATCTCAATATTTCTCCCTATAAATAAGAGTGATGGTGACACTTTCTTTGTTCTGATTCACTCACTGACTCATTCATGATCACTCATTTATTCATTTAGCAAATGTTTATTGAGCATATATACTGTGTTATGTACTAGCACGACTAGCATGACAGTATTAAATGATGAAAATACCCTCACTTAGAATTTCACGTTTCATCATTAAGATCTCAACACACACATAAACATGTACATGTGTGCACGTGTGTGCTTGTGCCCTCCCCCCATATCCAAACTGGGGGTGCATGAGTAAAAAAGTACCAGTTCCACCAATTTTTGTTTCCAAGAGTTTAAGTGAGTAAATGCTATTTATGTGCAAGGCCCTACATTGGGTACTGTGTATTAACAGTTCTTCATTCATTTCTTCAATGAACGTCTACTTCCTATCTATCACTTACCAATACTTTGTTGGTCACTGGAGTACAGAGGCGAGTAAGAAACAGTCTGTCTTCTCAATTGTTTTCCCTTTTTGTGGGAGTGATCAGTATGTAAACAAACACATTCAAAACCACTGTTAGGTACACAAGGGATCCAGCATTCTAGACAGAGTGGGAACACACACAAGGAATGGAGTTTGTAAGCTTTGAGCTTTTTCTTTGTGAACAACTCTGGGTGTTTTGTCATCCAGAGCCATGCAGATGAGTGTGCAGGTTGTGTGCTGTTGAACGTGAGGGGCATTATTTATTATAGATTTCTGTATTTTAAATAATAATTTTCCTAAAACTTTTGATAAATGTATTGCTTTAACAAAACTGATATAGATCAACCATTGGCAGAAGGAAATGAGCCCGAGGTGCTACTTTCTAGTGTACACAGAGATACCACAACTGAGGGCTGTGAAAGAGTAGACATCCCCAACAGACAAGGTGGGAGAAGGGTGTTCCAAGTGGAAGGAGTGCTTGTGCAGGACATGGACCAGCATGGTGCACTGGTGAAACTGTAGCTAGTTCTGTGTCTTTGGATTAGAGGGTTCCTGGCTGAGGTGGTACCATGGGAAGGAGACCACAAAGGTGGGTACAGACTTGATCATATTCTCTAGCTGGGTCCAGTTTTAACCTCCAACATCGTACCTTCATGTGCTAGAACTGCCTTCTCTCCCAGGTAAACCAAATGCTGTCTTTCACAGTTTTACTTAAGCATTATGCTAATTGGGGAAGTTATGGCTTTATTCTAATTTCCTGTGGCATGTGTAAAAGTCAGTGAGGGATTTATCAATACCCTTTAACTCAGTAAAGGAAACCTTTCTCCAGTTGTGTGTGCTTAGTGCTTTCACTACCAAAGGACTGTATTTCTTAAGCCTTATAGGAACACAGAAGAATCTCTAGGATTCTGTATATCTGAGAGCTACTCATGTAGACCTCCACACTGTGCAACCTTTCACTCATGCTACACAACGTTGTGTTCATCACCAATCCCTCTGCCCATCCTTGCTTGGTAAATATCTTTTTCCCTGTCTTTTTAATATAACCATCTATTATTTCTATCACATAACTACAGGTAGAGCTGGGTGACTCAGGTTAAGTACCACTGTTCCTAAAATGACAGAACAGTGAGATCTAATAACTGCAGTAAAAGCTCTTTGTTTGTGAGTAGCCCACTAGCAAGCACCCTGACCAACATCCATTCTCTTTGGTGCAGAGCATGTTCCATTTGGTCACTGCCTTCTCCCACTGGGAAAGTTGGTAAAGATTTTGATTCACACCTCTGATTAGAAGCAACAAGAATGAACTTTGGCTACATTCTGGAAAAGAGGAATTTGTGGGAAAGATGTGGAGGACTAAAGGAGCAAAGCTGAGTGAAGGTTCATACTAGGAAAAGTTCGGGACTCAGGGTAGCTCTGGGTTTCTGCATGACAAGAAATAGTGGACAGGATTGGTGAGGCACTGCCACTGGGAGTGGACACTCAGCTGTCCTTATTATCCTGTGCTGAAGACCCAAAGCTCAGGAGAGCATGTCTGATGGGCCCAGCTTGAGTCAGGCACTCAGTCACTGGGAAGGGGAGAGAAGACGAACCCTCTTCTCTTATGGTCTTAATTGACAGACCCTCAAGACTGCACTTAATGGAGTCAGGTGAGGGCCAGCAAAGGAAACTGGAGTCTGGTTAGCACAAAAAAAAAAAAAAAAAAAGGAAAAATGGGGATGGATGGATGGATGGATGGAAGGAAGGAAAATTTTTGAAAAAGAGTAGGAGTGGAGGTAGACCCTGATGGTCAGAAAAAATAATTGTCCATTACAATATATTTTTCTCTTTTTCCAAACTCTGAAAAGCCGGCCTTCCTTTTCTGGGTGTTGGTAGAGAAGTTTTAAGAGCCTCCTGGAATTTTAGGAGCTAAAAAAGAGTGACAAGACTTAGGGGTTTGTCTTTCCCCCGTTCTGATTTTCTCAGTCAGATATTCTGTTTTGATTCCATTTTATAATTATCAATCATACCGCACTTGAAAATGTGAAAATAGAAGAAAGAAAATCACTGGGGAGAGGTGGAATTTTTGTTTTAAGGAAAAAAAAATTTTTTTTTGAAACTTGACTTAGAAGAATGGGATTCCTTCAATTTGCTGTATGCAAAGTAACAGAGAGCTCAGTGTGTCCCGGAGATGGGTTAGGCAGATGTAGCACTTAACTGTTAACATTTGTGAGGTTCATTCCCAACAGTGAGATTTGCGAGCAGCTTCCATGAGATGCTATGCAAAATCAGTTTAGTACTTTCCTCATTTGTCACTGTGCCGTGAAACTGGTAAAATATAGAGGAAACAGAAAATTGGGCACATCTGTGAATTTGGTTGTGTCCTGATTATAGCAATGCAATTCCACATATGTGCATGTTTTCACAGGAGAACAGGTTTCTATTTGACTCCCAACTCCATCAATGCTCAGCTGATGTTTTATAGCTCCCTTGGGTTCGGCAGGTCCTGCCTCTATGGAGCCGAAACAGTAGCTTTGCTATAAGATTCACTGGCACCGCCTCGGTATCTATTTTCTTAAATTACAGCAAATGGGGATTTGGGGCACACATATGTCAACCCCCCCCTACATATTTCTCCTATAATAATGCTTGGCGTATTTATACTGTCTCTAAGCAGCGAGCCCCAAACGCTAAACATGTATTATTTCTTACATTCAAGAGGGTTCAGGAGCTCTCATAACTTCCATTTACAGAAAAGTGAAAGTGTGAGGCCCGTGGCCCTGAATGAATACCTTATTTTAGGTATTAATCATCTCTTTTTCCTTCTCAAAACAAAGTGAATGGTGCTCGAAGCAGCAGTCATGTCAGTAGTCACACTAACGTGTTGGACTGTGTTTGCTATTAGAGCTTCTCGCACTTGCGTGTGCTTGAGGACCATCCAGGGATCTGTTTAAGTGGCCAACTGCCCTCTCCATCCCGAGATTCTGGTCCTGGCAGTCTGGGGTAGGACCCAGGCATCCATTTTTGTTTTGTTTTGTTTTTTAAGATTTATTTATTTGAGAGAGAGAGAGAGAGAGTGAACAAGCAAGGGACAGGGCAGAGGGAGAGAGAATCCTGAAGCAGACTCTCCACGGAGCATGGAGCCCAGTGTGGGACTCGATCCCAAGACTCTGACATCATGACCTGAGCTGAAATCAAGGGTCAGTTGCTTAACTGACTGAGCCACTGAGGTGCCCTGAGATCTGTACTTTTAACAAATACCCTCCCCACCACCCGGTGATTCAGAGGGACCACCCACTGAGAAATGCTGATGAAATAATCAAATTACAAGCTCATTAATAGAGAACCAGCAGCAGAGCTCAGAGGTGACTGCAAATCCTAGTTTCAAGCAGGGCTCCCCGTCTTCCCCAAACCCCTCATCCCACATAATTTTTCCATATTTGGAAAGTATTTCTGGAGAGCCAGCTGTCATTATCACCATAGTTTAGGAGTCCCAAGAAGGGTAAATCGTCTTAAAAGAAAGAATAATAATGTCAAAACCAAAGCTTGACTCCAGTTTTGAATTCATTTGCATAGTCAGTCAAAGGAACACGGCCTCAGTGTGTCCTGCCAGGACCTGGAACCATCTTGGTCATTTGGAAGAAGCAGCAGCCATTTCTAGAAAACCCTTTCCAGAAGCAGAATCCACATCTCTAGGGACTTTTCTAACCTCCATTAAACTGCTTCTCTTGTGGCAAGTGAGCCTTCTAAAACACACACGGTCTGTCCCCACAGTTCCACTATTGGACTGTCATCACTCTGGTAACAATGACAGCTCACTCTTATCGCTTGCTATGTGCCAATAACGTGGTGGTCAGCCTTGCGGTTGATACTCCCAATAATCTTATGATGCAGATAGTGTTTTAGACCCACTTTACAGATGAGGAAGCTGAGATGGATTAAATCACTAGCCACAGAGGCAAATAAGTCTACTGCCTTGATTCCAAACAAGTTTCTCGGTCCCTGCACATAACCACCATCTCACCACCTCTCTTGGAAGACAGAGGGTGAGTTTACAAAGGCAAAGTTGTTCAGCTAAAAAAAATCTTTGGGATAAGAGTGTAGGATATGGTAGAATTAAAGTATGCTTTTAGGCAGCGGGCAGTAGGATCCTCATTTCTCAGAAGTCAGACTGCAAAGGACGGTTGCAATCCCTTCCATACCGGGGGTTACTCTCCATGTAATTATACTGCGCACAATACTTTTAGAGTAATTGTATACGTAATCAAATATGGCACAAATCTAAGTGCTTGAAAGCGCCTGCCAGACTCCCCCCACTCCCAGACCCAGTGGAGTCCTATGTACTAAACTCTCGTTATAATTTTCCCCCTGGTTTCACTTGGATTTCCTTTAATAATGTTTGATTGTAATTAAAAAATCAGTGTATATATGGAGTAGATGAAGGAACCAAAACTATTCTCTTTTGTCTTTTAGAAAAGTGACAGTTAGAAAAATGCTCAATATAATCAATTCACTTTTTCCCCTTATTGAACTAGCATTTTATCAACCACAAATATGCCTCTCCACATAAGACAGTCGCTGCAGCCCTGTGGTAAAGGCAGAGGACTGAAGTCATTGCCAAAGAAGCATCAAAGCCTTCAGAGCAGCTCTTGATGTGCTCAGTTTCTAGCTCAAAGAAAGAGCAAAGAGAAAGAAGCCAATGGCAGAGATGGCTTTGGGCTATGCTTTTAAAATAGGTTTAATATAAAGGCAAAAAAATGGCAATAAGATATTCATATATAAAACAGATATCTGCCGCCCAGTGAGCTGACTGGAATGAGGTTCCAGGATCTCTCAATGTTCAGGCAGTTAACAATAGGACTGAAAGAAATAATTCTGACCTAATGGTGTCCGTGTGAGAAGTCTAGAGATCTTAAGTGAGGCATGATGATCCAGTAGGTTTGCAATCCTATCGGCATTAGGATCGGTAGTGCTGGGACAGTGAGAGGTTGAATCACCTTCCACTTTTCAAGCTGAAGTGACTGACAGTCCGTGAAGGGACTTGTCCGGGTTGTCTAAGGGAACTCTGGTCTCTTCTTGAGTAAACCTACATACTGGTTTGGCAAATCACAGCCCTGGTTTGGGAGTCAGCAGTACCAGTAATATTATTTGAAAAACTCTACTCTCCCCACAGCTACTCAGAAATACCTGATGTTACTGGTCGGCAGTCATCTGTCGTCCTTTTCTATCTACTCTGATTTGCTACGTGAGAGTGTGTAGGAAAAGTGGTGGGAATGGACGCCAGCCACCTTAGCCACAGCCTTCCATGACAGCCTTCTCTGTAATGGGTAAGAATTCTCTCTCCATCTCAGAAGGCAATATGCTGTCATGGGAAGCGGGTAATGCTAGAAGAGATATCAGATTGAGTCTAATGTAAGTGCTGCCATTTATCAGTTTTGTGGCATTGAGCAAGTTACTAATCTTTCTGAGTCTCCGTTTTCTCATCAAAAAGTTGAGGTAAAGCTCAATCTTATAGTGTCATCATAAGGAATGGAACTAATTGAAAGAAACAATGGATCCTAATAGCTAATTCTGACCTAATGGTGTCCGTGTGAGAAGTCTAGAGATTTTAAGTGAGGCATGACAATCCAGTAGGTTTGCATTCCTATCGGCATTAGGATCGTAAATGACGTAAATGAAAGGTAGCTGGTGTCCTTGTCGAGATGGTGATGGGAAAGAAGAAAAGAGAGTGATACAGACTCTAGCCCTCGCGTCTTAAAAGGTAGGATTCACTTAGGGTGATTTTCAAAAGAAGATGGAAGTAGGGAAACAGGGCAACATGCTTCCCATAGCTGAGGGACGATGCTAGGAAGTAAGCAGCTAACGATGTTCTCTAAAGAGAGTAAGGTACTGCCAAGCCAGAGAGAGAAAGACCCAGAATGGTAGACCTCTCTAGATAGAGACTGGTAGAGTGAGCTGGGTTTACGGTTCCCTTGTGAGTTGCTGGAAGAGACATTCATCTAAGGTGACTTTAACTCCTTCACAGGTCTGGCATTCCTTCCAGAATCTACTAGAAAGAGGGTTCTGGGTATGGGGGTGGGCAATTGTGAATGAGAATTATAGGCCCCGAGGATAGGATGGTTTGGGAGTCAGTGGCAGTACGCACGTGTGATCTTTCCCAGGCTGGAAATAGAACAGATATTCTCCAGCAGGGCTGGTACTTTGTTCTAACTTTGTCGTTAAAACACACTTTTCCCAAGGTCTTAGGCACCAAGACTAGATACCAGCATACATATAAATGGAAGCATCCGTGTGTTGTCCACAGTGGAGGGCAGAGCCCTCATCCTCTTTTCTGTCTCACAAATCTCCCTGTTCAAACAAAATCATGGGGTGCATTTTTTTTTAACTTCTCCAGCAGGCAGGGTCTCGAGTACACAAGACTGATTATACATTTGGCAAAAAACAAAAAACAAAACCAAAAAACCCCACCTGATTGTTTAGGAGAAAATGGGAAGTGATAATTTTGTAGGTGATGTAGTTTTACATTCCCTCATTTAAAAATGTGGATATTGTTTCATCATTAATGGAAAATTTTATACTTTTGAGTCCAAATAATATAACTAAAAGAACTGGTGATAATGAGTGAAGCTGACATACCTGAGTATTTTCTTACATCCTTGAAAACCTTTCCTTAAATGGAGAGCATCTCCATTAAATAAATGCATGAAAGTTATAACTTTCTAAAAGAAGTCCAACTATATATAGAAAATTAAAAAAAAAAAAAACCTAGAAGACAATGATTTTTTACAACACCATGGACTGTTGTTATGGAAGATGTGAAGATGAGGCCAGTTGAACAATATTGTGCTAATAGAAAAATTAGGTAGAATAAGGGTGGAAATTGGGAAAAGATAAAGTCTTTACTCCACAAATACTATCTATAATTAGAAAACATAGCAGAGGAAAAAAAGTATGATATGGAAGTGAAAGGTAAATAGATTTCTGGCTGATCTGCTTGAAAATTATCCTCATCACCAAAAGGGCATCTTCAAACTTGAAATATAAAGATGATTACTTTTCACTTGAATGTATATTTTTTTATACAACACTTTGAGCTCCTCCGTCGTCTTCACCATCTGTAGAACTCAATTTCCGTTTTGTAAAAAAATTGCTGACATCTGTTTAAGCCCTAATATCTCCACAACCATGTAGAATGTTAACTCAGGCTTGGTGTCATGTTAAATCGTTTTGACTTTAAAATATTATTAAACCTATGGTTCTGTTTCAACTTTGCAATGATACTAGCCTTTAACCCTTCAGATGTCCTGAAACTGCTCGCTGAAGGAAAAATCTTAGACTGGAAAAGAGAAGTCAAATGTGGTTATTTTCATTTTCACATGATACTCAGAGATTTTTCTAAAACCTACCAGCAACTTGGAGTCTTCGAATAAGATGATGAACTATTTGAAGGCCAATGACTTGAAACATGGGGCAGTCTTGACTTATTGTTAAAGAGACTGTTCCTACAGCAGCAGATTCCCTCCCTGGGCCAATCCAAGTCAAAATTGTGAATAAAAATAACGGATTTATAAATTGTTGAACAGATTTAAAGGTCTTCTACATTCAGGATCTCGTGAAATTTTCAGAACAGCATTGGTAGATGTAATGACGATGTCTCTCCCCACCCCCCCCTTCAGGACTGAGGTTACTCACCCCATCTCTGGGATGATTGCCTGCTGGTGGTGCCTAGGGAGACCCTCCCCTAGGAACTGCCCTTGGCCAGAGGAAGCAGCCTCAGCAATTCTGTGTTCCTGGCCCAAGGGCAGCTCTCATACCCAATGAGGTTTTCTGGTCAGTAAGGGAGTATCACGGGCCCAGCCCCCTCACTTCAATTCAAACAACTCTGAAAGGCTGTCTCAGCCCCAGAGATGCCCCAGAAGTTTGGCTGGAGCTTCTGCTGCACTTTCACGGCAGCTCACCTTTTCCCTCTGCTCAATCCTATTCTCTTTGCCCTCTCCCCACACATACTGACTGTTAGCAGGAGTACATCCGGTGGAATTTCTGTATGCAAATCCCCATCTCAGTGTTGGCCTGCCTGAGAACCCAATTTAAGACCTTGTTGCTAGAAATAGTCCTGGAAAGTAATCTCTAAAATGGAATTTTGGAACTAGGTCATCTGCCAGCTGACTGGCAATGGGGTCCCCGTTCCTGGTAATGGATGGAATATGGACAGTCCCTGGCATGTTGTAGCAGTGCAGTTGTTAAATTGTTCACTGGCAGTGAACCGGGAGAAGGTACCAAGGATAGAAACGCTCTGGGAAGTGCAACATCTCAGTTGTTTGGGAGGTTCAGGAAAAGAAGTAATTATAAAGACAATGGAATTAGGTTATTCTTGCTGAGTTCAATCAATGCACCGAAGAAAGACAATTAAAAAGTGAGGGTGAATAGCCACCAAATTGAAGCAAAGTGTAAGCCCAGAGGCCCTTCTCAGAAGCTAGGGAAGGACTATCCCATCCCCTGCAGAGAGAAGAAAATGTCCATCTCAGGACTTAATTCTCAGCATAGCTGAGAACTAGACAAGTTTGAATGGTGTGCTCTCTGGCAAGTCAGCTAGGACCAGGTCAGAGTCCCGACTGGGAAGGAGTGGGACCCTGTGACCTGAAATGAGGTCACCTGGGTGCATGCATTAAAACACCTTGGAATCCCAGGTGTTCTTGGACCCTGGGCTCCTGCAAAAGTAGCCCACTCTCCTGCCCCAGGCCAGTACTCCCCTTGTCTGCAGATGAAGCAGAGTCCTCCATCTCGTAAGAAAATACACTATTCCTGCTTTGGGATTTACCCTCAGCTCCCCTCTTGGCTGCTGATCACTGATTAGGGACACACCTCGACACCGCCCGACCAGGGATATACTACGGGGTCCGCTGAGGGTGGAAAGAACCGAGACATTGAAGGAGCTGCAGGACCCATGAATGTACCAACATCTGTGCTGCCCAGCTCTGCAGTTCTGGGCTCTGAGGATCTAGTGGTCCTGGTTCTGGGGGGAAATGTCTCCAGTGGGGCGTGCAGCAAGGATTCCTCTCAACTTTAAGCTACGGCTGCAACTTGGTTGCTTTGCTTTGTCTGTGTGTGCCGGAGGCAGACAAGGAGAGTCACTGTAGGACAGATAAAATCTAAACATCAGAAGAAGTAGGGAAGCTGCTACACTGAGCAAAGAGTTCATATGGCACCAGGTGACCCACTGGGTCATCTCTTGGCACTCAGGTCCCCAGGTTTGACTGTAAATGTCATGTGCAATAACCATAGCCAGAAGGACCTGGAGACCAGGGCTCAGACCACTTGGGAGTGAGCATCTGGGTCATTGCATCATGTGAGCCACTCAGACCAGCAGAGATGCTAAAGGTAAAGGTCATCTGGAACATGTAGCAGAGTCGGGAGACCAGTATCAGGTGCAGCCTTAGGACCAGCTGCAGTGGTCGGGGCTGCAGTTCGTCCACTAACCCGCCCGATGTCAGTTTTCCCAGGAAGAGAAACAATCCAGAATCCTGGAGGAGCTCTTTGCAGAGGGGCTGTACTCATCCACGAGGGGCTCAGCGATGCAGACGGTGCCTGCTCTGTGCTGCTCAGGCCCTTTCCAACTGTCAGCCTCCGTGCCTGCTTGGAGCTTCGGCTGCGTCCCTCCCAGGACGTATCTTCCAGGGTCAAGTCACCTATGTGGGAGGGTGGCTGTCTACATCAGGTGACTGGCTGGTGTGGGGGTTCAAACACTCGCCCCCTCTTCTCAATCACAAGACAACTCCGGAGAGCTTTATTCACTGGTCAAGAGATCCCTGTAGGACCAACTGAAAGTGCTGCTGACACACCATCACAGTTAACTCCTCCCCATGCCCAATCCTGCCCGCCTTAGGCTCTTTGCTGCTCGGGACCATCCCCACCCACACAGGAATCTCAGAGTCTGTCTCCGTGGGAACCCACTCCAAGGCAGACGGTTACTGTTATTTCCCCCATCCCCCCATGTTGGAAAGGTGGAAAACCAGGGCCTCAGAAGGTTCTAGAATTGCCTAGGTCATGGAGCAGAGACAAGACTCCACTGTGGCTAGCTCTAACTCAGTGCCTCTGCTGTTCTCTCTCCTCCTGTTCTGGTCTTCCTGTCAGCGCCCCACCCCCACCCTGCAGGTGGCTGCTCTTCCCTCTGTCACACTGCTGACGCTCACGCCCCACGTGTGGGCAGGCACTGACTTGCTGGACACACAGAGGTCAACCCTGTGTGGCACTCCCAGCAGAGCAGCTCCTGGCCCTTGCCAGCTGTCCCCAGCCTCCATGGGAGGCCAACTGCCCTGACAGGCCACATCGCACATCGCTCAGCCTCTGTGAATCAGCTTGCTGGATGGATCCAGATTTCTGGGATATTAAGTGAACTCTACAGTGTTAATGATAACATGAACATTTATGTATTTTTCCCCCAAAAGTATCACTCTTCTAATAGGGATTCATCTATAATGGTAGCATTTTTATTTCAAAATACACTGGAGAAAATTGATGTGCAGAATCGTGCAGAGTGGTGTGCTTGGAAGCACACAAAATAGAGACTTCCTATTCCTATTCTACAAATGCAGTTGGCTGGGCCGGGGTCACTGGCAGGTGCTGCTCTGTATGCACAGGGACCAGGTTTTTACACAAAACTTTTAATAATTTATAAGTGCAAAATTGGCTTTATTATAGACCCTAGGTTTAAAGTACTGGGATTAAATATATAAAATATGTTTTCATGGTTGTCCAAAATTCTCTAGGCATTTAAGAATATATATGTTTTCTAAAATGTGCAAAAAGTGTAAACAACTCATTTTCATCCCTGTCTTCTTTGAATAAATGAGGGATTTCTCATGTACCACCTCGCTCAATGTTCACTATCACCCAGCTTTCCCTTTCAAGCAGATTTTTACCTTGTGTTTTCCTTTGCTAGATTTCATCCTACTCCTCCTTTTTATGCCCAATTGGCTTTCCAGTAAAACTTTGCTACTGGTTTAATGAATGATTAGACTATGCTGGGCTAAAGCCAAGGTATGTGCTAAAGAAATACTAACAAAGGTTTTTTTTACTTGAGTTAAAATTTATGAAATATCAAGCTCACTTACTCATGTATATGTTGAAAGATTGGAAGAAAATCTTTAACCTAAACAACAAACTAAATGTCACAAGAAGTTTGACCAAATACACACATATTCACGTGCGCGCGCATGTGCGCGCGCGCGCACACACACACACACACACACACACACACACACACACACACATACTCTCCCGCGAGGACTTTTAGCATTCATAAGGCTGAAGATGTGTTAACTCAAAACAATGCATCTTAAAGAGTAATACGGTGAAGTAATAGACAAAATAAATCAGAATTTAAATTAATGGGGTCTCAGGTGACTGGGTGGCTCAGTTGGTTGGGCGACTGCCTTCGGCTCAGGCCATGATCTCGGAGTCCCAGGACCCGGTCCCATATTGGGCTCCCATCTCCATGGTGAGTCCACTTCTCCTTCTGACCTTCTCAGCTCTCATTCTCTCTCTCCCGCTCTCTCCCAGATGAATAAATAAAATCTTTTTAAAAATTAAAAATTAAAAAATAAATTAATTAATGGGGTCTCTGAGGATCCCAGATCTGAAGAATCTTTGGGGCCAGTTTTGTGGACGTTTCCACTCCTTTGTTGACTGCAGATATACTCAGACGCACAAAAACTGATAAATGCTCTTGTGAAGCAGAGACTTCTGCCTACAGTGATTAGTTCAGTGGGCACGGTGAGAAGAGGCTGACGTGTGAGTATAAAGGGGAAACACACTTTTTACCGCCCAAAGTAGAACTCTGACTATAATTACCCACTGCCTCAATCACTGTGGCCATAGCTGCTTCTCAGTGGACCCGCAGTGAGGACGTCAGCTCTAAACCCGCTTTTCCAGTGGTGCAGTAAGAGGGAGTCCTTTGGACCATGGCTCCAGCTCAACCTCCAGGTGTGGAGAAAATCCTGAAACTTTTGGTCTGCTCATAATGGGGGGCCCTCAGCTACGTCAAGAAAAATGCTCTTTGGGGGCGCCTGGGTGGCTCAGTTTGTTGTGTTGAACTCTTGATTTTGGCTCAGGTCGTGATCTTGGGGTGCTGATATCAAGCCCCATGTTAGGCTCCACGTTCAGTAGAGAGTCTGCTTGGATTCTTTCTCCCTCTCCTTCTGCCCCTCCCCCTGCTCTTGCTAAGTAAACAAATAAACAAATAAATAAAATCTTTAAAAAAAAAAAAAGGAAAAGAAAAATGCTCTTTTCACCTTAGATGTTATTCCTTCAGGTGCCTTAATCAATTTGGGCTTCAGTAAGAAGTACCACTGACTGGGTGGCTTAAACAACAGAAATTTATAGTCACAGTTTTGGAGGCTGAAGTCTAAGGCCTGATATCAGCAGGGCTAGTTTCTTCGGAGGCCACTCTTCTTGGCTTTCCTTGGCTGTCTTCTCCCTGTGCCTTCACATGGTCTCTCCTCTAGGTGGGCCTGTGTCCTTCTCTCCTTTTCTTTTTCTTTCTTTCTTTTTTTTTTTAAAAAACATTTTATTTGTTTATTTGACAGAGAGAGATCACAAGCAGGCAGAGAGGCAGGCAGAGAGAGAGGAGGGAGGAAGCAGGCTCCCCGCTGAGCAGAGAGCCCGATGCGGGGATCAAGCCCCTGAGATCCTGATCTGAGCCGAAGGCAGAGGCTTAACCTACTGAGCCACCCAGGCGCCCCCCCTTCCTTTTCTTTAAGGACGCCACATTGCATCAGAGCCCACCCTAACGATCTCATCTTTACCTCCTTAGCTCTGTGAAGACCCTACCTTCAAATATGGTCATATTCTGAGTCCCTGAAGATAGGACTTCCACATGTGGGCTCAACGACTCAGGCCATCATACCCCTGTTCTATGTTATTGCTCTTTGGGAGGCTTTTCAGTCCTAAGAACTTCTTTGTAGCACTAGGAGCCTCCACAAATGAGAAAACCTGGATCCCTGACTTTTTTTTCACATTGATTGTAAAACGGCTGTTTTGTAAGTGGGAGCTGTTGTTTTGCAATTCAAGCCTGTGCCCTCAGCATAGGATGACAGATTTCAAAACAATTTAAGAAAATAAGAACTTACTTATTATTCAACAACGCCTACTGGCTATACATCAAAGAATAAGATAGATGCATTCCTTTCCTCTATGAGTCTTAAAGCACGAGTCAGGGAGGAGACATACGTGAATATGTAATTACAAGCTATGATAAATACTATCTAGGAAATGAACCTTGCCATACTTTCCTTTCCATTGTGTTGTGCATATTATGGTGGAGAATAACAGGTTGGGGCCCCAGCTTTGCCCAGGGCAGAGAAAGAAGCCGAGATCTGAACGATCAGGTGGAAGTACTGAGGGGTGGAGCAGAAGGGAGAACATTCCAGACACAGGAACACTATGGAGGAAGTCGCTGAGGTCAAGAAGAGGGAGGGAAATGTAGGAGGTTGTGGCAGAAGCGCAGTGAAGGGGGTGAGGGGCCCGTGGCGAGGCTCAGGTCGCCAGCAGCAGCTTTGTACGGCACGGGGAGGAGTGGATTTCCTGTAAGTGCCTTGGATTGCTCTGGGATGGACTGACACGGGCTGCCTGAAGTTGTAAGAAGATCTTTCCAGTTACTGTGTAGAGAATGGGTTAGGGGGCAAAAAAGTGAACATCCAGAGAACAGTTAGAAAGATTTTATGAGACTATGAGCAAGAGGAGATGATGACTCACACTAGGCAGTAGAAATGGGGGAAAAGTAGTTGGATTTGAGGCGGGTTTTGGAGGAAGAAGACAGGAATGGGTGACTCTCCAAGTGAGTGTGAGTGCAGGAGAGGGCTCCAGGTCAGAGGAAAGGGCTCAGGAGCGACACCAGGTTTCTGGTGGGAGCAACTTTGGGACCCAGAGTGGCTTACCCAAGGCCATAAAGGAAAAGAGAGCCTGAAAACCCGTGCGTTCCAAAAGTGGGATTCCGACAATAAAGACACCAACAATCCTGTCACGGGAAAGACAGAGACACTTTGCAAACCACCTGGATTGCACAAAGAAGCCTTTAATGACCTCAGATGTCAGAGTATGAAAAAACTAAAAATAGACTATTTGACACATTGAATATGAAAATATGAGTATTGTCATGTATTGGGAATGTATGACCATGGCAACCTCAGCACAGACCCCTCCGGTTCCCTCTACAGTTTCTGTGTGCCTTCCTGTGCCACTTAGCTCCTGTCACTGTCTGTCTTCAAAAGTTTGCCCTTGAACTACTGAGCTTAGTCATGAACTACTGAAGATTGCCCAGGAACTAGTGCATGTGTGTGCGCATACGTGCATGTACACACACACCCAAGCAGAGAGATGGAGTGACCTGGTAGTTGACAGCTCCCCACCATACTCACCATCCACCCCTTCACCCCCTGTATACCTAGTCAATGACTGACCGGGGCAGGGTCATGAAAATGCAGTTCCTCTGCTCTGGCTGGGGACAAACACGGCAGGATCAGGCTGAGACAAAGCCTCTGCTTGAATTACATCCTTGCTTGGCTTTCTTCCTTGTGATGTCTTATATCCTCCATTCTCTCACTAGATTTTCCTGAGTTTACCTTATTCATAAATCCTGTGTCAGGGTCCCATTCTGACAAAACCTGTCCAGAGACACTTCCTAATGACAGATACACATTAGAGTAATAGGAATTAGAATAATCAATCCGGGAGAGCTGAAGTCTTTAAGGAATTGAGACTTGTGGAGACAGAAAAAAAGCTCAAACAAACAAACAAACCAAAAAAACACAAACAAAAACTATTCGAGCGGGGCGCCTGGGCGGCTCAGTGGGTTAAAGCCTCTGCCTTCGGCTCAGGTCATGATCCCAGGGTCCTGGGATCGAGCCCCGCATCAGGCTCTCTGCTCGGTAGGGAGCCTGCTTCCCCCTGCCCCCTGCCTACTTGGGATCTCTGTCTGTCAAATAAATAAATAAATAAAATCTTAAAAAAAAAAAAAGAAAAACAAAACCTATTCGAGCTATGTTTCCAAAGAGGAAGAAACAAGGAAAAGCTAGGAAATTTCGTAATGTAAAAGGTGATATATAGGAAGCTCAACCCCTACGTTGACTCCATTTGGTTTATTGAAGAAAAATGATTTTCCTCCGACTGGAAAGAGGAGTGGAGGTTTGGTCAAGAAAATAGAGAAGGTGGTGTGACCTAGAGCAAAACCTACCCGTTTTATATCTTAAGACCCCAACGAGTCACAGCCAGAAAGAACTTTAAGTAACATTTCATGGTGTGATCTCATAAACACCTGTGGTTTTTTTGAGAAATCATGATGAAGGGGGGAATTGCTTAAAGAATAAGAGCTAGAAAAATGTGTTCTTGATTTTCAGAAATGGAGAAAATATAGATAAAAATATGGTAAATTTGATTATTAATTATTTCCAAGATTCAAGAATGGGTAATCAAAGAGATAAATACTTAGAAAAGAATGCAATGATTACTAGGTGCTAACACAGGGTCTTTAAGAATCTTTACAATGAAGGACTTTTCATTTTTTATTGGGTTATTAGTGAAGTATTCTCTACATGATGAGTGTTATCAGCAAGGCTTTGATAAAGCCACACACGACTGCCTCTGCCTCGTAGAGGTGAGGAAATGTCACCATCATGGTTGTGAACTGTAGTTAGAGCTGGTATTGATAAATGGGCAGAGGTCAGCCCCAAGAACAGGCTTTTGGGAATGTCCTACCGAGAACGTCATTGTTGTCAGTGATCTAGGAGCCTAGCACAACTTCCCGAGCTTTGGCCTTTTCCATTCTTGAGTTTCCACCCAACCTGCTTTCTTATTTCCCATGCCTTGGTCCTTCCCCTTACCAGGTATCAGCTTCCTCCTCCCCCTGGGCCTCGGGCCTCGGGTGACATCCACCTGCACGACAGCATCAGACTTGTCTTCTTTATTTCTAATCTACCAATATCCTGCTTTTGGAATAATTCAGCCTCCCTTTTTCTTTCATTATGATCCCAGGAAAATATTAGAGAAAATTGCAAACCATGGCTTTCAATTCCAACCGCCAATCCTTAGAGCAGTTTCTGTCTCTTTTAAGCTTTCTAAACCTTGGGAATCACACCAGTTATGGAAACTGAAATCCTGAGGGAAGTGCTCCTGACGTGCTCCTGACCTCTTTCTCTCCTACTCTGTCTGTAACGAGGCCCCTGATCTTGTTGATCCCATCTTCAAAAAAATCTCAATTCTGTCCCCTCCTCTTCTCTAACATTGCCCTTGCTCTACTGCAGTCCTTATTAACTCTTACCTGACCGAATCTTGCCACAGCTTCCTAACTGGCCTGGTGGCAGCATTCTTTCCTTCAAGCCATCATCCTTGATGTGACAGAGATGCTCTCCTAACACAGACATGTAGCCAGGTGACTCTGCTTGCTTGAAAATCCCCTGGGGCCGTAGATGGCCAAGTGCAGGCTCTGTAATGGGGCATGTGATGGCCTCACAAGCAGACCCCAGACTATCTCTCCCCCTTCATGGCTCATGTTCCCCATCTCTGCATCCTTCTAGATGGTCAGTGCTTTGAGGTCAAGTACCTTATCTAAATCTGTTTGTATTTCTCTTAACTAACATAACACCAGCTACATGGTGAACTTTGTACATTAGTAATAGCCTAAAGCATTGAAAAAGACTTAGCAAATGAGTTTTGGATTCGAATATGGAGAGAATATTTCCAACACGGCAAATGAAAAACCAGAAGGATTTCAATATGCTGGATCTGAATCTAACCAAATTTGTTTTAACGGACACCAGTGCTTCAAAAATCCACCTCTGCAAGGACAGAATAAAGAAGGCCTTCTTGACTCTTTTTTTTTTTTTTTTTTTTTAACTCTTATTTAAGATGAAAAAGACCCAGGGGCTGAGTTGAATTCCAAATGACCAGTGGCCAGGAGAGTGTTCTGGCTAGCAAAATTTGATGAAATCCCAAGTTACAGTACCAGAAGCAGAGGGGACCCTAGAATAGAGGATATAGTTCTGTAGTGATCTATGCTGGACAGGACATAAGCCGGTCTCAGGGACACTCCTAAGAGGCGAGGCTCAGGGAGAATATGGCAATAATAGAGGCAAAGGGTCTAGAAAACATGTCCTGTGAGGAAGTACTACAAACTGAGGAGACTTAAAAGGAATAATTTTCCTTTTAAGGAAAATAAGAAAATTATTAAGAAATAATAATTTTATAAGAATAAGGAATAAGGAACAAGAAAATTATTCCTTTTAAGTCTTCTCAGCAGAGAAGACTTAAAAGGAAAATTATTATATCCTTGAATTTTTACAGAGCTGATAACGTGGTAGAGTGACTGGTTATAAGCTGGGTTCTCTGAGGTCAAAACTAGCTTGAATGAGACAAAATTGTAAGATCAGGGGCTTCAGGCCTGTGAAGACGTTCCTATCAATGAGAGTTATTATAAAAATAAATGGGCTGTTGTCTGAGTTCCCTGAAAACTGGAAATGTTCAGGCAACAGTTGAATGATGGTATGTCAGCAATATTAGAGAGGGAATTCTAGAAGGCCTCCAAGTTTTTTTCCAACTCCAAGATTCTACAATCCTGTGTTTTATTTTTAGTTAAGTTTTAAAGGAGCCCACTGAGGAAATCCATTTGGAAACTTTCAGTAATAGTGTAAGGTAAAAATCCCAGGCCGCCAGCTAAATTTGTCTAAAAGGCAATTCCAGCCTCCCTGGTGAAGGCCTGTGTTTCGTTTCTCACTTCTGGGGGCCCTAAGCACCCCAGGGGGTTGCTCTTGGTGGTAGAGAATGAGAGATGTGATTGAGATCCGTATGGCTCAGCTCGAGATCAGAATTAATGAACAGCTCTGCTAAAGATTTTTGCAAGTCATGATCAGGAAGCAAAAGGAGAAAGGAAAATGTCCCAATCGGAAGCTTCGTCGGACCCAGGAATTCTCCTGGTTTGCTCCGAGTGTCCGGTAGGACTTGACCAAGTGGAAGCCAACAGTGAAGGAGGCACCGAGGCGCAAGGGTTGGACGTCTTCAGCTGGTCCCTCTCTGTGTCCTTGGCTACTCCGTGCCTTATTTTCTCTAACAACAGGTCGTAGAGACTAAGAGACATCACCGATGCCACTCGCCGGAGGCCTGGGATTCAGGAGTTAATGTCTGCAAAGCATTTTGAGCTTGTTGGAAGAAAGGCGCTAGATAAATACAAAGTGTTGTTGTTATTATAGGGAAGAAAAAGTAACTGTTAGCTCAGGGTCTATAATTAGGAAGCAAATATAGTGTCTGGTGGCTTTGATAATAGGATTTCTATGAAGATGTGGCATGCAGTGAGCCTGTTGACTGAAATGTTATAAATGACGTGATTTTTGCCGTCCTTGTCAGAATCCTTTACATTTTCGTTTTTGATTTTGCCTTCCTGCCCCTCCCCCATACTCCATTTTTAGGCAAACGCTAAAAAAGGCAAGTGTCAAATTAACAGCTCCGAAACTAATAAACTCGGTGTGTTCGGGGAGAAAGTATGGTCCTGAAAGAATCAGGACTTTCTTCCTTCTTGCCGAAGCCAAATCCTGAAGATGCTGAGCTGAACATCAAGAGGGCCCGAGTTCGCTCAGATCCAGGATTCCTGTGTTCCCTCTCGCCTTCAGCTCGCAACCACAGGGCCCTGGTGGAGGCCTAGTGCTGCTGCTTGGAAAAGAAAGCTTGGGAATTCTTTCAAGAGAAGCATAAATCCAAGTTCAGGTCTTGGAAAGTAAGTAAAGAAGGAAATAGTTTAAAAATATTTTAATGTGTTTATCTGCATATTTTCGGTCTACCCGTAATGTTCTGAGAATTTAAATGGTTTAAGAAAATCACTTCGTAGGGGCGCCTGGGTGGCTCAGTGGTTAAAGCCTCTGCCTTCGGCTCGGGTTATGATCCCAGGGTCTTGGGATCGAGCCCCACATCGGGCTCTCTGCTCCGCAGGGAGCCTGCTTCCTCCTCTCTCTCTCCTGCCTCTCTGCCTACTTGTGATCTCTGTCAAATAAATAAATAAAATATTTAAAAAAAAAAAAAAAAAAAGAAAATCACTTCGTAAAGTAAGAAATACTGTTTATTGTGGAGTAGTTAGCCATTCGGACTTTTATGACTCTTCTCCGCGATCGGTTTGCTCAGTGATTTTTATCTGTGTTTGCCTCAGTATCTGCCCTTTAAAGCTGTCATAAATGATTGCCATTCCTATCGATGTTGCTGGAGAAAGGCAGCAAGGTCAGAATTGATGGGTGTGCAGTGAAGTTTTCGTCTCTGGACTAGAACTAACCGGCGGGCTCTGGGGCTCCTTGCAAGTCGCTAAACCCTTGTGGCCTAGTCTCCTCGTAATTAAAACAGCATTCAAAGATTTAAATTAGATGAAACTTGGGGCACCTGGTGGCTCAGTGGGTTAAGCCTCTGCCTTTGGCTCAGGTCATGATCTCAGGTTCCTGGAATCAAGTCCCGCATGGGGCTCTCTGCTCTGCGGGGAGCCTGCCCCCCAACCCCCGCCGCCGCCTGCCTCTCTGTCGACTTGTGATCTCTCTCTCTCTGTCAAATAAATAAATAAAATCTTAAAAAAAATAAATTAGATGAAACTCTTTTTCATTGAAATGAAACATTAATTTAAATGAAGCAAACCTTACAGACTTTTCCTGTTTTAAAATCTTTTCATTTTATTATTACTTCAGTGTCTTTCTAAAGTGATCACATGCAAATACACCATTTAGTGTTTTAGTTTTCTTGTTCAATTTTCTTGGATTTTGTTTTTCTAATTTTATTGTGGAGACTGGTTTGTTCCAAGAAACGTGGTGCCATAGCTCTGATTTGGATGTACCTGCTACATTTTTAGAATACAGAAGCTTCAAGTGTGTGTGTGTGTGTGTGTGTGTGTGTTTATTTCACGGATAATGACTCTCTTTTTTTAGGTGTGCTTTATGGAGTAGCTATAGGCTTGCTACTTTTATTCCATGCATTTGGGTTATTTTTTAATGTAAACATTTTTTTCCGTTTTTGCTACAAATAAATTAAAATAAAGATATGTAAAATAGAGATCTATATTTTTCGTGTTCATCTTGTCAGCTGAGTTTGTAGGAATTTGGTCCAACGCATTTATTTCGCAATTACACTGAGCCAGGCATGGCACAGGGTGTCCTGGTGGGTGAGGGGTGCTGTGGCGGGGGAGGGGCAGGGTAGGTAGATGGAGGTGAGGTGCTCTGGAAATAAGATAAGGTCTGGAATTATTGGCAGTTCTTGGCATCCCGAGGGTGTGCTTAAAGCTTTCAGAGGTGTTACAACTTAATTAGTGTTTATTTAAATGTGTTAAAGCTTGCTTTGCTGTAAAGTCAGTCCACACTACCCGGAAACATACTTAGTGCTCCTTTACACTTTGAAACCAGGGCTACCGATTTACTTTTTATTTTTTTATTTATCTTATTATCTTATTTTATTTTATTTTTTGGTAATGTCGAATTCCGGCCTCCCCAGAAGCAGGTGTCTTGAGCCTGGACCACCCTGCAATTATCAAGATTTATTCCTGCCTTCCTGTCCCTGCAAAGTCCAGTTTGCCAGGCTCGTGAGCGAGGTGCATCCCGGGTTAGGGAAATCCAAGAGAAGTGGTCGTGTCGCCCGCCCTAGGAGCTGTCGCTCTTCGCTGGAGGAGGAGGATCCCTGAGCTCGTGTGAGGGGTTGCTGGCCCACCGCCCGCGCGACCCAGGGCCGGAGCACGGTGGCTGCGCTCCGCTCCCGGCGCAGTGGCCCGGCGGGGTGGTGTCGCCGAGCCTCGGGCGGTGCGGGGGGTGGGGGAGACGAGCGGGGCCGTCCCCGCCCTCGGCCCCCCTGCTCCGCGCCCCGCTGGCTCCGGAGGGGAGGGGCTCGGCCGAGTCCGGGCCCGGGGGAGCCCCTCGGGGAGTTCGCTGTGGTCACCTCCCACGTCCTCCAACTCCCTGACACATCTGCTTTCCCGAGTGACAAATTAAAACGTCTGAAGCGGCTGGAGCCCGCTGCCGCCAGCACACATGGCCACCATGTGAGGCCCTGGCACTGCCGAGTTTTGACGCGCGCCGCCCGGGACACAGGGACAGCAGTGTTCGGCCGCGACGCAAGCGGGTTGCTGCTGCCGGCCCGGCCGCTAACGGGCCGCGAGAACTCTTTTGTGGCTTCCCTGGGCGCTTTGAATTCTTCCCGCCGGCCTGACAGCCGTCGCATGGCACTCAGGACGGGATTGCCCTGTTCCCGGAGCCCTGCGCTGGCCTCCCCGCGGGGTGACGGGACCCCAGGAATACAGAGAGCTTGGGGACCGCGGCCGGCTGGCTCGTGCGCTCTCCTGCAGGGGGCAGCGCCACACCCCCACCCCGCACCTAGACCCGCAGCCCGATCCCGCACCCAGACCCCGCACCCCGATCCCGAACCCAGACCCCGCACCCGGATCCCGAACCCAGACCCCGCACCCCGGTCCCGCATCCAGACCACGCACCCCGATCCCGCACCCAGACCGCACACCCAGACCCCGCACCCCGATCCTGCACCCCGATCCCACACCCAGACCCCGCACCACCATCTCGGCCCTCTCTGCCCCGGTCAAGGGGAGACGGGAGCCACCGCCGAATCTCAAGTGGGTCCTAACTCTCTCTGCCCCCCACCCCCGACCCAGCTCTCCTGCCCAGCACCAGCCCACTCGGCCCCTGCAGGGTTCGTGTTCAACATCAAATTAAGTGTTCATGACAGCCGACCGCAAGTTATTAAATGTGATTCACTGCCGCGTTGCTGGGCCCTCACTGGTGGCGGAGAATAACCACTTAGACAAACCGTTTGATTCATGGCATGGATACAAAGAGTCTTTCAGAAGGAGAGGGGCCTTCTCGGGCCTTTAGCTGAAAATTGTTTTATTTCCGTTATTCTCTTAAACAGGTCAGTGAGCTGAATTAAACCCCAAATCCTTTCTAACTGCTTAGCTGTGAAGTCTTTAAGATATTACAGAGCTCGTGAGAAGTGGCTGCGGATTGCCAAGTCAGCAGAAATTTAAGAAATCAGTGTCAAAAATGAACTTATGTTTGACAAGTGAGACCAATGATCTGCAGCCAGTGTGAAGGGTGGCAATCTCTTAGTGTTTAATGCCCTTCATAATTAGGCTCCTGTCATAGCAAGGCATTATTATTTTTGAATAAGTCCCTGCTGTGAATGGAGAGTTGATGAAATAGTAACTGTTGCTTTCTCTCTCTCTCTCTCTTTTGCATCCATATTTCTTCTGGTTCATGTTTGGAGACAGTGGATAATGAAAGGCCTGTGGTCTTTCGGAATGAGACACCCCATTTCATTGTTTCCCCATTTCATCATTCAGAGCCAGTGGGGGATGTGTTGGCTCTCATGAGGGTCATTGTCCTCTCCAGAGTGGAGTGTTAAATTTACTAGGGTGTTAGGTCCTCTTTGTGCTAAGCCAACTGGATTGATGCATTTAGAAGGTCTAAAAGAGGAAGCTGAGTGGTCTTTCTGCAAAATACACTGGACTATGCATGCCCGTGGACAGTTCCTGATAAAAATATGGTGGGGCCTGTCCTCGATGCAGTGCGTGGGTTCGGAGGCTTCCCATCTGTTTATAATTGGCATCCAGATCTGAGATATTATAGAGGTATCCCAAGCTTATTGAATTTAAAAGGGGGTACCAAGTTTGTGTGGGATAAATTCAGATCTAACTTGTCATCTCTCTGCCAAGAGCGTGTAATTCATTTTCTTATTACCAACATAGTCTATTAGAAAATAAGTTAGCTATGTAACAAATTGAAGTCTAAGAAAATATCCATATTAGGAAACCTAGTTCGATGATTAAATTAGGCAAGGATTACTTTGGTGTGAATAATTCCACAATCTGCTTTTCTGTCCTGAAAAATGAGTTTAGCAAGGCATGGCTGTGCTTGTAATATTTAACAGCTTTATTTTCAAGATTTTCAGTTATTTCCCTCTCCATCCGTCTCCCAAACATCTTGGTTTAGTGTCACCTATTTCCCTCTCGTTTATGAAATTTACAGAAGGGGACAGAGTCAAATAAATGTCTTACTGAAGGAGTCAGATCTAGCTTGATATATACTCTTTGTCAATTTATTGATCCTGTGTGTGCTTTAATGAGTGCTTCTTCAGCAAGAGGTATCTTAGACTCCATCAAAAGCATTTGTTTATTAAGATGTCACTAAAAATAATAGTAAAAACAGAAGCGCACGATTCACCAAGATATGTGGAGGTCAAGTAAAATCGAGTTTTCTGTTTCACCAAGGATCAAACCACAATGCTTTTTTTTCAGTTCTTAGTGAAACATCCAAATGAATGATTCCATTCTTCTCCATGTCAAATAGAATGGAAGAAAAGAATCGAACCTTAGGTGACTTGGTGTATTGCTTAATCATGAGTCCTAAAAATAATTTTTTTTTAAATCTTAAGTTTATTTTATTGCGTTAATATGCATTTGGCCCCCCAAATGTATGCTGCAAATGTTGAATGGCAGAAAAAACTGCCATTTTCTTTGTCTTTTGACTCTTTCAAGCATAAAGCAAAAGATAAACCCTAATTACTGGAATGTGTGAATTACAGTTATTTGATGTTTTAATATAATTCAATAAAAGATATGCTGTCTGAAAAGTGAAAGTGGCCTTTGGTTAGAAAGCAGTTTTGCTAATCTTAAAAAAGAAAATGATGGAAGGCCAGGGAGTTATTGAGATATTTTTGTTTACTTGAAACTATAAAGTAGTTGAACTGATAGCTTGTTTTTAACAATTTTTGCATACCTACAAAAACCTGATGTAGTCTACTCCATTGGCAGGATCAGTGAGAATGTCTAAAGTTCACCAAAGAAGCATTTTGCCACATGAATACAAAGTAAATAAATCCCCAGAGTTCAAAATTATCTAACACATCTAATAATTAAAAGATGAGTATTGGAAGAGTAAAAGACTTGAGGAGAACATGAACTTTTTTTTAAAGATCGTCTAACACAAATAGACAAAACTTGCTGAATTTTATGATGCTTGATAGATCCGTTTGAGTGTATAAGTAAATTTCCAAAGTCAGTATTTATTCACAGACTTGTATCCCTGAAACAGATAATATATTGTATGTTTAAAAAAAAATCAATACTTATCTAGGATGACAAATGTATTTGTCCCTTCAATAGATACTTACCTCCTACCGTGCGCCATTCTTGCTACCAGATACCAGGGTGTTCAATGGCGAGCAAGATAACTTTCATAGCCATTGTGAGGAAATTTGAAAAAATTGAAAAAAGCAAGTTTCATAAAGTGTGATAAATACTATTCATTCATTTCACCATTAATTATTTAATAAGGGCCGAGTGTGTACTAGGGAGGAAAGCGGGGGGAGCTTCTAGCAGAACTTTGAGTCTGGAAGCAGGTAGGAAAGATGTACCAAGTCCTTCACGAAGAACAAAAGTGTAGGGGGAAGCAGTGGGTGTGTACGTGGAGGGCACTGGATGCACAAAGGGTCAATTGAGAAAGCAGAAAAGCATTTGGTGTGATTCCCGCAGAAGGAAGAAACGGGCAAAAGGTGAGAAATGATGCTAGATCCTTAACAGCTAACCTCGCTGAGTGTATAAGGTATGCCGAGCACCTCACAGCAACCCGACCAAGGAGTTACCTTTATGTATCCCCATTTTAGAGATAGGGAAATCAAGGCCATGAGGTCACAAGTATAGAGAGCAAGGAGCCAGGATACGAACCCAGCAATTTGGCAGTAGAGCCCCCACTTTTATTATAAGGAGGCCAACTCTTGTTGGCACTAAGAGTCTGGTCTTTAGACCAGGACAACAGGCACAGGAAGTCATCCAAGAGTTCCAAAAAGGGAATGAAATGGATGGATGGTTCTGACAGCGATGTGGAGAAGGGACTCAGAAGGAGCAAAGTGGAGATAGTGGTTGGAGGTTATGGGAAGAGGGAAGAGTCCCACGAAGAGACTCTGGAGACGAGACCAGGACTAAGATATGGAAGGAGGGGTGGAGAGGAGTGAGAAGAGGAGGCACAACCAAGATAACGTAGACATTGACGGGTGGGGGTGGATGGTGGGGTGGCGTGTCAGAGAGAGTCGCCATGTTTCTGACTTGGACAGCCAGTTGGACCTTCCTACTGTTGACCATGCCGGGAACCGGAGCACAGAAGATGGACGGGTTTGGAGGATACATGGTGGGTTCAGGTGGAACATTTGGAGTTCGGGGTTCCTTTGAGACATCTGGGGGGAAGTGTTTAGTATGTGGCTGAATCTCAGGAGAGAAGCTGGGCTGGCTGTACAGTTTAATTCTCCTTAGTACAGAGAAATAGGGGGAGACATTCACAAGCAAGGACAGGGCCACACCTCTCAGGGCTCTCCGCACTCCCTCACAGCGATTCTTGGAGTTGGCTTTTGTCTACTTGTTTTCTTCCCACTTCCCCCTCATTTTCCTCTACTCACAAACAGAAGGTGCGAGAAGGGAAGTTATCCCTTACCTGAACCTTCAGATTTTCTGCCTGTGTGTTTCTTCCTTTCTCCTCCTCTTTTTGATCCCCCTTTTAAACCAAGAGTGAAGTTGTCTGTCATTCTTTCAAGCCACAGAACCAGGAGACACTCTTCTTCCTACACACTGTGACTAGTCACCTGTCACAGCCTCAGAGTCTCCCCCAGGAAGGTCTTCAGGCCGGGGCCCAATGATTAGGTCACTCCGCCTTCTCTTTCTCCCATCTGGAGGTCCCTCTGACTGGTCTTCAGATTCATCTTTCCAAACAGCAAACTAAATCAAGCCATTCTCTTGCATGAAGAAACTCAGGAGTTCCCAGGAACATTCAAAATGCAGCCCAAGGTCTTTAGGGGAAGGAGGCAAGAGACCTAGATGTGCTGAGAACTGCTTTGCTCAGTGTCCAGGAAAGGGATGGCTTGCTTAGACCAGGGTAAGTGAAGGAGAGTTTCTCTTCAAAGGAGCTATTTCAGAGGTGGAGGTGGAGGGAAGGAAACCATGAGAGTGCAGTAACTGGGGGAAAGGGTAGGGAACACAGAGGAGTGATTTAAAAATCTAGATGTTTCCATTTTCCTATTTCATTAACCATTTTTCTTTTAGAAATGAAGAAACCGACGTGAAATAATTTCCCCAATGTCCCACAGCTAATAGGCGGCAGAATCAGACCCAGAAGTCACACATAAATCTGTCTGCTTCTCAGCCTCTTCTGTTTCTGCCTTACACTATCTAGCCTCCATGCTGGGACGTATGAGACCTTTCACAGTCTCTCCTAGCTCCCCATTTTTATTTTCCCTCTCTCCCTGCTCCATCTTTAATTCTAACTCTTCCTTGAACGCATCATGCCCTTTGAGACCTTGTTACTCTGTCTAGCACTTTCCATTTGGTCAATTTCCATTCATCCCTTAAACCCTGGATAAAGTGTTTCCATTCAGAATTACCTCTTGACTTCTTGAATTAGCTGTGAGAGCTCTCTGTTCATTTATATACTGTACTTCATATCACATTTTATTGTAATACTCGTGACTCATCTGCCTCATACCTTGGACCATAAGCTTTCTCCTGCGGAAGTTCTCCTTGTCATTCATCTCTGTCTCCCTTGTATTTTGCCCAGCATGGGGCTCAGAGTGGGTGTTTAATACAAGATTGCTAGATGGATATTGAATTAAGGCTAAGAAGCTTTAAGTTCCAAAGAAGAATAAAATAAGGGGGAGAAATAAAGTCTGTAAAATGTTTCTGCGTACCACCACAAAATTTGTGAAACATTTTCAGCCAGTGTGGGCTAGCGGCCTTCTGAGACCGTCCCCACCAGCTACCGAGCTCCTGCTTCTCATTGCTCCTTTGTACCTCCATAGCGGACACCCACAGACAAGTAGAAGTTGTCCATACCAAAAATTAGCCACTGAGAAAAGAAAGCTGGATTTTACCCTAAATCCCCTACACCTGAGTAATGTTATCAGAGAGTATCTAAGTTCTTGAACACCTGTGGATAGGAAAATTCCTTGCCATATTGGGTCTTGTACTGCCTAAATTTCTCTCTCTGCCCTCCTTAATTTGTTCCTGGATTTCAAGTTTAAAATAAAATCAGCTTATTTTCTCTCTTTTCTCTCTTCCCAAATGTACTTCTAAGTCTTTTATGCATCTAAGTCCAGATCATCTTAGATAATCATGTCTATTAGTACTACTAGTATCCTGCTGCGCTGTGATAAATTACTACACACTTAGGGACTTACAACAACACAAATGTACTCTCTTGCAGTCTGGAGGCCGGAGTCTAAAATCATGGTGTCAGCGAGGCTCCATTCCTTTTGGAGGCTTCAGGGGAGAATCAGTTTTCCAGCCCTCTTCAACTTCTCGAAACTCTGCATTCTTTGGCCTGTGGCTCCTTCCTCGCTTTACTGTGACCTCTGGCTTCTGCTGTCACATCTGCTGCTACTAAGGCTGATCCTTCCTGTTCTTCTCACCAGGTCACAGTGATTACTTTGAACCTACCTGGGTAAATAATCCAGGGTAACCTCCCCATCTCAAGAACCTGAACTTGGTCACGGCTGCACAATTCCCTTTACCACGTAAAGTAGTGTATTCGTAGGTTTGTGAGGCTGTGCACCTGGGTATCATCAAGGGGCTGGATTTTAATCATAGCTACCTTTCCTCCCCAGGGCCACTATTGTCATTGATTATTTGTATCTTATAATTTGCAGTGTTTACAATATGACTTTTGCAGAAAGTCGCCAGATGGCCATTCTATTCCCTCCTATCTCTTCCTAGACAGCCTGTTTCCCCCAAGCTTTCCAGACCCAGAAAAATATTTAACAGAAACATTTACACTAAAGTGCTAGAGGTTTAATCTGCCATCATCGCAGGAGTTTTTTGCATTTTAATGGAGTTTGGAAGGAAGGAAGGAAAAGAAAAAGCTGGGTAAGGCAAACAAAAACAAAAACAAAAACAAAAACCTGAATGGGACATCCATTTAAGACTTGCTTTAAAGAATAGATTTATAACCTAGCATCCAAGCGACAGACGTTTTGGCCTGGGGAGCTCAGCTGAGGCCCTGAGCCTGCGGCGGGGGTGGGGGGGGTGGGGGGGGGTGGAGGGGGTGGCCCAGCCCTGAGCCCATTTGCCCTCCACTTGGCCGGGATTTTAGGAAGCCTGTGTCATCAGGTTTGGCTGTGACAGGCACTGGTGGGAGACGGCAGGGTGAGAGGAAAGGTGTGTCTTTCCTCTGCGGGTCCCTCTCTCCCATCCACAGAGCCTGAGAGAAAAGGTGAAATGGAGGTTCCCGTACCATACATCCCTACGCCTCAATAGTTGAGTTACGAAGCGAGCTAACACATCGATAAATAAAACACACTCTATCTTCCTGCCTCATCAGTTATACCGACACATTGACTTCGAAGGTTAATCGGAGAATTCCTGGCGCCCCAGGCGATGGCGGCCCCCGTAGGACTCTCCCTGGTCTCCATCCTCTTGCGCAATCCCTGGCCGGCGCTTTGGCCTGGGCCCTGGCCTGCCCCTCACTTGTCATGACCTTCCACGCACACATGTAGATGTCCCTGCCCCTGTCCCTGTTTCCAAGCTCCATCCCCTTTATCTCAAATAGTTGCCCTTGGCTTCGCCTTTACCTCCCTGTAGCCCCAGGCACTCTTCCATCCAGGGTAAGCGTGGGGAGCTCATCCTTGGAGGAGACCACACAGGCTCTGAAACGCTCAAGGGCAAGCCTTCTAGCCCTGGTCTAGGAGCCCTGCTGTCCACTGCCTCTCTGCCTCATGTGGTACCTCAGCCATGGCCTGCCTGGCTCCGTCTTCACGCCCTCCCCTAGCCCTCCAATCTAGGAGCGTCCGTGCCCCTCCCCCCTGCCCCCCTCTTATTACTCTCGGGTTTCCTAACTTTCCCATGTTGCAACAGGAGTGGAACCAATCCACTGTATTAAAATTCTTATTTTCAAATGCTCAGAGAGGTTTCTATTTTACGGATTGGACCCTTACTGTTACCGCAGCAAGTACTTATGGATTTTGCCTGGGGCCTTTTGGGAATAGGAGCACTCCCCCACCTCCCACGATTAAGGCTGAAACTTTGTGGAAAGTGTCTCCACTGAGGGAAGCCTTAACTTTACATCAGCAGTGCTAGCTTTCCAAAGAGATTGCTCAGAAAAAGGGAACACACTTCCCTGCTGAAGGAGCCCATCTGAAATCCCAGAGAAAGAACCACTGGGTTCCTGCCATTGCTTTTCTTCGAGACTTAACCTTGACAGTTCTTTACAAGAGACTCACTTCTACATGCACACTAAGCTTTTACAAAACTTTATGAAAACCAGACTTCGTACAGTGTTCTAACTTTTGCTGCATCAAAAAGAAGTTTAAATATTTTCGTTTAATGTGGAAATATTTTTAGATGATGAGGATGATTAAGTGTTGAAAATGCAGCGATCTGTTTGGCACCAAGAGAAAAGAAATATGAAGAATTTTTAATAAAAATCTGACCACAATGGTGTTGGAACACAATCTGTCTGAAATACAAGACAGATACTTTATCCCACAGGCTAAGCTGACTTTACTAATAGTTTTGGACAGTTACAGGTGTAATTTTAGCTACCAAAGGGAACACAAATTGTGTTATAAGAATGCAATAGAAACAATGGGAAATGCAATTAAATTTTTAAAAGCAAAACTGAATATAAAGTTAGCAGAGCTAATACAAAGCATATTTTTGTAGACTTTCACCAACAATGTATGTGAATCCAAGCTATTATGAAAATCAGATTTACTCGCCGGCCTTCTAACAGAAAGAGCGTGAGGTTGTTTTTGCTCGGAGCTCTGATCTTAAGGATTACATAAACCTTGCACCTAATACAATTATTTTTGATATGTTTGGTTTTAAAAAATAAATCGTTAAAGAAATGCCCCCTCCATGAAATAATTAGGTGGAGAAGATGACAGTGCCCGTCACTCTTTAGTCTGTGTAGTGACGATGTCTCTCTTTTGTCTACGTGGCTCTAATTTACCATTGTGAGACACAGCGTGTGTGGGGAAAATATGTGGAGAAAGCTTTTATGTGTTTTTCTGATTAAAAAAAAATCAGTGCCACCAGTCCATGAGTGATCCTAAAATAACAAAGTGTGTGTGTGTGTGTGTGTGTGTGTGTGTGTACGCACGCATGCTCGTACTGAAAGGAAAACTTTTGGTAGGGAAATAGATTTAAGTTTCAAGTTTCCGAGGATCTATTTTAAATGACAGCAACGAAAAAAATATTGTAAAAGTGATGAAAAATATCCCAGCAGTATCCTTTCAGAAGGCCATTTAACTTCCGGTGGTTTATGTTGTGCAACATAATTTCTAGAGCCTTTGAAATATGTGGGCACCCTCACTGCTATTTGCCTTCCCAATCCTGGGAATCAAATGCTCCATTAGGGCTCGGAGGAGACAGGAGTTTCCAGAAGAGTTTGGTAATTGCCCATTCATTACTCAAAAACAATGACAGGGAATCATCATCTCTTGCCCTGAGTAATGCTGACAGGCAGTCTAAGCCAGGCACAGGAAGAGGCAGGATGCTGTCAACTCGGGAGGCTTCTGCAGACCAGTTAGCAGTATCGTGCACGGACTCGGCTCCCCTAAAGGTTGAGTTGCTCCTCTCCGGTGTCCGGAGGATGAGACCACCGTGCACACAAGGATGCTCTTACGCGGGCAAACCATGCCAGTTAGAAAGCTGAGCCTACACGCAGCAAGAACGAGACGGCCACACACCTGCCCATCCTCTTGCTCTGAGTTCCCTATGGAGAATGTCCCCTCTGTAACTCTGGCGCTTTAACGCCGGTCAGTGACACAGTGCTCCCCCCTGGTGGAACTGATAAACGGTCATCCGCATTCCTCTCAGGGTTGCCATGAATTTGCGAACTCTTTTCGCTCTAGAATCACCTTCTTGATGTCCTTTCCAGTTTTAAATCCTAGCTGTGTGCCCTGGGCCCAGTGGTGTAGAGTAGGTTAAAATACTATTTATTTTTTAGTACTTGTAGAGATACTTCTTCATTTTTGCATCTTTGTGAAGGACTGTAGGATAACTCCCCATTTTACTGATGGTACAACTGAGACTTTCCCTAGGTAACGGTGCCTGGAGGGAACCTAAATTTCTTAGTTCCCAGGTTAAGGCATTGTGGTTGCTATGGATTCGGCCTCTTGTCCCGTTGTCCATCTTGAGCTTATCCCTGCGTTACAGTAAAGCTGCGTGACTGGGTTAGTAAAAAAATACTTTTTTTCTTATTGTGTCTACCAAAAGAGTTTAATTTATGCTTTCTTAATGGAATTATACTTATATTTTATGTTAAACCCTATATGGTAACTAACAGAGGAACTCAGTCCTAGCCCCTACTCCTGGCCATATTGCTTTTCTCCTGGCTTTACATCTCAAGCTGGGCACATCTACCAAGTGAAGGCAAGAAAGGTATTTTGTGGGAGTTATAGCCTTACCCATGTACTTCTAGGTTGTGGTGTTTTCCTTTGGAGGAGATGGTGAATCGTGAGAATAAAACATTTAAATCTTATAATTAGTTTAAAACTATGGAGGAAACCAAATCCTCTGCTCTTCGAGGAGTTTGAGTTTCCTAATGAGCTGCTTCTCCCACCTAGACCTTCAGGCCAGCGGGATAATTACTAATTATGTTCTTTCCGTAGTAAAGACCCTAGCGTGTGGGTGCGGAAAGGTACTGGTCCCTCTGTCTTGGATCCTCAGGATGCCTGCCAGGTGTTTGCTGATGATCGCTGTGCTGGAGAAGGAGTCTCCTAGACATCTTACAAAGTGCTCCAGCTCCTGCTGGACAGTTTTAGCTCTGTTGCTCTTTGCTTTGAAGACCAGTAAAGACAGATGTACAAATGACCCACGCATCAGACAGTTCTGGAATTCACTGCATGGACATTGACATCCCCGAAAAGCTGGTAGAATTTTACATGAATGCTATTATCATATACTCTCACCCACGCAGATAAAATGGCACTTGGGTAAGCTTTAAGGACCAAATAGGGGATAAGGTCCAAAGATCACAGGAGAAAAGAGAGTCTATATACATACACGTAGAATAACTCCAACATGGGACACCTCATTGTTACATGGATTTACATTTATGATGGGTCGAATCAGAAAACCATCAAAACCCCTCCGGCGTGGGGAAATAGGGCTAGCATCTCTGACGAATGAGTCAGTCGGCCAAAAGGAGGTGCCCCTGGGTAAACATTCTCCCCGCTCTGGGTTCATATCCTTAATCTTGTGCTGATACTCAGGGTTGAAATTTTCTGTGTGCAAAGAGAAGGGGGAAAAATGCCTGCGAACGGTCTCCTTGCGGAATTTGAACAACATTAAGTGCCAGTGTTCAGCGGCGGATGGCCCCTTCACAGACATTTGGTGACGTTCCCTCGTGTTAACCTCTGTGCTCTGTGGGTCCCAAGTGACTGCCGGCTTCCAAAATCCTCTGCGTTCATGTGGTTCATTGGGAAATCCCACTGTTTTCCTGCCAAAGGGTCTGTTACCTAGGTTTAATTTCTCTTTGGAATGAAAAGTATAGCTAACTTGTTTCTGCGGGCTTTTTTAGAGCGATATGCAAAACCAAAGTTAGAGCAACAGAAAACAAACATTTAAGAAAGCACATAATTAGGGGGATGCAAACTCGAACGGGGAGGCTGATTTCATAAAGGCATGAGGACTGTGTGTGGTCAAAGGGAAGGAAAAGAGTGTGTGTGCCCGGTTCGGCCCCTTCTGGAGAGCCGCCTTCTTTGCAAGTAGAGGGCCCGGGTGCTGGAAAGCTCAACAGAACCCTACACACTGACGGGAGGCGACAACCTAAACGAGATCCGACTAATAATCACAGGGGCCATTATTTCTGGGTTGCAAAGTCTCTCGTTACCCACAAGGCCTCAAGGACGTGGCCACATTCAGAGATGCTAAGTCATTTCTTAGGAACTTCTCACTGAAGGGTTTACACGAAGATGTTTTCTTCAGAGTCAGGAGAAGATTGTTACCGAACCACAGGAGCGAGGGAGGAAAACGAACAGTTAGCATGGTCCTGCTCCAAGAGGAAGAGGCGAGAAAATTTAATAAAATAAAATATACCCACTCCCCAAAACATCGGGCCATCCGGTTTGTCGGAAGAAAGAGAAAAAGAATGCGGATTCTTATAAAAACCAATATGGTGCTGAATTTGAGAGTACAATGAGGAAAGTCACTGCTGTGCCATGGGTGGGTTTCCTTTCTCTCTTTCTAGGTGGCAAAGGCAGCAGTCATTTGAATGCCATCGAACAGCTTTTCACCTAACACAAAAGAGCAGACGGTTCCACTTATTTCTGAAATTAGATGCAATCATATCTGTGAATCACGCAGCAGCAAACCACCGTAATCTGCATGACAATACGTTATCCTGCCGCCCTCCCTAACTGCCGTCTACCGCGGCAACAGACACACTTTGCGGTGACCTGGTCCGCGTCTGCCAAAAGAGCCGAGCCACGCGGAGGCAGGAAAGCGACAAAAAAGAACCAATTTCTGCAGCGAAAAAAGAGCAAATTATAACAGGAGTCAAGTCTCAGCTAATGCAAGACTAGCATCTTCTTGCTCACAGTTTGCATAATTAGGTATCATGAATAGGTTTTTTTTATTGTTCTAAAAATACTCCCGCTTTGTTTAAATCAGCTATTTCCTTAACAGCATGAGTTTGCTACCAGAATTAGTGAGGTAGTTAGGACAGCGGCAGAGATAAGGTACTTTTAGTTAACATTTAGAAAAAAAATAAAATTAGGAAAAAAAAAAATCTCTTTAGGGGCTCTTCCCTCTCCTGACTCCCGACAGTTGTCCAGGGAGGCCTGGGGGTCCAACGCCGGGGAGCCCGAGAGGCGGCCCACCGCGATGGCGATGGGAATTGGGGTGGGAGTATGAGGGTCACAGGGACCCCAGGGTCCTAGTCCTGCTAAAACCAACTTGTACGACTTTTCCTAAGAGAAGACATTCAGAGCCACTGCGGCCATCCTCACGGATGAAAACCCTTCAGGCAGGGGGGCCCTGGGTAGGAGTGCTTCCACTCCAGATGCTAACAACACCAAGGTCAGATCCAAAGGGAGAACTAAAATACTTTCTTGGCTTTCCTGGTTTGAACGATACTTCCGTTTCCCCCTAAGGATGATGGGGGGAAGGGGGACATGCGGCTGGACGTCCTAATCTCCCAGCACTTTTCTCTTCTCCCCATTTACTCCCTGTGGGCCTATGACGTCCCTTCAAACACATTTAGAGTATTTTTCAGGGGAAGAAGCGGGCATCAGGCTCTTTTAGGAACTCAACAAGTCATTAAATCATTTTTTTTCTCCTTCCCCACACCCTCCTCCCCTTGCCTGTGAGGCGCTCTAAGCCCAATGAATGGCCTGTCCTGGGATCTGTCTTGGAATCGGAGGGGGACGTCCGATCGGACGGGACCTCAAGGAGGGGAGGCCGTGACGGAACCATGTGTTCAACTTTTCATGGTCCCTAGAAGCCCAGGAACTGGTCAGACAGCCCCGAAGGCTCAGTGAACCCTCTTGGCAGCACTAGCTGCCTTGTCTCACAATGGTGGTTGCCAGTGGTCAAAACACTCCCTAGAGGAGACATTTCAAATTACTGTCTCTGGGTCCTCTTGGACTTAAGGCTCTGAATATCCAATTTGCAAAACCTCTTAAATGACATCGGAAGGCCAAGGTTCATGCTATTCTCGAATAAACCTTACAATGTACTTTTAAACTTTGTTGTTTTTAACGGGCAGTAATGATCCCTAGGCTTCCAGTGACTAAAGCAAAGAAAATGACACCAAAGCTTTTATTTTATTTTAACTTTTATTTATGCATTCCATAAAATGCATTTCCCTACAATTCTTATATTTATATAGAAGTTATTATTAGTGATATTTTTCAGACCTGGGCATTGTTCTCTTTGTAAGGGAGAGAACTATAGCCTTTGTAATAATACTGTGATAAATGCTTATCAGGACTAGTTTGATTTCTGCTAGAAAAAGCCCTCAGAGCCTCCTGGCTACGATTTCCCTACTCCTGTAGCCTGCAAGTTCAATAAAGATTTTACAACTCCTCCTTCCCCCTCCTGAAAGTCGTAGGAACAAAGACAATACCATCCTGGGTCAGACCTTCCATACAACTTCAGTAGATGGGGTGTCAGAGGCTTTGCCATGCTCAGGAGCTCACAGAAGAAAGTTACAAAGACATTTCCGGGTAGCCCCATCTTCCCTTCAAACTCAACTAGAAATTGACATCTATAATTCCATCTCAACTCTGAATAATCTGGTTTCTCGGGGCACCTGGGTGGCTCAGTGGGTTAAAGCCTCTGCCTTCAGCTCAGGTCATGATTCCAGGGTTCTGGGATCGAACCCCACATCAGGCTTTCTGCTCAGCAGGGAGCCTGCTTCCTTTTCTCTCTCTGCCTACTTGTTATCTCTGTCAAATAAATAAATAGAATCTTTAAAAAAAAAATCTGTGAATAATCTGGTTTCTCAAATGGGGTAGCAAAGTTTTGAAGAATAGTAGGAAACTTGAACTTCTTTTTACTTGATCTAAACCCGTTCTTTCCATAGATCTGGTAATCTGAGCTTAGATAAATGGGTATTGACACCTTTCATGATTTAACTTTCATCACCTTTCATCTTTCCAGAGAGAAATGTGTTCCTTTTATAGTCTCGTCTCAGCAGAGAAACCCCTTAAAGCCCAGGATTATTTCCCCACATTTCTCCACAGAAACACTTACAGCCTGTGTTGTATTTCTTGAGAGGCAGGGACCAGACCTGCCTGTCGCACTCCAGGTGGGAATGAACTCTTGTTGTTCAAGAGAAACCTATAACACCTGCTAACAGCTTCCAGCTTCTCCCGAAATTAGCCTCTTCTAATCTAAGCAAAGTTTCCAATGAAAGTCACTTAGTAAAGACCCCGTCACTCTTCATTCCTCTGAAGATAAGAATCTGAGTGCCTCTGTCCCGTCCTTATATACGAAAGAAGCAGAAACTCATCAGTAATAGGAGTTTTAATCAGTCCTAGGACATACAGAGTAAATCTAGCATTTGTGAATTCTTTCAAGGCACATTTTAAAATTTTACTTATTAAAACCAAGAGGTAGAATTTTCTAAAGTGTTGGACTTTGTCGAAGCGTGAATCCCGGCATAGTTTCATTTAATTGTATGTAAGCTCTAGGATTAGTTTGGGGCACGTTACAAAGTACCCGATGATCTCTGTTTTCTTACTCAAGGCCTGGCACATCTGTTACTGATTTCTTGTGCCAGGAAAGGTGACAGCAATCGAAGTTGGGGGTGGGAGGTGTGTGTGCCTAGATTGGGATAATTCTGTATTGATGTGTTCAAGGGGGAAAAAAATAACGTTCCATCAGACAGGCACTGATGTGGCCCAAACTCCCCCTTCCACCCACTCCTTTCTCCAAGGCCACTGCCAGCTCACTCTGCATTTCTCATGTTGATTATAAGTGAGGCTCTGACAAGGGGGCATTCTGGGTATCAGACAACCGCATTATAATCCTCCTGAAAAGTGTTCTTATTGTTTCGAAATTACTGGTTACAGTGAGCAGCCCTGGTGACTTGAGGGGAGGAGGCATTTTGAACAAACACATTTAGCCTTGAAGCTGGTCTTTGTAAAGGGGGAAGAGTGACAGAGATCACCTGTGTACCTCAATATGCAAAGTGGCTTTTGCTCTGGAAGAAGTGGGTGCCGTTAAGCTACTTAATTGCCAATATTATACATGTCAGTAAGAACCGTGTGACCCCCACTGGATTTCCATCACACAGAGACACATAGCACACCCTTCCAGCAGCCCCGCAAGCCAACGGAAGCCATCCCTTATTCTTTTGTTATGGGCTCTATGTTTCCAATCGCCAGGGGCTCCATTATGGCAAATGTCCTTGGAGGGAACTGGATTCCCAGGTAAAGGCAAGAAAAGCATGGCGTCCCTTCAAATCGTCACCATCCTCATGCTGTTTTCCCAGGAAGAGCCTGGTGAATGCGGGCCCAGTCGGGGACGGTAAGGCTGCACCGAGGGTCCTCCGTGGTGTGGCCATTTCGTATGTCACACGCGTGCCGCCGCGCCGCAGCCCTGCATTCCGGATGAGCCTGTGTAATCAGCCCCTCATTCCTCGTCTGCAATTTACTTGCCTGGTTCCAAGACCTTCTTTAATTCCTCAGAATCTTTGGATTCTGTTTATTGACGTGCAGACAAAATCACAAAGGCAAGGGATACCTCTTAAGAAATGAGGGATGTTATCTGGATTATGGCAGGTTCTGCATAATAATGGACTGAAGAAGCAACCCGAATGTTGTCCACTGCGGGTCCCGTTCCCAGCAGGTCTGGCCTCGCCCCCCGGAGAAGACCAAAATGTCAGTTTCACTACACTATTGTGGTTGCTGTGTAATAAGAGAGGATAATAGCTAGGCTTTTTTGGTTTCAAACAACTGATTTATGATGCAAAACTGCTGAATATTTCTGGTAAGGGAATGCATTGTTCCCCTTTTTATTTCTCTCTCAAGTCGAGACCTTGGATATTTGACCAGAAATATTGAGGTCCTTCCTGCATTCTAGATGGCAGTGCTGCTTCAGGCCTTTAAAAAGGCCGTGGATGGTGGCTCTTCTGCCCCCGTCCCTCCCCTCTTCCTAAGCTCCCTTCCGCACTCTGTCCTTCTGCAACCCGAGCGAGTCAGGTAACAGCTTTTTTGTCAGTTTGGATATGATAGATGAAAACAGAGAGCTTTTTTAATTTGCTCTGAACACGGAGAACCCTAAATCAGCTGTTTCGAATTAAAGGTTGAATTTCTTTCATGTTTTAGACATCAGAGCGTTGAGAATTATATGTATAAAAGCTTAAAGAACGGAGTAAGATCTGCAAATGTTGGTATGTGGTCATTATGTCACGGATGTGTATGTGCTGGGAGTGGGATGGAAGGAAATGGAAAAGTCTAGAAACGGGGGGAGAAGGCACTAAGGGACACTAAGGCAAATGCGTCGTGGCAGGAGGAGCGCGTGTGCTGTGTGCAACACTAAGGGTGGGGAGTGTCACCGGCCTGTCTCAGGTGCCCTAGCGAGGCCTTCGATGAGTAGCTTAATTCACTTATTTAAGCAGGCTTCCAAGGCCTCTCTCTGCCGGGGTCCCATTGGACTGTTCCGTGAAGAAGGAAAGCCACCCCTGGAGACGCTGGAGTGACCGTGGGTCTGATGCTGGAGACCAACTTCTGGTCCCGGCTCTCCTGCCAGCCAGTAGGAGGAATTCTCAGATCTTTGGGGCTTCTGTTTCTTCTGGAAAATGAGAATCTGGGCCTAAATAATGTCAAAAATCTCACTCAGCTGTAAGAATCTGAGAGCTTCTGTATTTCTTGGCTGCTCTCAAGGGGCTGCGCAAGCCAGAGAGGGGGAGACTCCTGGCAGCTGGAATTAAAGCAGGCCTGTAGCTGAACATTAATCCCAACGTCGGAACGCTGACTGGGGCTGAAGCACAGAGGATATTTGGGCCTTGGAGCCCAAGGATATTTTGCTGCCTCTTCAGCGAATGCCAGAGCCACAGGACAAGGATTTAAAAATCACCTGTTAACTTGTGAAGTGTACACAAGAAATCATGTCCTCTTTGCCTGTAGATCTTTAAACATACGTCATATTAATTAGTTGTATTAATCTTGTTTAAAAACCATTTTCAGAGAAATTAAAATTAGGGAGAAGCATGCCCAGAGAGGACAAAATTCAGCTTTAGGATCCCCTAGCACTTACTGTTTTAGCCGAGTGACTGAATCCGGTTGATCTCAGTTCTCGACTGAGTGATAGAGCCAATATCTGTGTTCTAGGTGCTTCGCTAGAATTCCACAAGATTGCATATTCAAAAGGGCTTCATAAAACATACAATTGATACAGGCATTGTTACTGCCCCATTATTACAACCATAGGTGTGGCTAAAACACAAGCATTCCCTGCAAACCGTGCTCCTAGGAGACAAGAGCCGTCCGCAAACCATTCTGGAAGCCACGGGCTCCATGAGTTCTGCCAGAGGCTTTGCAGCGTTCTGAGGAAACTCTGAGCCTCCTCAGAACATCCCCATCCACAAAAAATGAAAAAACCATACCGATAGGAGTAATGAACTAAAATGTGAACACTCATATTTGATGGTTTAGAAAACCAAAGTCTCCACAGAGATGAAATGACATGATCAGTGTCACACCAGTTGGCAGCAGCGCCCGGGTTCGAGTCCTGGGCCCTGCTCACCAGCTGTCTCTTGTCTCTCTCTTTTTTCTCTCTCTTCCCCCCAAACCCGACTTTTTTTTTTTTTTTAACTTTTCTGCATTAGCATTATTTTAGCCAAATCTAGTAAACCCATGGGAGTTACCGTTAAGCTGTGTGATGATTCGTAATGCAGATTCTTGGTATTAATTACTTAAAATGTTGGGGGGGGGAAAACAGACCATTGAAAACAAAGCAAAATCAGATGAGAGCAAGGGGAGAAAACCTTAACATCTTTGTCTCCATAGTCTATATATTTGTTATTCTTTTTTTTTTTAAGATTTTATTTATTTATTTGACAGACAGAGATCACAAGTAGGCAGAGAGGCAGGCAGAGAGAGAGGAGGAAGCAGGCTCCCCGATGAGCAGAGAACCCGATGCGGGGCTCGATCCCAGGACCCTGGAATCATGACCTGAGCTGAAGGCAGAGGCTTAACCCACTGAGCCACCCAGGCACCCCTATGTATGTTATTCTTAACATATAGTCTGTATTTCTCTATATCACCAATTACCCCGTAAGATACCCCTGGATATTGGGGGACACTGGAGACATGTTTATTCAGCAGTTACCAATGGATAAGTGAATTCTTTCTAAAATTTTACTTTGGGCCCCAAATTTATCTAAATATGTCACTGTTTAGACCACTAAAAAACATACGGTATAAAACTTCTGATTCTCATTTCACAATATGTTAATCTTTATTTATTCCTCCCAAATGTTTTTAAAACAATCTCTCTCTGGGACAATTGGATCTTGCATATCCTGTCAAATTCTAGTAGAAAGCAAATTTTTATAACCAAATTATCAAGCTTTCAACACCGAGGCTTATTTATGATGGAAACATGGACAGAATGGTAACTGTCGTGGCTACACTGACACACGTGGCTGAGGTAGTATTTCCCAAATGGGCAAATACTAAAATTATTCAGTAGGTATTTTAATGTCGCCCCCCGCCCCATTTCAAAGGTTTCTGACCCATCTTTGGAATGAATTTTTAGATTTGACATCAACTCTATTATTCCCTCGCACTTGAAAAAGAGACCTGAATGTTTGCAGACTTTTTAAGCTGTAGACCTTGTTCTTGTTTTCCCAGTAATTGCCTGAAAAAGCAGGACAGAGCAGAGCAGTGGCCACTGGCCATCTGACGCTTGATCTTAAAGACAGCTCTCATTGAGGAGGATTACATCTTCCAGAAGAAAGTAACACTTTACTTTTAACTCTGAACCACAGTTGGGAAGGGAAGGGGAAACTTGTATCCAGTCCTTCCTTTTAAAAATCACTCTCACTATCTGAGTTTAAACCTGGGTGGCTATCAGTAAAATTTTTCTAAGAGGCCAGACAACTTTTCACGTATTTGAATAATAACAGAAATTCCTAATACTCTTTCCAAAGTCTTAACAGGCTCCACAAACCTCGATTAAGCTTTATAATAAAAAGAATTTTTTTTTTTAAATAAAAAGGTGCCTGAGAAGCTGATGAAAATAACAAACCTTTGCGTAAAGCTCTTTGTAGCCTAGGGACCTAGCCCAGAAACCCCAAATCACTGAGCCACCCCTCCCCGAGCTAAACAGATCATCCAATGAAGATTCCATTAAGGTCTGGAACTGTGCGAGGGCTTTGTGGCAGCCGCGAACCCCTGATCTCACGTGGAATAAGAAAGAATATGGCTCGAAAGAAAGAGAAAACACATCCAACTGCTAACTCCCAGAATAGGGGGACCCTGGGAGATGGCAGATGAAGACCCTTTAATATGTATGCATATGCAAGCTTTTTCCTCTTTGGCTTCTGAAAGAGATGTTGATATCAAATGTACGGGAAGGAGAAGGGAGATAGAGACAATAAACTTTTCGCCTGTCAGAGGAAGGAGCAGAAACAGTGGGAGCCGCCTTGCCCGAGAAAGGAGTCTGGTAAGAGGAGAAAGTGAAACTCGCCAGGGCAGCCCCCCTCTGCCAGGCTGGCAGTCACCACAAGAGGACAAGGCGGGGGGCGGATGGAGAGAATTAAATGTGAACGCAAGAATTCTAGGAGATTTAGTGGTTTGAGAAGTATCATCCGCTTGATCTAGTGTCTTTTTTGCAAGTATAATCCTCTGGCTAATGTGTGCTTTTTAAAGACATCAATCTCAGCTTCTTTTCAGTTATGGAAGGCTACCAAGCCATCTCATTTATCAAATAATTTGCACTGGAACAGATGAAAGAATGATGGAAAAGAAAAACAAAACATCTTTGATGTGTTCCTTTATCAGAAATGTGTGTCAAAGGTCAAAAAAGCAGGGCTCCGGAGTCTCTTAAACATGACATTGTCATAATATGAAAACTGACTTACTAACTTAGATTATTTGGAGAGCTAAGTGCTTGTGTTATTGCAAATTAAACTAATTAGTATCATTTCCTGACAGCTGCAGCAAGTGTTAGCAATTCCACGATTTTTCTTCAGCCGCTCATGGGGGATGCACAGAGAGGAGACAGATTTGCGATTTAATGGGATGGAAGTGTCTTGTCATACTAAGGGCACATCATTCCACCCCCAGAAGAGAACGACTTCCACGCCCGTGAGTTCCCCGGTGCATCCGTTCATTGTTACACCGTGAACTTGCGGCATGGGAACAGGCGCACAGATGGGAGGTGCCCGTGGCTTCTGACACAGCCGTGAGATGGAAATGTGTCGGAATCTGCCTGTGATATTTCCCTTTCGGAATTGTGGGGATTACGTGCTCCTTCCTTTGAACCAAAATTGTAGCTGCCCATAAAACATGCTGGAACTAATTTCCTACCACAGCGAGCTTAATTGTTATAAAGCAGACTTAGAACGACGCCCTGACTGGGGCTTCCAGCATCAGTAAATGAACAGCTAAAGTAAAGGGTTTTCTCCAGAGCTGATGAGCTTCCAAGCATGAGTGGCTATCGGAGAGTGACCCTAGGTGCTTGGGAACATTAAGCCCGGGAAGACGGACACCATGATTTCTCCCTATTAGATGCAAAAATCAAGGAATTACTCAGACCGGATACCTTCAGCCATCATGGGATCCTCATCTTAGTGAGTTTCTGTGTGGGCTAAAGAAGGGACAAGCAGAAGCACGAGTTAGGACAGGAGAAGGAGAGGGAAGAGCAGCAGAGTGAAAGGGGAGAAAAAATCTACGAGAAAAGGAGAAAAACCAAGGATTGCTGACATCTGTGTACTAAGTTCAGACCATGATGAACTCTCACGCCTCACTCCAGGCTTGGCGCCTGGCTTATACGAACACCGATTTTTCAGCCCATGTTTTAAAAAGCAGCAGAGGACTGAGCATCGTCCCTGGGCTTTTTAAGGCTCACCAGTTCGGAGGTGGAAGGGGGAGAGACAAGGCGGGGCGGGAGGGGACTTTCTCCTCTGCTCCCGAAGGCAAAGAGACTGTATAGTTATCCTATAAATAACTGATTCTCGTCCCGATGACCCAACACTTCTTCTCTCAGATCTCAGGAGCAATTTCCTGTTTTCTTCATGGCTGAGGGTGATTTTTCTGCCCAGGAGAGCCTGAAGGATGGCCCAGGGAAGGAGTCGTGGGAGAGGGACTACTTTGTTGGGGTCACTGATTAAAATGAGATCTCGGAGACTGATACTGGTATTTTTTTAAGCTCCATGGTGTTTGTGGTGGGCAGCAGGAGTAAGGGTTGCTGGTGTAAAAGAACAAGGGTTAGCATGTCTGGAAAAGGGCCAGATGGCAGAGTGGTGAGCAGGAGCTTTTAAAATCTCCAAATTTTTATTGAAAGGCACGGAGAGAACCAGAAATGTACACACCCTTGAGCTCAGCAGCTCTCTTTCCAGAAGGACATCTGCACATACACGGGTACCGGGATGCTGGTTGTATTACTATTTGCAATAGCAAAATACTATAAGGAAACTTAAAAGGCAATTGGTGAAATAAATTATATGTAACCACACAATGAAATACTACACAAAAGTTAAGAAGAATGATGCTAGTGTGGGCCAGCCTTAAGATGAAATTATTAACTTAAAAAAAGCAAGATAGAGTGTAGCATATAGGGTGTACTATCATTTTTGTGGGGGAAAAATGGATATATGTGTTTGCATAATCATAGACTATCTATGGAAAGATATATAGAAATTCCGTAACCATAGTTGCTGTAGTTATCTCTGGGGAGGGAATTTGAGAAACTGGGGTTCAGAAAAGGGAGAGAGACTTTTCACCATATGCTCTCTCATACTGCTTGGATTTTTTTTCAATGTGCAGTGTATAGATATTGCCTAACATTAGTTGATTTTAAAAATTAAATCTCTTCAGTAAGATATGTTTTATTATCTTAGTTTCTCTAGAAGGCCACATGCTTTTACGGATGCACGGTTGCATTTCTATAACTTGGGCTCCAAAAAATAAGAAAAAACTCGTCTTTTTTTTTTTTTTTTTTTTTACATTAAGCAAACTGATAATGCTATGGGTTCAATTCTTTCTTCCTGAAATCTTTGTTAGAATCAACAGCTTTTATTGTGATATTCATCCAGCTTGATTCCATGTGATAAAACTAGTGCTTAATAAGCCTTATTCTTCTAGAAGCAGGTGGCTGCAGTAGTGCCTTGAGGATACACAAGATCAATGTCGTGGCAGTGGCACCTGGTGCCCAGGAGGGGCTCGGTTGGCTGTGTTGGGTGATGGAACAGGGCGAGCATGAAATGGAAGAGAAGGATAAGACACAGGGACTTCGAAGATGGAGTAGTGGACACTGCGAGTCCATGTCCAAATTTTCACCCGTTGACGGCAGAAAGAATAATAAGGACATGAAGTGGGGCTTTTTTGAAAGCTAACTTTATTCAATTTTAATGTCTGTTAGGACTTTTGATATTTGGTATGTTAGAAAGTTGTTTCTTTTATGAAATAATGTGATAATAAATAGTAATTTCTGATTTTTATTTTTTAAAGCCCCTATCTGGTAAAATAAAAGTGACAAAATGTATGTTGAGCTCCCAAATTTTACATTGCTTGGTGACAGTGAGAGGCTAGAGGTATGGAGCAGTCAGAATAGAACAACAATGGAAAAAAGGCTTTCTGTCAAATAGCTCCTTTTTACTTCCTATCAGTTGTTCCATGTAAGACATTATTTCTAAAAGTATATAAAAGAAGTCATTAGAAAAAAGAAGTCATTAGTATTAATACATTCTCAGTTTTATTTGTTTTTTGAAAGAATTATCTACAACTACCACCATTTTTTTTTTTTTGTAATTTCACTTGGGTATAGTAATTGTTTTCTAAAATAATGATTTTAAGAAGATAGAAAAATTAATCCCAAGATAGAAACCTAAAGTGCCATGAGAAAAATCTTTACATCTGGTATTGACGTAACTGGGAAATATCAGCTCCCTTGATTCCCAGTAGCCACCAGCACCCTCACTACCATGACGGTGTGCTCAGTATTACCCAAAAGAAAACAATATTAGAGCTCTGACATCAATTTCAATTTGTGGACAAACTGTTGGCCACAGATTTTTCCCCTCTCACAGATTAATTTCTTGAGGGTTATTGGTCCATTGTAGCTCTGTATGGCTGCTTTGAAGGGAACACAAAATCAAAGAAATGACCCAATACAGTAGGAATTAAATGACTCATTGGAATCCAGTTCAATTTCAGAAACGTCTATTGAATGTCTACAGCAAGCCAGACACTATCCTGGGCATCCGGGATACAGAGTGAATGATACCTGGAGCCTGTCTGATCTTGGACTCCTTACAGTCTACCCAAGATTCATGTATATATAGTTACCCATAATCCATGCTACTAGAATGCGTATTCTGCTAGAAACAAGTTAAAGTACTATGGAGAGTGAAAGGGTATGAGATGGGTGGTTCGCCCTGCAACAGGGAAGGTTTTGAAGGGTTGTAAGAGATGGCTGCTTTAAAACTAGATCTTGGGCGCCTGGGTGGCTCAGTGGGTTAAGCCTTAGGCTCAGGTCATGATCTCGGGGTCCTAGGATCGAGTCCCGCATCGGGCTCTCTGCTCAGCAGGGAGCCTGCTTCCCTCTCTCTCTCTCTCTCTGCCTGCCTCTCCATCTACTTGTGATTTCTCTCTGTCAAATAAAAAAATAATAATAATAATAAAACTAGATCTTAAAGAATGAATGGAGAAAAAGACATTCTTTGCTCTGATGGCAGTTACCACAGAACCTGAATGGACCTATTTATGAGTTTGTTTTTCTCCAGGGAAATGTGAGCACCTTAGGGCAAGGGTTCTGTCTTGCTCTTTTTTGTATCTGCCTAGCACTTTACACCTAGCACCTAGCAAGGGCTCCATATGTGAATGAAGGAGTTGGCTAAGCTACCGAATCAATTTTAAAAGGCATTAATTTGAAAAGTGAGATTATAGCCTCCCAATCTCTGACATTCCAGATCCAGAGGGAAGACTCTGAAGAAACTCTACTATATAGCACATATGCATGATTCCTCAACTACCTAAAAACGTCCTGGGTAAACAGCTTCACGACATGCTTTCTGAGTTCCTACAGACATTTATCATCTCCTTGTCATTGGTGATGCGGTATCAAACTCTGACGACATCTGAATTCTGGCACATCTGGAACAGCCGGCAGAGTTTGAGCATTTGATCTTACCTGAGGCTAATGACTTCAAATAGCTTAAAAGAGGGTGTAGAATAGATGTTCGATACATGTTCTTGACTGATGGTGGGGTTTCTGGCTTACAGAACTTAAAGCGCATTCCATTTAAAAGAAAATCCTTTGTTATATCTTTTCCCTGGGAAAAAGGAAAAGGGTCTCCTGTCGTCCACCTCTTCCTCCCCTTCCCATCCTCTGACTCCTTCTTTCCTCTTCCTTCTTTTTCTTCTTTGTTTTCTCAACTTGGGAAAGATTGTTCTTTCGTCCCTCGTTCACTTGTTTTTCATCTCCACCCCAGGAGGTAGTTTTGGAATCTCCCCCGTGTACATGTTCATTTCCCCTTGGATACGCCATTTTCCTTTCCCACATACATTTCATTTCCCACATACCTACCTTCCCTCCACTAAGGAGATGGAGACTGAGCCTATGTCTTCTCGCCCCATCCTTTTCTGCCTTGAGTGGCACCAGTAGATCCCATAGGGGTTGAGCGTGGCTACTGCATACCCTTATTTTAGTGACAAAAACAGAAAACAGACCACTTTTCAATGCCCCCACTCCCAAGCACTGTGAAGAAATTTCGCATACGCGAAAGAAGGAGCTGCCTGTGCGCATGACGGGTCTTTCTGATTTGAGAGAACAGAAGGCTTCAGAAAAGAAGATTCCTTAAACAGAGAGGTGTTCAGTTATTGCCAATGTGATAAGGACAACAACACTCTGCTACCGAACCCAAATCCACCTCGTGGTTTTAAATGAGGTCAGGTCAGTTACAATTTCTGTGGCCATGTAGAATCATTGCCTGGACTCATTTTCCATCCTACAAGCTTTGTAATACCATTTCACGGGATGTCTGGCTGCCCGTCTGCAGTGTTAGAGAGGTGCCAGTACCTATCTCTTCTTTATACAGTGGAATAGGGGACCTATGACTCTTTTCGCCAGATGTCCTTTTTTGAAATAACCTGGGTAGAAATTTAAATGACACTTGGTAACAATTTAAAACAGTCCATTCTGTAAGGGAGCGGCATGTATTTCTGGCGCAGTCTTCTGCAGATTCAAAAGCAACAGTAGTGACTTTAAAGGAGCGCTAATAGGCTATTGGATAATCAGCATGTATGTTTTATTAACTGCCTAAATAAGCATTAGCGTTGTAGATTTCACTGCAGGCTATATGCAGCTCTTTTTTCAGAATTCCAGACATGGAGCCAATTATTAATTCTTTCACGAAGTAATTTACCCAGGAAGGAACATGTTAAAAAATGATTCTTATGCCAACATTTCAGTCTTTCTGAAGATGTTTCCCATTTAGACTAATGGAAATTTGGCCTGAGTTACAGGAAGGCCAGGACAGCAGTGGTCTATAATCAGAAATCTTGTCGTTTATTAATTTTACAATTGTTATTTGTTTAAAGAGGAAAGTAGATAAAACATTATACTTATACAGAAACTTATTTTCACTTTCTTTGCAGCAATTCAGTAGGTTATCTAATAAGACCATCTCCATTTCACAAGTGACAGCCAGAGAGAAAGCAGTGAGATAGAAGGGAAGCCTGAGCTCTTCTGATGACTTAATATTTGCTTTGAAGGGTCTCTCTTCTAAACAAATAAAAATGGTTACTGAAGACCTACTATATGGCAAGCATCTTGATAGGTACCTTCTTTTTCTGTTAAAATATTCAATATTTTTTCATTAAAAATCTTGTTTCTGGCTTTTTATTATGAGGACAATGCAGATGTCAAGGAAAAAAGAGAGGGAGAGAGAGAGAAAGAAAGAAAAGAAAAGAAAATAGAAAAACAAATAGAAAAAACCCGAAAACTTTAATCTCCCTTTGCAAAGATAGCCAGCAAACCTCTTAGTACATCTCTCCTTCTGGTCTCTTCTTTTCACTGTATATGCTTCCATAATTTTACTTGAATTGGATCACAATACACATACTGTTTGTAAGCTGCCTTTTTCATTTAAAAAGTCATGGATATTTTTTCATGAGAGTAAATATAGATTTTACTTTATTGTTAAATGATTTACATGCATTATTGTTTTAATCAAGTAATCGGGAGAAAGTAAAAGAAATTACACTACATAGGAATAATGAGTGTTGAGATAAAGTGAATGTAATTCTAGGTTTTCCTTCTTCCTATAACTATGGTGTCCATTGTTCTCTTAAATGATTGTACTATGTAGTTTAGGTAACCAGCTGTCTGAATGATTACTCTTGTCCCAGTTTTTATTATTACCATGTGCTAATATGTTTCATTGGGCATTTGTCTAATAATTTCTGTAGGTTGAATTTCTAGGAGTAAAATTTCTGGATCAAATTTAATACATACTGCCAGATTGTCTTCCAGAAAGGCAATTTTTTTATCCTGGTGTTGCCAATTTATATAATCATCAATGAGTGTGAACATTTTTTCATATGTTTATAGGTTATTTGTTCTTCTTTTGTGACTTGCCTATTCATGTTTTCATCCATTTTTTTGTCATGTTCATCTTTTTTTTTTTTTTTCTTTAAGTAGTGGGTCTGTAAGAAATCTTTATGTATTTAGGAAAACATTTCTTTGTCAAATGTGTTTCAGTTATTTTCTTGTTTGTTGTTTTACTTTAGCTTTGTTGATGTCATCTTCATCATAAAACAATTTAGAAATTGTATGTTATCAACTTTCCCATCATTCCCTTTATGGCTCTTCTACACCAGTCACACCATTCATGTATTATTTAAAAAAATGAATCTTACATATTCTTATCTTTTAACACTTAAAATACTTAAAATTTTCTGTAATTTATTTTTCTATATGGCTTGAGAGATATATATGGTTTATATGTATTTTAGATATGAGCAAACAATTTTTTCACTACCATTTGTCTGCAATTTACTGATCTAAAATACTTTTTTTTTTCATATAATAAATTCCTACATATCTCCTATTCGATATTGGTTCCTCACCATATAAATTACCACTGCTTGATAGTATATTTTACTGGGTGGAGGAGAATTTTTAAGTCATCATTTTTCTTTTTCAGAAACTCTCTTGACATTACCATCTATTTGTCTTCTCTATGAATTTTGGAGCCAATTTTTTAAGGAATCAGAAAAAAAAGTTCTGTGGCATTGTTAATAATTCTGAGGAAGCTGAAGGATTCATAAATTTAGGCATTACTCTTAAGAGTCAAAATGTATTAAAATCCAAATATTGTTTTTTGACAAAAGCTTGAGAATTCTGTAAGATTCTGGAGGTAAAACTTATTTAACAAGTACTTCTATGCCTGGCATATCACCCCTTAATTGTGAGTTTTCTACCATAACTTGGCATCAATAAGACCTGTGACATCAGAAGGCACAAGTTTGTGTTATGTTTTCTAGTGTTGCATCTGAAATTAGAGTAAAATAATTCATAAGGTCTCTGTCATGCTGTTACTTACCATGTAGCCATGTTGGTTCCCATGCTTTGGGGTGTTGTCGTACTCTGGGAACACCCGACAAATGAGTGTAATGAATGGCCACAGGAAGAGGCAGACAGGATTCTGCTCAGTATTGCCTTTCTATCACAAGCAGCAGAGAAAGGAAATGGAAGCTCACCATGTTTGCCTCAGCATAGCAGCCCTGGTGGTGAGCCCTTGGTGCTCTAAACAAGCTTCAGGATTCAGTTTATCAACTGTCAATAGGCAAATGCATGTTTTTCTTTTCCCATGATCTGATTAAAGTTGTGGTCTCTTGTAATTCATGGCATTCCATTGTATTTATTTCTGCCGGAATTTTCAGGCTGAGTTACTGTAACTAATATACCACTAAGTCTGTGCTGCAAAATCCCTGACCTTTTGAATCTTCCTTTTTAGCAGAAAATTGGCATAAGAAATTTCAACACAATAAACGCTTTAATTTTTTTCTTAATCTTGATCCAGAATCCATATGGTTCAATTTAATTATGTCAGAGGCTCTTTGCCACCAGTATCAGTTTGGATTGAGAGGTTTGGAAGATGGCGGTGATAGGGGGAAAAGAGAGATGAGATAATTCTATTTGCCACATATTATCCAGGGGGAAACAAAAATATAAAATGTGAAGTCCTTTGGTCTTTTCTAACATAATTTGCGCCCACAGCTCAATTTGAGTACATAAATTTGCTGGCCTCCCAAGCCATGTGATTTGAGAATTTTTTCCATGTTTCCTATGTGATTGGGGAATCTTTGTGCCCACCGATCAATAGCGAACTGATGGGCTATCCGTATCCGTGGTCCTTCAGTGTAGAATGGGGGTCAGCGAACTTTCTGTGAAGGACCAGGTAGTGAGTTGTTTCACGTTTGTGGAAGGCCCGTGGCCCCTGCCACGGGTGTTGCTGCTCCTGTTGCTTCTGTTTTGTTTTGTTTTCACAGGCTCTTTAGAAATGTGAAAACCATTCTTAGCTTATAGACTGTTCAAAAACAGGCCATGGGTTGGATGTGGCCCACTGGGCTTGCTTTGCCGGCCCCTTGACGGCATCATTGGACGATAAAGCAGCACATCCGTCACGGGGCTGTGAGATGCTGCTGATGGTAATGACAATACCCCCCGTTTTTACTCGGCTTTATAGTGTATCTTCCTTGAACATTGTCCCATCTGATCCTCAAAATAACACTTATGGCAGACACCATTATTCCTATATTAGAGAAGAGAAAACAAGCTCAGAGAAGTAGTGACTTGCCCAAAACGACACAGATGATAAGGGGGAAAGCCAGGAATGAAAGCATCTTGTGATTCAAGTGTGTTGCTCTTTCCATTAAACTCCTACTGAGTCGGAGAAGGCATTGGTAGAAAGAAAAGATTTCTTGGCTTGAGAAAGCCCCCAGCTCATGATTTTAAGATGTCTGTCCTCTGGGGAAGCTGGGACTCCCAGGTTTCATGTGAATAAAACCCAAGAACGCAGCTTCCCCACTTTGTCCACAGTGCAGTAGCTCTAAGGTTTTAGAGAAATTACCACATCCACTTACAGCCAAACCAGATTTGGGGAAAATCTCTGGTGTGCTCCTAATTCCCACCTACATTGATGAAAATGATGTGATTTGTGCTTTATTAATGCTTTAAAAGGCTGAGCAAGGAAGTGACAGTTTGGCTCCCAGGAACATACTCCAAGATACTGGAGTTGGATTGAGGCGGTAGAGAAAACAGCTGTTCGCTTCGCCAGCCTGCCAACAGGAGTCCGAGCAATGAGATAGAACAGAATTGTTTGCAAAGACACGTTAACTCAACTTGTGTGGGCCAGAGGCTAATCAGAGTCTACATCATAAAGACTAGGCAAAGGTACATATGGGACTCATTCCTGCCTTTTTATGGGTTAGAGACATGAACTGTGTATCCCGTTACACAGCAGAATAACACGGGTATGGGAGTGATAAGGTCCAAGAAACACAAGAACGTTAGGGATTATGACGATATCGTTTTCCCTAAAAATTGTAGGCCAGTGTTGTTCAGTGATATTTCTTGATTTGTATTTTTATTTGCTGTTTCCCGTATTTAAAAGCGTGTATCTTTAAGAAGCCTGTCCCCCTGTTACGCTTCTTGAAAGGGCGCTACCAGAGTGCTGTGACCACTTGTGGGTTCTGCAACTTGAAAATGTGGAAACTTTGGAAAGGGTTCAGAAAAGACTATGAAAAATGAAAGTCCTGGAAAAATAAAGTCTGAGAGGCAAGATTAAAGGGATTTATTTTTGCAGAGGTTTAAAAATACTTCGGAGTGACATGTTGTGATTAGTGATCACGTTGAAGATTTTCATAGGGAAGCTCCAGAATAATCATTTTCTCTTTCTATTCGGAACACGAGTGGTGCGAACAGAATCTAGAACAATCGATTTCTAGTTTGTGGACTCCATATCTGGTGGGAAGGACAAGGAGGGAGGTTGTCACTGAATTATTCAGAGGGATCTTCAAGTATGTCTTATCAAATAATAAATGCAAAAAGCACGATGATAGTTTTTCTTTTTTTTCTGGTGTGACGTTGAAAAGGGTGAGGACCATTGATTTTGAATATAGCATTGGGTTGTGAGCATAGTATAAAGATGAATTTCCTGGCAGTAAGAATTATTAAGTGACAAGCCCTGAAATGTGCTTTGCTAGACCAATGAAATAATTGAGACCAGTACCGTTTCAAGGTAACACAGGAATCTGTGCATTTATTTATTCCACGGTCATTCACAGAACATCACCCACATATCAGTGCCTCCATCACTCTGCTGAGTCTGGAGTGACCATAAAGGCCAAGACACATACCATCTCTGGAATTACATCACTCACGGTCTCTCTCACTGTCTCTCTCAACTGCAATATGTTAATTCATGCCTAGCACCGGAGATCCTTTCCGTTCCTCTAATTCTATTATCTTCCATGTAAAAGCAAGGGCAACAGACTAGGAAAAGGAAAGGTCAATGTTGACTAGTGAGGCTTAGTTCTGCATTCAACACAAACTTGTAACCAATAATAAATAAAGGAGCCTCCTTTAAAAATCTTACACTTTTTTTCGCGTTTGTGGAACCTATAAGGAACGTTCATTTTCCCTTCACAAAGGTCACAATGAATGTATCCCGTAGTCAAAAGTGATTTCCTCCCCTTCCCTCTGTTTGCTTTTTCTCCAGGGTTTAAGGGTGGGGATAGCTGTGGTTTTTAGCACTATACTGGCTTCATTCCATAAGATGATGATTTAATCTCCAATTACTCATCGAGCTTTCAATTCACTTAGAAGTCTTTATGATGATAAATTTTCCTTAAAGAACATCATAAATTTATATCCTAATGGACTTGCTACATGAAGTCTGTGATTCCAATGTAAATAAGAGATATTCACCTCTTTTATTTAAGGACTGGGCCCTAATAATATATTCTTCTCTTAAAGCTTATCCCTTTTCCTTTTTCTTTTTGGTCCACTTAGCATTATCTTTCATATTGGAGACCGTACAAGGAAAAGACGAGATTTGTCATCTATTCTTCTAAAGTGTTAGGAACGATGTTTTTCTCATTAGCTCATTAATTGACAATTCTCAAAATACCTTCTTCTATACACTTAAGTCTATAGAAAGAGCTAGACTTCACTCCAAATCTCTGTCTCTTATGGCAGAATCATGTTTACTGAACACGTAAATACGAGCCAGACACTATTCCAAACACTTTATGTGTATTAGCTCATATTACCCTTTTAACAACTCTATGAGATAGGTACTGTTGTTATCCTCATGATACAAATGAGGCAACTTATGATCAGAGAGGTTAAGTAACCAAACCAAAGTCACACTGCTAAAACCAAGGTGTGAACCTTGGGAGTGGCTCTTAGCCACATACCCTGCACCGTTTCTCAAGAAGAAAATGATTAGTTTTGTTTGTTTGTTTTTTGCTAACTTGGGCACAATGTCTAAGTATTAGCCAATTAAAAAAAGCAAATAGGTTTTTATTTCTAGAATGCCTAGGGTAGTATATTCAATGATGAAGTACTCTACAGCAGTGAAAAATGAATGAACTACAGTTAACTATCAGCACAGGTGAATGTCACAAAGTTAATGCAGAGTTAAGAAAAAAACAAATATCGGGGCACCTGAGTGGCTTATTCGGTTAAGCGCCTGATTCTCGATTTTGGCTTAGGTGATCTCAGGATTGTGAGATCGAGCCCACTCTCAGTGCGGAGCCTGCTTAAGATTCTCTCTCTCCCTTTGCCTTCTGTCCTTCTTCCCATCCATCTCTCTCTCCCCCCTCAAAAACAAAAATAATAAGGTAAATAATAAAAATTAAAGAAAAAACCAAGTTCATAATGATTCAGTGTATATAAAGTTCAAAAACATGGAAATCAAGCATAATATTTAGAGACATACCTATATGATAAAACTTGAGGAAATCCTATACACAAAATTCAGGATTGCATTATCATGGGGAGAAATATTTTCAGAAAGTTACACAAGGGCTTCAAAGCCTTGGTAGTGAGTGCACAGGTGTTTTTGTTTATTATTATTTTAGCTGTTTATACATATATTTTTATGTTTATACATATATTAATTTTTATATGTTTCATAATTATATATTTTAAAGAAATGGAGTTGTGTAAATGCAAAAAAAGACTTTATTACAAAGCAGATTTCAACATGATTTCAATCTAACATCCTATAACTAACACTTTCTTAGAATTTTCATACGCTCCAATGACTTTTAGTCATTGTTAAGACCTGAAAAATCTTTTGAATTGTAAAAGAATAAATTGTGCCTAATCTACCATAGTTGAGGGTATACTTTCTGGTGTTCATGTTCTTTAAAAAATGTTTGCCAGTATAAGAGAAATACGGTGACTATTAACAAACCTGTGTGAATCATCGTCACTCATTTTTCAGTGCCATTAGATACCAGCGTCTAATGGGTAACACCAGAATTTCTGCCATCCTTAGGAAGGATAAGCATTATTGTGTTATTATTCTGAATCAGGACAAAGATACCTGTTTTTAACTGGCTAGTTAGAGGTAATAACAACTGACCTGTGATATCAACCCCAGTCACTGATGCTGTTCCTTCTGAGCTCGGCTGATAAACTTCTGACCCCAGTGATCACCTTCGCCCCACTGCTTTTCCAGATCCCCATTATGTTGGCTGGATGTTTTCCTTTTTTGCTTTTGAATTTTTATATTCTAGGCAAGGGACTCAGGTTGGTTTACTGTTTTTTTCATGGACCCTTACCTTGCTCAGTAAAGAGAATTTAGTAAATTCTAATACTATATTCCAGACTACCATTTTACTTTATCTACAGATGTGACAAAATTTTATCATTCACTGGAGACTTCTGGGAAGCTGAACTTATGAACAACATAAGATGGGAACTGATTGGCTTTAGCAGATAAGCTAGTCCAAGGACTTGGCTATTGACATGGCTAGCATTATAATCATTGGTATTATTTAATTGGATCTTTAAAAATGCTTTTTGTTTCTGAAAGCAAATATAAATATTTACTATAGAAAATCAAGATCAGAGAAAAAATACCTGTAGTTAATTCTCTAAGTTTAGTATTATATACTTCCAGTCTTTTTCTTGTCTTCCATTTTCATGAGTGGCTGAATATAAAAATTATATCCATCTACTGATAAGAACGTAAGAAGTAGTAGTATAAGCCTAGAGAAGTAGGATTGCACTGTACATAAGATAATCTAGCTCTTCTGAACTTCCAAACTCCTATTCAATACCCAAGAAAATAACAGTTTTAAATGCCATCAATTCTTGGTTGTTACTTCTCAAGCATGAGTATAAATTCAATAGACTTAAACTGCAGTAGTGATCTCATCTCGCAAATGCCATTCTCATGTTCATAGGTGAGACCTGGGTTCTCCACACACAAATGATCTGTATGCAGGGGTGACCTGAACCCAAGATATGAGAGCACTTGGTGGCAGCCTTTCCTAGAAGCCATTGTACATGCCCTGATCTCTGACTTTCAGCCCCTCCCATTCTTTCTCCCCTGGCTGTTTTCATGCTCGGAGACAAATCAAGACTTGGAGCTGGGACAGATAGAAATGTATAATTTTTCATTCTTTTTCCATCACTCTCAAAAATCCAATCCTGAAATCATCAGTGCTGAGGACACTGAGGAACGGGAATTAATTAACCCAATCAGTCCATCTCAGTCAGTTAGTGTCTTAATTAAGCACCTGCTAATGAAAGTCTGGGCCTTACGGGGCACCTGGGTGACTCAGTGGGTTAAGCCTCTGCCTTCGGCTCAGGTCATGATTCCAGGCTCCTGGGATCGAGCCCCATATCGGGCTCTCGGCTCAGTAGGGAGCCCACTTCCCCCTCCCCCGACCCTCTGCCTACTTGTGATCTTTCTCTCTCTCTCTCTCTCTCTCTCTGTCAAATAAATAAACAAAATCTTAAAAAAAAAAAAAAAAGTCTAGGCCTTGGTAGCCATCTACTGTGCTAGGTGCTGAGAAGAGCACAGAAGGAAGAGTAAATGTGATTCCAGCTAAAAGACATAGAATTTAATTAGAGAAGCAATACTAAATAAGTTCTATAATTAAAAACAATACATACAGTGTAGAATTACTTAATGTGTGTAGAGCAGATAATAAATGTTATAGGAGTTCAACATCAGCCATTATTTTAAAAGAAATTTTTTTCTTTTTTTCTTTTCTTTTTCTGTGGATCCTATAGACTTTGTGTTCTGAACCAATCAAGAATTATCCAGCGTTTAAAATTTTTTAAGATATTCACTGTATTTTAACAAAATAATATCACATTATTTAAAGTAACATTGTATTGGGGCGCCTGGCTGGCTAAGTCTGTGGAGCATGTGACCCTTCATCTTGGGACTGTGAGTTCAAGCCCCACATTGGGCATGGAGTTTACTTAAAAAAAATTAACACTGTATTTTTTTGATAAATAAAATACGGTAGATTTACTTAATGCATTCCAAGGGCAAGGAAAATGAGTAGTTACTTGTATCAATGTGGATAAATCTGAAAATCATAGCTGTAAGTAAGAAGGGTCACTTGCCAGTCGGGGGAGATATATACCAGATATTATGTATATATATAAAGTTTAGAAACATATGATAACTGATACATTAGTTAAGGATATGTAAAGACTGGAAAGCATAGGAATGGTAAACATAAAATCAGAAAAGTGGTTAACCTTCAGAGGAAGAAAGTACCAGTCAGAGGAGTGCCCAAGACTTATGTATAATAATGATTTATTTCCTAATCTAGTGGTGGGCACATGGGTGCTCATTTTTATCTTTACGTGTTTTATTCCTTTGTATTCATGAAGACCTTATAATAATTTTTGTTGTGGTAAATACTTAGCATTTTAACCAATTTTAAAGTGTATAATGCAGTGGTTTTAAGTACATTCACATCGTTGCACAACTATCCACCACTATCTCCCAAACTTTTTTTTAGTAGTTTATTTTTTGGAGCATCTTCAGGTTCATAGCAAAACTGAGTGGAAGATACAGAGATATCTCTGTACTTCTTTCCCCCACACATGTGTAACTTCCCTCATTATCAATAACCCCCACTAAAATAGTACATTTGTTATAAATGATGAACCTGCATTTACACAATATTACTACCTAGAATCCATAGTTTTTATTAGGGCGTTGTACATTCTGTGTTGTACATTCTGTGGGTTTGGACAAATGTGTAATGACATGTATCTACTATGATAGTCTTCCAGAGATAGATTCACTGCCCTAAAAATTCACTACATTCTGCCTGTAACACTGTATGTTGAGCAAAATTTTATCAACTCAAATCCAACAATATAAAAAATGGATAATACCTCATGAGCATGTAGAGTTTTTCCCAAAAATGCAAAGCTGGTTTGACATTTGAAAATCAAACAAACTGTAAAAGAATAACTATGATCACCTCAATAAATGCAGAAAGAGATTCGACAAAATCCAACATCCATTCCTGAACAAGATTCTCAGAAAACTAGGAATAGAAGGAAACTTCCTCAACCTGATAAAGGTCATCTTTGAAAAACCTATAACTAGCATCATACTTAATGGTGAAAGACTGAAAGCCTCCTTAGAATCAGGAACAAGGCAAGGATGCTCACTGTCACCACTTCTATTCAACATTCTACTGGAGATTCCAGCCAGTGCAATCAGACAAGAAAAAGAAATATTACACACCCATGCTGGAAAGGAATAAATAAAACTGTCTGTATCTGACAGACTGCATACTCACATATGAATAAAATCTAGGGGAATCTACAAACAGCTAGGATAAGTCAATTTACGAAGGTAGCTGTTTACAATATTAATATACAAAAATCTATTGTATTTCTGTATATTAGCAACAAACAATCAGAAATTGAAATTAAAAAGCAATGTATTTATAATAACATCAAAAATATGAAATACTTAGAAATAAATTTGGCAACAGATTTGAAAGACCTGTGTACTGAAAATACACAACATTGCTGAAAGAAATTAAAGAGACTCTGAGTAAATGAAGAGAGAAACCATGTTCAAAGCTCAGAAGACTCAAAATTGATGTGACAACATATAAATTAATAGTACAGAATAGAGAGTCCAGAAATAGACACATACATGAACAATTGATATTTTACCACAGGCAATTCAGTGTAGAAAATACAGTTTTTCCAACAAATTGTGCTGAAACAATTGGGAATTCATATGCAAAATAATGAATCCCCATCCATACTTGTATACCCAAAATGGACCTCAGACTTAAATGTAAAACATAAAATTAAAGAGAAAAATTATAAAATAAATCTCTGTGATCTTGAATTAGTCAATAATTTCTTAGGTAAAATATGAGGTACTCTCTCAAAACTCAATAATAATAAGAAAAAAACCCCTATTTTTTAAAAAAATGGGCAAAGTATTAAATAGCCACCTCACCAAAGAAAATAAATGGATGGCAAATAATCACATGAAAAGATGCTCATCATTAGCCATTAGAAAAATGCAAACTAAAACCAAAATGAGAAAAATGCTCAACAAAATATTAACAAACTGAATCCCACAATACATTAAAAAAAAATCACCCATCACAATCAAGTGGGATGTATTCCTGGGATGCAAGGGTGGTCAATATTCACAAATCAATCAGCATGATATCACATTATGGTATATCACATCAACAAGAGAAAGGATAAAAACCATATGATCTTCCAAGATGCAGAGAAAGCATTTGACGAAGTACAACATCCATTCAAGATAAAAACTCTCAAGAACATATGTTTACAAGAAAATACTGCAACATAATAAAGGCATTTTGATTCATAAAATTTCAAAGCAAACATCAGACTCAGTGGTGTAAAGCTGAAAGCTTCACCCTCCTAAGATCAGGAACAGAACAAGGATGTCTGCTGTCACCACTTTTATTCAACATAGTATTGGAAGTCCTAACCACAGCAATCAAACAACAGAAAAGAAATAAAAAGCATCCAATTCAGCAAGGAAAAAGTAACAGTTTCACTATTTGCAGATGATATGATACTATATATATAAAACCCAAAGGCCTCACCAAAAAACTACTAGAATTGATAAATGAATTCACTAAGGTTGCAAGAAACAAAATCAATATACAGAAATCCATTGCATTTTTATGCATTAATAATAAAGTAACAGAAAGAGAAATTAAGAAAACAATCCATTTACAATTTCACCAAAAACAATTAGATACCTAGGAATAAACCTAACCAAAGAAGAGAAGGATCTTTATTCTGAAAACTATAAAACACTGATGAAAGAAATTAAAGATGACACAAGGAAATGGAAAGATATTCCATGCTCATGAACTGGAAGAAAAATATTGTTCAAATATACTACCTATAGCAATCGATACTTTCAATGCAATCCCTATCAAAAACCAACAGCATTTTTCACAGATCTAGCAAAAACAATTCTAAAATTTGTATGGAACCACAAAATATCCCCAATAGCCAAAACAATCTTGAAAGACAAGAACAAAACTAAAGGTATCACAATCCCAGATTTCAAGATAAACTACAAAGCCATAGTAATCAAAATAGTATGGTACTGGCACAAATATCGACACATAGATCAATTGAACAGAATAGAAATCTCAGAAATAAACCCATAGGTATATGGTCAATTAACCTTTAACAAAGGAGGTAAGAATATCCAATGGGAAAAAAACAGTCTCTTCAACAAATGGTGTTGGGAAAACTGAACAGCTATGTGCAGAAGAATGAAACTGGACCACTCTTTTACATCATACACAAAAATAAACTCAAAATGGATTAAAGACCTATATGTGAGAACTGAAACCATAAAAATCCTAAAAATGAGCATAGGCAGTAATTTCTCTGACATCAGCCTTAGCAACATATTTTAGATACGTCTCCTGAGGCAAGGGAAACAAAAGCAAAAATAAACTATTGGGACTACATCCAAATAAACAACTTCTGTGCTGCAAAGGAAACAATCAACAAAATGAAAAAACAACCTACGGAATGGAAGAAGACATGTGCAAATGACATGTCTGATAAAGAGTTAGTATCCAAAAATATATAAAGAACTTATATAATTTGAGGCACCTCAGTGGCTCAGTTGATTGAGCATCTGACTCTTGCTTTTGTATATGTGCTGCCGAAGCGAGCACTGACTCTTGCTTTTGGCTCAGGTCTTGATCTCAAGTGTTGTGGGATCAAACCCTACAATAGGCTCCACACTCAACAACAAGTCTGCTTAAGATTCTCTGTCTCCCCCTTGCCGCCTCTGCCCACAGTCTCTTTCTCAAAAAAGGAAAGAAAGAAGGAAGGAAGGAAGGAAGGAAAAGAAAGAAGAATGAACAAAAGAAAGAGAAAGAACTTTTACAAAACACCAAAAAAAAAAAAAAAAAACCCAATTAAAAAAATGGGCAGAAGATATGAACAGACATTTCTCTGAAGAAGACATACAGATGGCAAACAGACACGTGAAAAGATGTTCAACGTCAATCATTATCAGGAAAATGTAAATCAGAATCACAACGGACTATCACCTCACACCTATCAGAATGATAAAATAAAAAACACAGGAAACAACAAATACTGGTGAGGATGTGGAGGAAAAGGAACCCACATGCACTGTTGGTAGGAATGCAAACTATTACAGTCACTCTAGAAAACAGTTTGGAGTTTCCTCAAAAAATTAAAAATAGAATTACCATATGATCCAATAATTCTACTACTGTGTATTTACCCAAAGAATACAAAAACACTACTTCAAAAAGATATATGCACCTTATGTTTGCTGAGGCATTATTTACAATAGCCAAGATATGGAAACAACCCCAGTATCCTTCAATAGATGAATGAATAAATAAGAAGTGGTATATATACACACAATGGCGTATGACCTAGCCATCAAAAAAAAAAAAAAAAAAAGAAATCTTGCTACTTGCAACAACATGGGAAGCTATGGAGGGTGTATTGCTAAGTGAAAGTCAAAGAAAGATGAATACCAAATGATTTCACTCATATGTGGAATTTAAGAAACAAAATAAACAAAGGAAAAAAGAGACAAACCAAAAAACAGACTCTTGACTATGGAGAACAAACTGATGGTTACCAGAGGGGAAGTGGATGAGGGGACGGGTATAATACATGAAGGGAATTAAGAGTGCGCTGATTGTGATGAGCACTGAGTGAGGTATGGAATTCTTGAATCCATACATTGCGCACTCGAAATTAATATAACACTACATGTTAACCATACTGGAATTAAAAAAAAAATAAGTCTATAGTTACTCCAAAACAAACAAACAAACAAACAAACAGAATGAGAGATCACTATATACCTATAAAATATCTAAAATTAAAAAGACTGGCCATACCAGGGACACCTGGGTGGCTCAGTTGCTTGAGCATCTGCTTCTGGCTCAGGTAGTGATCCCAGAGTTCCTGGGATCTAGCCCTGCATGGGTTCCCTGCCGAGCAGGGAGCCTGTTTCTCCCTTTCCCTCTGCCATTCCCCTTGCTTGTGTTCTCCCTCTCTCTCTCTCTTGCTCGCTCTCTCTTTCTCTCTCTCTCTGAAAAATAAATAAATAAAAGCTTAAAAAAATAAATAAAAAATAAAACACTGACCATAGCAATGTTGAGGATGAGGAGCAACTTGAACTCTCAGAGACTGCAGTGGGAATAGAAGGTGGTACAACCACTTTGGAAAACAGTTTGTCAGTTTCTCAAGAAATTTAAAGACTCACCTACTATATGAATTAGCTAAGACATTCCTAAGTATTTACCCCAAAGAACAGAAAATTTTTGATTATACGATGATTTGTATATGAATGTCTAGAGCAGCTTCATTTCTAATAGTCAAAACCCGGGCGCGATACAGATGTCCATCAGCAGGTGAATAGATGACAAATTGTGATAATCCCATGTAATGGGATAGCAATAAAAAGGGATAAACTATTAATACTTGCAACAACATGAATGTATCTCCAAATAACCATGCTGAGTGAATGAAGCCAGAAAAAGAGTATGTTACTGTGTGATTCCATTTAAGTAAAATTGTAGAAAATGCAAACTAAACCTCAGTGATGCCCCATAATTGTTACCTAGGGCAGAAGGTAGGGAGGAGTGTAAGGAGAGGTTACAAAGGAAGGGCACAAGAAAATTTAGAGGGAGTCATGACTATGTCCACTATCTTTATTGTAATTGTGGTGGTGTTTTCACTAGATTGTGTGTATACATACATGTATGTATCTTGTGTGTGTATATGTATATCACATAGATACCAAAAGTTACAAAAGTGTACAATTTAAATATAGGCAATTTATTGCATGTCAGTTATACACCAATAAAACCGCCAAAATTTGTGTTGTTTCTATGACTTTGTGCCCTCATTCCAGTTAACCAAAGTCTCCAATTATGTTTAAAATGCTCACATTTTCATCCCAATGACACTAACCATAATTGGAAAATTGAAAATTCATTAGCTGCATTGTGAATTATTTTTAAGTACAGAGTACAAAATGAACAATCATTTATTAAAATGCTGCCCTTGAAAACCACTGAAATTATATACAGCCAGACTATCAAAAGATAACAGGAATAGCATTCTGTGAAATGCAAACTGGAATATAAAATAAAAAATATGTACCTGTCCAAACAAAAATGTACCTTGAGGATCTGTATAAAATCCCGAAGGGGCTTTTTTCTTGGTGCGGTTCTAACCCTATGATGAAAAATATCTTTCCCTAAAGTGTATAATTACCCTCTGTCACTCTTAAATCTCCTCTGGTGTCTAAGCTCGCTTAATAATGGTGAACAGATGAGCAGAAATTAAAAATAAAGGCCTTCTACCAATTTAGCACCCCGCACATAATGTACCTATAATGATAGTTTGATTGCCAGTGCCCATTATTTTGTTGCTGCCTTTTTATTTCTATTACTGCACCAGGGCCCTGAGTCTCAAAAAGAATGCGGCACCCTGTTCCATAAAACCAGAGCAATTTACATGAACACCAGCTTCCGCCTGTATTAGGAAGATGCATGGAACAAAACAGAAAACATAATGTAACGCCACGTGGACCATTTAATGTTCGTTGCACTGTTCACTTAAATATCATATTACATTTTGGTTCATTTATTTTCCAAAAAGAAAAAGTGAAAAGCATGAATTTTTTTTTTTTTTTGCAGTAGAATAAGAAAGAAAATCGATGTTTATGGATATGAAAATGAATTAGAAGAATCTATTGACATATGGCAAGCAAGTCCCCTGCTACAGTCCGCTCGGTGTATACGGAGCAATGAAAAAAAAAAAAAGATATTAAAGGAAAAACCAAAAGAGATGTAATTCAGCTTTGACACAGAGTAGAAGAGTCTTGAAATACAGTTGAAATTGGTCTCCTTTTTTGAATCTGAGAAACTTTGGCTTTAAAGCTTTTTTTTTTTTTTTAATAGATTTTATTTATTTATTTATTTATTTATTTGTCAGAGAGAGAGAGTGGGCACGAGCAAGAGCACAAGCAGGCAGAGACAGAGAGAGAAGCAGACTCCGGGCCGAGCACGGAGCCCGATGCGGGACTCGATCCCAGGATCCTGGGATCATGACCCGAGCCAAAGGCAGAGGCTTAACCCACTGAGCCACGCAGGCGCCCCTTAAAGGTGTTTCTTGAGTGACCCCTATCCCATCACTTGGGGCATCTGGTTAGTGGGACACATTTGTGTGTTTCCCTGGTTCCTACACGACCCTAATTCTTAGTAGTAGACGTCTACGAGACAGGCCTCAAGAGCCTACAGTTGGCTAATCCGTGTGGTCCAAGGAACAAGCTGGACTTTTTAAATGGTGGAGGTGACCTCCCTCCCTTTTTTAAGATTAAACTGGCCAGTTATTCGGTGAAAGGTTGACACGGCCTTAAAGAGCGGCGCCTCAGTTTCCCCATCAGGAGAACGTTCCTCCCGGGGGCGACGGCGTGTTCCTAGCCCAACGGGGGGCTGCGCGCTGGCCCCGGAGGTGGGTGAGGGAGGCAGGAGGCCAGGGACGGGACCTCGTTACAACCGAGCGTCTTCGAAGTTCTGCGAGAAGGTGTGTGTGGAAAACCGCTCTCCTGACGAGACGCGGCGTCTCGGTGCAGAGCTGAGGGCCGCGCCCGCCGGGCAGCCCTGAAGGCCGCGCGCAGCTTGCCGTCCTGTGAGGGCCCCGCTGCGGGCGCGTGAACGACCTGCCCCTCGTCAGACCCGCGGCCGCCCGGGCGGACCGAGAGGGTGTTGGGTTACCTCACCACCAGGGCGCGCGGGCCCTGCGCGCACGGACAGCGGACGGGACGGATCATTTGTCTCCGCGGACGCCGGGGCCGCCCTCCGCCACCTGTACAAGCAACCGTCGCCTCCGTGTGCGTCTCTTCAATCATTCTGACCGGGTCCGCAGTCACTTCCGTGGTTTTATAGCCAGTTGGGCTCCCTTCCCCCCCCCCCCCCCCCCCGTACACGTTCTGGGGCCTGGGTGGGCGTTTGAACCACTCCTTTTGTGCTGTTTTCCGAGACCGGGGCTGTGTGGGGCCCTTGGGCTCCTTCTCGCTGTGTGGGGGCGGCTCTGAGGAGACGGAAGCCCCCGCGGCCCCACGCGCCCCGGTCACGTGGGGTGGGGGGGGTGGGGGCGGCAGAAAACACTATTTCCCACACAGGAGGCGCCTCTGGGCCCCGAGTCCTGTAGGGAACCAGCCCGAGGCTTCCCGCAGGAAACAAGGGCGCTTAACCCGGGGCTGGTGGGGGGCCAGGGCGCAGCTGGGCCTCTATGGCTCAGAGGAGACCCTCTTCGGGCTGCTCAGGGCTTCGCCGGCCTCTTTCGGACAGGCTCGGGGTCCGCAGGCCGGAAGCCGCGCGCAGGAAACACAGCGGAGAGGAGGCGGCTGTGGGGAGAGCGCGGGCTCGCGGCCCGGAGGGACCCGCGCTCGCCTCCTTGGCTGAGTGACGACCAGTGGGGCGTGCGCGGGGCCCTCGGTGGGGAGGCGGGGGCGGGGGATGTGCCGAGCTGCCCGCTGTGAGGCCGGGCCGCCCCGGGTCACAGGACGCGCGACCCCCCCGCAGAACCTTCCCGACCTTCCGCGGGGCCTCGTGCCTTCGTCCCAACACACAGCCGTCAGGGAGCCGTCGAGGAAGCGCCGGCTTCCGGCCTCCTGAGACCACATCGGACACTCTCCCATCTTAGTAGTTGGTCAGAGGCGGGAGACCCGACCCCCCGGGGCCGGCCTGGACCCTGCTTCTTCTTCTCCTCCTCCTCCTCCCCCCCCCCCCCCCCAGTCGGGACCCAGCCCCGTCGGGAAGGAGCTGATAACCTGCTTCCCAGGTGCGGGGACAGGCCGGCCGGGGGTGTCCCAGCGGTGGCGTCCCGGCCCGGCCCGGCGGGGAGCCGGCGCGCGTCGTGGGAAGGACGGTCGAGCTGACCTAATAAATAGTTTCCATCCCCAGCCCCGGTAATTATTCTCATGTGTCACAGCTCAGCAGGCAACGGTGAAAAACTCAAGCTTCCCTGATTAGACAAGACCCGCAGATCACGGAGGGTAGAATCCGAAACCGGCCCTCGGGCTGCTCCAGAAATCCCGCTCCCTCCTGCCCGGGGCGGGGGGCGCCGAGGGCTTCCCCCCGCCTCTGCTCAGTGACAGAAAGTAAGTGACTTTGTTTCTCTCCTGATCACACTGCTGGCCTTTGCCGTTCCCTCCCCGCCCCCGCCCCCCCCCCCCTCAAACATCCCGACTGGGATTTTTCTCTGCCCCTTTCTCCCTCCAACACTTGAAAATATACCTATTTCAGTCCGAAAATTTCAGAGCTCCTTCTGCTTGCAGCCACAGGACTGACTTCTCTGTGGGGTGGGAAATGTGGTCAGATGAGTGGTAGGAAAATGCCTTTTGGAAAATTGTTTGATTTGCTACACTCTATTGAGTCCTAGTGGGAAGTCAGCATCCCCTTGCTATTTTGGAAATTTCTCGGAAATTATATGCAAGAAAAAAATTTTTTTCAGCAAAACATTTTCCATCCTAATAACTTTTCTAGATTGTCCCAAGGTAAGAAGAGAGGGGTCAGGGGAGGGAGGCTGATGAAATGGGCCTCTCCCCCTCCCCGTGTGGGGCATGGGAAAAGCCATCTCAAAGCCCAATTTAGGGAAGTTTTTGGCCCAGCTGAAGGACGTGGTTAGCATAATAAGGCCTCATTTAAACTATCTGCATTTAATTTCAGTTCAGACCTCCTCATTAGAATTTAGTTGGCAAGGGGCCGTTGATAATCCCAGTTTGTTAGAAGGTCAAATGCAATAGGTAATCAAAAACCCAGTGCTGCGTTTGGCAGCTCCAAGAACAACCCCACCTCCCCCGAAACAGCTTCCTTAAGGTCTTTGGGTTGGTTACCTCAAGTGGAATCATTGCTTTAACCCATCTCACTTGTATTAGGATTAAGGATGAATCCTCTTTGAGGGATTATTGCTTAAGGAGACCCAACGTTGATAGAACACAGTCTACCAGAGAAAAAAATACCTTTTTCTAGAAATCTATTCTAATGTAGTTTTCTGTCAGACTGCCCAAGAATCTGTCTGAGGAGGAAGGAAGCAGCCTTCACCTTTGGGAGAACGTTAGGGAAAGCCATCTGCCTGTGGTCCAGTGGAGGCAGGCAACAGGTTTGGTGGTTACGTGTGCTCGTTCTGAGGTCGGTATGCCCATGGTAGAGCCATGAGGAATCCTAGGGACCTCTAGTGACATCCTTCCTCTTTTAGAAGAGAAAAGTGAGACCAAGAGAGAACCAACGATCCGTTCAAATATTAAAGTGAAAAGAGCCATACTGATCTTGCTTCTGATGTTCCTTCTCAGAGGACTGGCTCAACTAGCGAAACGTCTCTCCAAACCATAGGCCACATTTTTCGTCTTTGTACAGGAGGCTGTTTTGTTTTCTTGTATAAATACTTTTGAACTATAACACAGATGTACACAAAGGGCACAGATCGTAAGTTTAAAATCAGTGCATTTTCCCAGTGGGTTACACCTGTATAACCAGATATCCATGTCAAGAAACAAAATATCTCCAAGCCCTCTTCCACCTTGGGCCCTTTCCAGTCACTATCCTACCAAGAGTAGCCACTGTTCTGACTTCCAACACCGTAAATTCACATGACCTTTTCTTGAACTTTAGGTAAGATGGAACATACGGTGTGTACCCTTTGGTATCTGACTTCCTTCATTTGACATTATGTCCATGAAATTCATCTACTGTGTTCTTTGTGGCAATGCTTGCTTTCTTTAATTTTTTGGCATGTAGTACTTCGTTGTATGAATATCAGAATTTTATTATCCATTCTACTGTTGATGGACATTTGAATTACTTGCAGTTTTTATTTATTATACCTAAAGGGAACATTTATATGTGGTTTTGGTGGGCATATGTACGCCTTACTCTGAGAGAGGAATTGCTCCATCAAGGAGTATGTGTAATTTACCCTTAGTAGGAACTGTCCCAACGATTTTCCAAAGTGATTGTACCAACGTACACCTCTACCACCAGTATATGAGAGTTTCACTCGTTCCACATCCTGCCAATATTTGCCACTAGTAATGCCTTTTCTTGAGAGATGAATTTAGTTATTTTTCTTCCACTTGTGGAAGAGTTGGAAGGAGACGAAAAAAGAGGACTTTTGTCCCCCTGTTTCTGTTACATTTTTCATCTCTCTTGAGACTTTTCAGGTTCGTCCCCTACAGCATTTCCATTTGCCCCAGGATTACCAGGTAGATGACTACAGGAGTTTAATTGAAGAGGCAGAGAGGGTAGCTCCTGGGAGGCTCAGTGGCTACACACCTGCTAAAATATTACAGTTGAAGACAACTGTATTGCCTCCTAGAGCCTTTGCCTGTTCAATGGCGCTCTGGCGAGAAGCAAAGATAATTGTCAGTCAACACCACAGCTGACCATTCTGGGACAACTTGATTGTTAAAAGACTGACTTGAATTCTAAAGAGAGGTGCAAAAAGGATACGAGGAGTAGGGATGAAGACAAAGAACACCATCATCCCACGCTTGGACCAAGAGCCAGTCTGCAGTTTCAGCATTTTATCATTTATTTTTTTCCTAGAATGTTCACTTGGCCTATAGAATCATAGTAAAACCAGAAAGAAAGCAAACTGTCAGAGAACTTAACCTTGATGTTGATATTTAAAACTCAGAGTAGATTTCCTTGAAAGCAAAACCTTTAGCTGGTACTAGACCCAGCATTAAGGTTGTACGCCAAACAGAAGCCAGTTGGTCCAGTGTTCGTGTGCTACAGGGAGCGATACGAGCTCACCAAAATGAGTAGTTCTGAGGCTAGCACTGTGCAAAAATGATGGGATTTAGATCTCCAATGTCTTGTATAGTTATAACACTCAGTTAACTTACATTTAATATAAAATTATACACTGACACAGGACACTGTGTCAATGTCAGGTGCAAAATAATCTCCTTCAATTCATTACCTCATGGGATCCTGATAATATCCCTCTGGGAAAACTGTGTCTCCCGCATTTTATCCATCAAGAAATTGAATCGCAGAGAAGCTACAGACCTTGCCCTTCCAGCAGTAGTGGAACAGATTCAAGAACGGATTCTGTGGGACTTCAGGTCTCCCGCTATTCGCTGTTACCCTTTACTGGCCCTGCAGTGCACTAGAACAGGGCTTCATGTTGGAAAGATCTCAGAGTTGTCCTGTTAGCCCTGTGTTTATCCCCATCTCCCTCTCTCTGTCTCTACCTTCCCCTTCCTATCTCTCTCACTATGTGTGTGCATCTCTCTCTATTTCTTTGAGGACCTGTCCAGTCATCTTATTACTTGCAATGGAAGATACACCCCATACATTTGCTTCTCCTGGTAAATCTCCAGCAGGGAAGGCCTTGCAAACATTTCCATTCGAGCAGACTCTGCCGCAGCACCATCTGCCAGCCTGATAAAGACAATCCTCCTTTAATTAGGAATGTTCAAATGCTGGAAATCCAGGCCAGCTTCTAGCATTACAGAGGAAACTTGGGGCATAGAATCCTCTGAGGAGAAAGGCGAGAGTTGGGCCCAGATTTTCAGGGAAAACACAGGACTTGCCTAAGTTCAGGAGAAATGGGGCTTGTGCCTTGGCTTTCAGCGCCCTGTGCCATCCAGAGTAGCCTCTGTGATCACTGTGCCAAGGGCCAGATGCTCTGGGAAATCTTTTCAGTTGTGTTCACATGTTTCTAGCTTTTATTCATTTGTGCATGTATGATTTTTTTTTTTCTTTAATAAGGGTTTGGCCAAAACTGAGATCTCTCTTTTTGGATGTGCAGTTATCAGTTAGGTACTAACCATTTTCTTACCTCTCCCACCAGTGTATTCCAGAAATGCACTTGACCCCAAAGAAGGTTTTACTTCAGGCCTGTGATATATTCTTGCTAAAAGGCAGAAATCAAAATTGGCTGTACCTACGCATACCTGCTACAGATACTGTGTTAACTTGGCATCCTTTAGGGACTTATGCTAATGTCCTTTTCAGCCATTAAAAGAGAGTGTTTACTTTAATGCAATTGTTCACTACAGCCAAATGGAACATTTTTTTTTCTCATTGTGTTGAATAGACTTCAGGAGTCTATAGAATATATTCAAATCTTCTTGAAGACACAATAATTTGGGACCTGAAAATGAGAGATACACTTTATTTCAGCCTTTAATATTCCTCAATTGTTAGGTTTTTAAAATGTTCTTCCTAAATTTTACCCATCTTTTATTAATTTAGGGAGTAATATTATCTATTATTATAACCATCTTATAGATGAAGTGTCTATTTTTTTAAAGATCTTTATAACATGATTTGATAGTAAATGTTACTTATTCTAAAAAGATGTGTCTCTTAGAATTTGACCATAAGGCTACTGTAGTGTTATAATAATCAGAAGGGGGGCACCTGGGTGGCTCAGTGGTTTGAGCCTCTGCCTTGGGCTCATGTCATGATCTCAGGGTCCTGGGATTGGGCCCCGCATCAGGCTCTCTGCTCAGTGGGGAGCCTGCTTCCCCCTCTCTCTCTCTGCCTGCCTCTGTGCCTACTTGTGCACTCTCTCTCTCTCTGTCAAATAAATAAATAAAATCTTTTTAAAAAATCAAAAAATAATAATAATCAGAAAGGATATTCTGTAGTATCTGAGCCCCCAGAAAAAATGCTATAAAAAGGAAACCTGACAAGAAGCTTAATATTTCAGCATTGCCACATACCATTATTGCTTAGTATAAGATATAGTCATTCATGTTTCTTCAGCTAAAATCACCGAAGAGCTAGAAAGAAGTAAGTTGAACAAACATAATTAATTTCACTTTGACTATAATGTACAGTGTCACAAACAAACACACAGACACTCTCTCCCGGAGGGTTCAGAAATAGGAGGAATGAGAATATAGTCCTCAACAGATAGAATGCAGGTAGTATTAAGTTTAACGAGTCAGAACATTGAGATAGGATTCTATTGATTTTTTATTTCTCACACACTCTAGCCGCAAGTACAAATACCAGATCTTAATCCTAAAGGATTCAAATTCATGCTAGAAATAAACCACAGTGAAAGAAAACACCCGAAATGGCATGTCTCCTTAAATTTGAGTCAGGGCTGACATTTTTGTTTTTATGAAAACTGCTGTATTATACATAATGACCAACTAAGGCCTTTGACCCTAATTACTTCTTGCTAATAACAGGATTCTCTTGTACCTGGTAGAACCCATAATTCACATAATTCATCAGTGGTGGCACTGATGGGAAACGTGAATTCATAAGCCAGTTAGCTACCGGCACCGTGCCTTCGTGAACCAGTTTGATACCCTTGTTACCAAAATTAATCTGGCTTTTTAAAAAAATTATTTCCTAGCTACAGAAAGCTTTGGTACACGAATACATCATAAACCCTAATCTGTACGTCCTGCACAGCAGAGATATTGGGGGAAGATATTATAGTACAGTCCACGCCATAAATGTCAGGGTTTTTTTTTTTTTTTATACGTGACTCTGGGTAAGTAGCCTAAGTTATAAACTGTTTGTAGGATGATATCCGATTTTTACATATCCTGTCAAAAACCAATCTTATTAGAACTCCTACCTTTTCCTGCTTTGTTCTTTGTATCTGGTCATCACAAACCCTGTCATTTCACCACCCACATTCTTCTCTCTGAAATTTCTCCTTGTCATCTCCACAGCCCCTCTTTGACTACAAACCTTTGCAGCAGGATCCAAACGCATCTACCGCCTCCCTCACATACCTCCTCAGCTACCGCCACCATTCTAGATCACTCATCTGCTCATGCTAAACTCCTTGAATCGCCCTTGGCCAAGCACTAATGTTCACACCCTTGCCTTTAATTTTCTAAAAATCAACTATCAGTACCCAACAGAAGAGTCTGGAGTGACAGAAAGTACAATTTCAGGACAGAAACCCTGCAGGCAAAACCTACACTCTGGCTCACTAAATGAGAGCCCCGGTGCAGGCGGCAGGTGGGAGACATGCCTCTGTGTTTCCTTCACTTAAGGGCTTCATCCTGCTTTTTTAGGGCATGGACATCTTGCCACACTGAATGGGATAACAATGTTTAAATATATATATATTTCTTGTACAATATGAATTCAAAATGGAAGCTTTTTTTTTTTTTTTTTTTTAATCTGGTACTCAGCAGGAGAAACAGCTTTCTCTCTGAAGATGGGAGGAAAACCTGTCCAGGATGAATTTACGGCGAGCTGGCGCATGGACGCCAATATGGCGCCTTCATAAAAGATTCCAAGGATGATGACATTTTTGAGATTTTTGCCTTGCTCTCTGCCTTTTGGCCTTAACCACTTGTTTTTTGGCTAAGTTGAGATTCTAGTACAATGCTTTTGAGTTCCCTCCTCTTGCTTTGCCCTTCTCTTCTAGCACTCACTGTCTAGCCCCTGTGAACTCTTTTGAGTGCCCCACATGCACACTCTTTTCGTATTTCTGCTTGAGTCAATAGAAAGCCTGGCATGAAGTAGCTGTTTAATAAACATGTAAAAGTGTGGAGAGGACCAAGTTTAGCTCTCTTGCTGTGTCAATAATTTTTACTTAGCATTAGGATCACTAGATGCATGTGCAAATATGACTAAAAACAAACAAACAAAAAAAAAAAACAACACTCATTTGGCACCAAAGCATAACTAATATAATTTGGGGAGAGATGCCCCTAATTTCTCCAAGAACCATGTGGAGGCCTCATGGGCCCAGAGTTCCTGACTGGTCTGAAGGACAACTGTAGTCCTGAAGAAAGGAGAATTTAGTATGGGAGCCTTAAGGTGTCCTTTTGTCAGGTACAAATGAGATTTCCCTGACTCTGGTCTTTGTTGGGAAGCTTTCTGCTCCCATATTAACTCAAGCAGAAGCATCTCCATTTCAGAAATATGAGTGCAAACAAACAATCTGTCTGCATACCATTCCTTCAAAGTCAGATGAGTTTATTTAAGGCATGGTAGCCCTGGGAGGGAATGAAGACCGGCCAACCCTACCACAGAGCTTGCAGAAGCCCCGTGGCCTGGATAACTTTGCACCAAAGTCTGCGTCAGGGTTTGTGGGGGCAGGGTAATGTTTCAGACCAAATAACTCAGACAGAGGATTAAACACATTTCTATGCAACTGTGGCAGATTTGGGTTTTATTTTTACCCTACAGTCCTTAAATTACAATACCTCTTTTGATGTGGCATATGCACATTGTGTATTCTTAACTGCTTATTTAGATACATTTGGGACTTTCAGAAGCCTTTTTTTTTTTTTCACTGTAGATGCCAATAAATATGTCTTTATGGGGAAGGGGATAAACTGTACTTTTATATTCCTGGTTGGGGGACCCTAATAAGGTTTTTAAAATGTATAACCTAATAATGAACCATGTCTATGACCGTACCATACCAAAAGATTTTTATTTTCCTTAAAAGGAAAGACGCAGGATTTTTTTAGTCTAAAAATGACCTGCTATCGTTTCCCCTCTGGAAATCCTAACTACCTTCATTGTCTGGTGTTTCCCTATTGTCTCCGAAAATGAAAATCATGGGCAGCCCTCATTGAACGAGAGCAGGAGAGTCCTGGTTATAGGACTTTCCTTTTTCGCTAATAGGTGACTCCATCCTCTCCCACTATATCCCTATCCCGTCTGTCCTTTGATTCATAGATGCCATATTTTCTATTTGACATATGAGGCATTCATAATGTTTTTGCCAGCACAGTTATTCCTGAAAATGCTTTATAATGAGGGAATAGCTAGATAGGACCTTCACACAGTGCACCTGTCCTGGATGGATGAAGGAAGCACCCAGTTTAGGAGAGCCTGGAATCCATCACACCCCCAAGCAAGGGGGCCCGCCCTTTCTGGCTTCACACCAGGAGCCCTGTGCTCTGAAAGCCTACATCCCAGTCATGTTTGCATCCACAGGGTCTAGGAGAGAACACAAACAAACAGGAACAGGGATTGATGCCTTACTGCTAGCCAGTGACCAAGGTCCCACCAGCTTGGAGTTCAGAATCCTGACCTTTTAGTTCATTGCCTAGTGCTTTTAGTTTCTCATTCATTTGGATTCCTACTGTCATGGAGGCCGTTTTAGTTAATTGGTGACACTTTAATGACTTGGCATAATTTTAGCCCCTGGAGTCTTGTGTGTGACGGCAGAGGAGGGAGATTGGAATTGTGGTTGGACTTGACTGCCAAGCATAGCATCGTGTGTTATCCTGACCTTTTTTCTGGAGTTCTTGAGACCCTAATTGAGCAATCCTATTAGTGGTATATTTTAGGAGAAATACTGCAGAAGAAAGAACAAATACTGTCCATAAACATGTAGAGTAAACTTCATATTATAGTAATCTATTGTCAATCATCATGCAAAAATGATATATCTTGTTGACGTGGAAAACAAATCATTTGAAAGTCTTATTCTTTTCATCTTTTGTTAGTTGGACTTTTCTAGTTCATGAATTTTAGTTTTTCTTTGGATCATTTCAAATTTGAACTTTCTTATTAAAGAAAAGTTACTGTCTTTGGGGGTTCTTTTTAACTGATTTTCTGCCGTCTTTCTGATTTTATAGTGATGATAGTAGTAATGGGTGGGGAGATCTTCCTTCAAATCTTACTGGATTCAACTAATTAGTCAGCTCCTGAATAAGCAAGTAAATTTCTCTTGATAACTTTAAGAACTCAATTTGCCCTTTGTTCAAAACCCTTCCATATTTTCAGAGAAGTTATGCCTTAATCCTAGAATAAGTAGAAAATTTCAGAAAAATAAAATAGGGGAGTGTATGGATTTATGGAAACAGGAGAAATGCAATTTCCTAATTAACATTTGAGTGTATTGAATTCCAGAGGAGGAAAGTCTACTTTGAATATTATTGTGTAGACAGAATGATTATATGCAAATTGCTTAGTATATTTCTCTGTTTATATGCATGTATGTGTATGGAATCTGTGGGCTTTTTTGTGTGGGTGGATATGTGGTTAAATTATGTGGATGGGCTTGTTTGTTGGGAAGTATGGGGTGTATACAGGAAATTAGAAATTAGAAGCCCTTATGGTTTTACTTTAACAGAGGTAAGGATGGATTGGAGTGGCTTTCATTTTTCATATGAAATCATTTAGGCTGGCATTATTCTCATAATATACATCAAACATAATTCAAACAGTTTTAAGAAATGAAATTCTCACAAAGAAGGTACGCTTACAAAACTACAAAATTAGTAGGCATATTTTTAAAATTGGAACTATTTGACTCAGCATGTAATCATTTCATTTCTATAAAACTGACTTCCAGGTCATTGAAGAAACAACTTTTCTATTATACCTTAAGTTCTTGAAAAACAATCTGAATAATTTAGCCCATCTAAGACAAATAGTTATATAGCCATCTGCCTAGATATGCTTTAACCCTAAGCCAATGAGTGTGGTAACAGTGGAGAGCTCCAAAAAGAGTACAGTCTGCACGTAGTGTAGAACTGAAAAAGGACACCAACATCCACAGATGGATTTGCCTACCACATTGAAATCAACATGGCAAAGATGAGAGGAACTGAAAAGTGTTTATTTCCTCAGGAAATCTCATATATTCATTCTGATGGGAACACATCCTTCAACAAACATTTAGTGAGAGCCTACTATGTGCCAGACCCCTGTTCTAGGTGCCAGAGAAGATTCATAAGAGAGCCCCTCCCGGTCTGTAAGGATCGCCATATACTCGGTACGCACTATGACCTTCCCGGCAGAAGCAGACTCTGCCTCCTCGGGGAAGGTGAACCTCAGCAGGGGAGTTGATGTTTGGGCTGGGTCCTGAAGGATGAGTAGGAGTTTCCAAGCAGAGTATGAGGTGGTCGTTCTTGGCAGCCAGATCAATGCGGAAGAGGAGTGCAAAATACATGGCATATTTGGGGAAGGGCAGGAAGTGTGGTGTGGGTAGAGCCCGAGGACAGGTAAAGAACAAACATTTTCTGGCTCTTACCAGAGAGGTCACAGTCTCAGCTGGCAGACTCTTTTTTTTTTTCTTTTTGGCCCATACAGTGTTTTAAAAATATTTTGAATTAGTTGCCAAGATTTAAAAATTGGAAGATTTCTCATAAAATTCCAGATTTCTGGCTTCTCTTGAAAAAAAAAAAATCAGAAGATCTGGCAACACTGAGCCTACATTCCCACATGGCAACGAATGACTGGAGCGGGGTAGCAGCTCCCGGGCCGCCTCCCTCTTTGAAAGAGGCACGTGCTTGCCCGCTCACCCCGATCTCGGCCCAGCCGCCTTCTCTCCGCGCCATGTGCTGACCGTCATTGAACCTGCTGGAAAAGGGTGAACAAAACCAGCCATGATTCTGCTGGCGTGGAGCACACACTGAGCAGAAGACTTCCTGGAGAACAGTGAGAGGAAGGGCCTCGTACATCTTCCTGAGGAACTAGGGTTTCATGCTTAGGCCTAGAAGGAGGCAGTAAGCATTCTTAAGGCAGAGATGTGAGTAAGTTTGTCCTTCAGAACTCTGACAACAGAACGAAAGATGACCTAGAGAGAGCGCAGAGCAAGGAAATAAGTCAACGGCCACACAGCAGCCAAGAGAAGCCCAAATGAGGCAATGATAACTTAGACCTACTGCCATGACCCTAAAAAAATAAAAAGATGTAATCGAACTTTGAACCCTTAGAGCACTTTTCCAAAGAGAGACCTCCTACGACTTCAAATACAATAAAATATCAGTTTATGTATTTTAAATATTGACACTTGGAAAGAAAAAAAGAAAAAGTTACACAGCAAAAAAATGACAACTGTGGAATGTTCTGTACGGAGAAGCAAGGACTAAACCCCAGACCTTCAGACTACACCGTCTCTAGGCAGCCCCACAGGTCGGTTCCTACCAGTTCATAATTCATAAGGTCTCATGATCTAGCTCTGCATGGAGGGATTTATATATGAGGCCAAATTGATCCAATTGCGAAGGAAAGTTTAAAAATCTTAGATATATTTCTTGTCCTTGTTCTAGGTTTCCCTTGACAAGAGAATATATATTCCTCAAATTAGCTACTTACTGAGAGACAAGAATTCTACTCACCTCACACATTTAAGGACATGAGTAATTAAATTGAAATGTGCTCAGCTCAGTCACATTCTGTGGACCCAGATTTTGCTTTCTGAGGATTCCATCTATTTGCTTGTACCTGGAGTTGACCTTTTATCACCCTCTTCATTATGTCCTTTTCTCAGACTTCTCCAGAGCGGGGGAGGGGAAGGGCAGCATTAGCAAAGAACAAGGAATATCATGACACCAAACCATCTCTTACTTTGAAAACTGAAGTTTTACACAAATGTGCAGTTGTGTCATTGAAAGGAAAAGCAGGTTGCTGAAGGCCTTCTTATAATAACTAGAAGTTCTTCAAATCCCTAATGTTTATATTCCAAGGGATTCGTTGTCAAATAAAGCTGCTCATGGATGCCCAGATTCTCCAACCATACTACCAAGCATTTCTGTCCTTTTCACGGTCTGAAACTCGCTTCTGGGCAGGGGCAGGGGGATGGATCTGCCTTGGATGTCTGAGGTCCCAGGATTCACAGCTGCCCTGAGCTGGGGAGGAAAAATGCCTTCTAAGATGCCTTCTGACATGGTCAACACTCTAGTGTTCTTTTAATAAGAGTAAATGCCGAAAGCTTTTTACTGCTGAATAGATAGTAGATCAACAGTCTTTGACTGACATGATGAGCAACAGGCTATGTGGCAAGTCAGTGATTGCATTCTTTTTCTGAACCCTCGTGTGAAAACAATTATCTGAGATTCTCAGAGTTGAAGCCTAGATCATAGTAACGGCAAATGCTGACTCTGTGCCAGACATTGATTTCCATAGTATGCCCATCTCAATTACCTGAACCCCATGACAACCCTATCAGGTGGGTGCTATTATTGTCATTATCCCCATTCAGCAGATGAGAAAACTGAGGCACAAGGAATTTTAAGTTATTTTCCCAAAATCTCATAGCTGGGAGAGCTGAGGTTGAACTTCTTGTAGTTTGGCACAAAGTCTACACTCAAAAACCATACTTCTCTGTCATGCTGTATGCATGTGTTTGCTTAAACATCCAGGGTTATTGAGGAGACACAAATGTGAACCCTCACCAGCCCCCCAAATCTCACCATTTTCCTTAATCCAGAGACAACTTTAAGTCCCCTGTCATATCTGTCATATAAAGCTAAGGTGCACAACAGCTAAACGTCTTACAAAAATACAAAATAAAAAATATTCACTCACTATAGCTGGCATTGCCACATCTGGTACAATGGGAAATAGCTTTGCAACTTATTTTACTAAATGTAAAAAATTATGATGATTAACTTCCTCTTCATTATAGCATGGTCAAAGTGCTCAATAGGTATTTGCTGGATTTTATTCAGAGTCAGGAAATAAAGGAGATTATCCCAAACAAAAGCAAAGTTGAGCATAGCTTCACAGAAAAATCTGTTATCATATGGAAAAACCTGGTAGTGCTCTCAGCCTAATTATCTGTTTTCATCTATCTTTTTCCCCCTAAAGCCAGCGTGTATTTTCCCTATTCTTAATATAGTGTCTTAAAATTTACATATTCAACTTTATGGTTTTATTCAGAATTAAAATACTTTCTTTTTAAACTTAAGGTACTCAAACACAGGATTGGTCAATCAATTGAAAATAAAATTTAGGGAAAATGACCAGTTGACTTTCAATGAATACCTGCAGTAATAAATATTCATTAATGAAAAGAAAAAAAAAACTACTTAAAATGAGAGCACATGATATTTAATTTTTGTCTCTGATAAATGATAATCTAGTATGTGCCAAAATACATTTTCTTTAAAGAGAAATGTGAGATGGGATACCATAAATATTCAGAATATTAAACCTTGATGGTATTAAAACTATCAGTGATTCAAATGACTTTGTGGAAACAGTAAAGCATATTGAAAAATAAGAGGTGAGAGCTGCCAGGTTGGTAAGCACGTGGAAATTTGTGGGAAGTGGCATCCCCAGGATGAAGTTGCCACACTCTTTCCCCCTCCTTGTTCTATCCATCTCTTCCATCTGGATGTTCCTGAGTTCTGTCCTTTTATAATAAACCAATAATCTAGTGACAATGACAATGAAGAAGAAGGAGGAGACCTGGGAAGGGGAGGAGAAAGAGGAGGAGGGGGAGAAAGAGAGGGGATGGAGAGTTGGAAGGAAGGAAGGAAATAAGGAAGGAAGGCAGGGCAAGGGTTTACAAATTCAGATCCCTAATCAATTACTCACTTTTTTTTTTTAATGACAAATGAGAATAATGACACCTACTTCATAGAAATACTTTACTACTGAAGATACTATGGTGTGCTAAGAAGTCACCAAGTAGAGATGATGATGATGACGATGATCCTTTTGAATTATCTGAGAAACATTTCATTCTGTTTCTAATATGAAATCATTAATTGTGTTAAGCCACTCACTAAAAATGAGTCTTTGGCTGCCCATTGGGATCATCTAGGAAACTTTAAAACACACTAATACCAAGGTCTCCCCTTCAGAAATTCTGGATTATTTATTTGGGCATGTGGAACTTTGAAACACTACTCAACTTATTCTAATGTGCAATCAAGATTGGGAATCAGTGCTCTAAAATAATTCAATTAAAAATCAACATACAGAAATAAGTGGCATTTCTATGTACCAATAACAAAATACCTGTAAAAGAAAACAATGTTATTTATAATAGCGTTAAGACACAAAAGAGAAGTAAATTTAACTGTTGAGGGGCAAGATCTGTGCACTGAAAACTATAAAACATTGGTGGATAAAATAAATGAAAAGACATCCCGTGTTTACAGATTGGAAGAATCAATATCATTAAGGTGTTTGTACTACCCAGAGCCATCTAAGGATTCAATGCAATCTCTATCAATATTCCAATGGCATTTTCACAGAAAGAAAAAACCATCTTAGAATTTGTATGGAACCATAAAAGACCCCAAATAGACAAAGCAATCCTGGGGAAGAAGAACAAAGCTGGAGGCATCACACTTGCAGATTTCAAAATGTATTGCAAAGCTACAGTATCAAAATGGTAAGATATTGGCACAGAAACAGAAACATAGACCAATGGAACAGTCTTCAGGGCCCAGAAAGAAACCCTTGCATATAGAGTAACTAGTGTTTGACAAGAGAGCCAATGGGGGACTGGATAATTTCTTCAATAAATAACGCTGGGAAGACTGGATAAACACCAGCAGAAATTGAAATTGAGTTGAATTGTTTTACACAATTCACAAAAAATATACTCAAAATAGATTAAAGACTTAAACATAAGACCTGAAACTATAAAACTCCTAGAAGAAAACATAGGGAAAAACTCCATGACATTGGTCTTGGCAGCAATTTCTTGCATAAGACACCAAAAACACAAGCAACAAAGGCAAAAATGGATAAGCAGGACTATATTGAACTAAAAATCTTCTACACAGTGAAAGAAATGATTAAAAAAACCAAAAAACAAAAAGGCAACCTATGGAACAGGAGAAAATATTTGTAAGTGATCTATCTGATAAAGGGTTAATATCCAAAATTTACATGGAACTCCTACAACTCAATAACAAAACAAACCAATTAAAAATTGGGCAGAAGTCCTGAATAGCCATTTTTCCAAAGACGACCCACAAATGGCCAACAGGTACATGAAAAGGGGCTCAACATCACTAATCATCAAGGAAATGAAAAGCAAACCACAATGAGCTACTACTTCACACCTGTTAGAATGACTATTACCAAAAAGGCAAGAGGTAACAAGTGTTGGCAAGGATGTAGAGAAAAGGGCAACTCTGTACACTATGGCTGGGAGTGGGGATTGATTGGTACAGTCACCGTGGAAAACAGTATGGAAGTTCCTGGGAATATTAAAAATCCCACGATCCAGCAAACCCACATTTGGTACATACCCAAAAGAAATGAAATCAAGATCTTGAAGAGATATATGTACCCCTCTGTTCATTGCAGCGTTATTTACAGTAACAAAGATAGAGACCCAACCTACATGTCCATCTACAGGTGAATGGATAAAAAATGTGAGACACACACACAATGGCATATTATTCATTATTATGAGAAAGAAGGAAATTCTACCATTTCTGACAACATGGATGGACCTTGAGGACATTATACTAAGTGAAATCAATCAGAGAAAGACAAGTACTCTGTCTTCTCACTTATCTGTGACACTGAAAAAAAGCCAAACTTCTAGTAACAGAAAGTAGTATGGTGGATGTCAGGGGCTAGAGGGTGGAGGAAATGAGAGCTGTCAAAGGATGCAAATTTCCATTTGTAAGATGAATCAATTCTGGATATCCGATGTACAGCATAATGACTGTAGTTTAAAATGCCATATTGTGTACTTGAAAGTTGTTAAGAGGGTCAATCTTAAATGTTCTCACCACACGTGAAGAGATGATTATGACCGAAGTGTTAACTATTCCTATTGCGGAAATCGTTCTCCAGTATATACAGAGCAAATCTTAACACTCTACACCTTAAAATTACACTATGTCATATCAATTATATCTTAACAAAATACAATAAAATAGCTCAGTGATAGAGTTTTTTTAATTGTTGTTGTTGTTTTTTTAAGATTTTATTTACTTACGGCACCTAGGTGGCTCAGTCAGTTAAGTGTCTGCCTTCAGCTCAGGTCATGATCCCACTTGAGCCTGAGATCGAGTCTTGCGTCAGGCTCCCTGCTCAGCTGGGAGCCTGCTTCTCCCTCTGCCTGCTGCTCTCCCTGCTTGTGCTCTCTCTCTCGCTCTTTTTTTTTTTTTTTTTTTTAAGATTTTATTTATTTATTTATTTGTTTGACAGAGGGAGAAGGAGAGCACAAGCAAGAGGGGTGGCATGCAGAGGGAGATGAAGTGGGCTCCCTCCTGAGAAGGGAGCCCAGTGCGGGATTCAGTCACAGGTCTGTGGGATCATGACCTGAGCCAAAGGCAGACACTTAACTGGCTGAGACACCCAGGCACCTCAGCAGTAGACATTCTTGTACACCACCAAATACTGCTGTAAGTATTCTAGTGACATTGGGACTTCTAGTTTAAGAAAGTATCAACCTAAACAGCCTCTGGTTCATAGTCTGCCAGCTGACTATGTAATTTACTCAGTATTTAAATTACTCAGTAGGACATGTGAAATGATGAAAAGTCACATTACAAAGGAAAACAAACACAGAAATTGTCACATGTCCTAATCTTCATGGAATTTCCACACATAAGAGTGCTGGGAGGCAAAATTCATAAGGACGGTGTCATTCCAACTCTGTACAGCTTGAATCAGAGTGACCTCTTTGGTTGATGAGTAGTTAGAAGAATGCTATTGCTAATCCCTCTTCGGTGATGCAGAAGTTAGTCCAATCAGAAAATGAGGCAGAAATTATATCCCTACAACCAAACATTTCCCTTAAAAGACCAAAGCTCAAGTTTTACCTTCCTTCCCTCACCCTTCTACGTCTATTTAAACTATTACTAAATAGTTTCTTTCAGAAACTGTTACAGGGATTTGTAGAGAAGGGAGGTGATCCGGGCACTGAAGAAATGAAACTTTATCTAAAGAAAATGCCTTTAGATAAAGTATCCCAGCAGGGTCAGCCATGGTCCATGTTCTAAGACTGTACTGTCCAGTATGATGACTTCTAGTCACATGTAATTATTTAGATTTTAATTAATTAAAGTTAGACAAAATTAAAACTTCAGTTCCTCAGTCTTTCTAGCCATATTTTCAAATACCCAATGCTAACATGTGGCTAGTGGCTATTGTGCTCAACAGTGCAGATTATAAACCATTTCTATCGTCAGAGGTAGATCTGTTGGACAGTGCTGCTTTAAGATAAAATTCTTCTTCAATAAAATCTGAAATATTTCAGGAAAAGTACGAATACCCATTTCATAAGATTTTTAAAGCTTACCAAGCGAAGACCACCAGGAACATATCTGAAACCAATATTTATTTAGTTTGGTGCATAAGGAAGAAGATACTCCAGAGGAACCCTGGCATATTTCACGAGGGAGTGGTTTAAAAGGGTGCTTATTGCAGATGGTGGCAGGGTTAGATTAATCAAACAATGGCCTTGACAGGGCAAGTTGCTCGAACCATCCATGGTCTTTAAATGTGAGTTTATGCAGTAACCATGAGATGACTGTTCATGGTCTTATTTCAGACCATATGGGGCCGAATGAGCTCATGTTACAGAAGTTTGAGCCTAGATGTTCAATGATGCACAAGATGGTTAGGCTTGATACAGTTTATCTGTTTTGCGTTTTTGAAAGTTGTGCCTTCTGTTCCAATTCTCAGTATCTCTGAGCCTAATTACCAGTATGGACATTTTTTACTTGCTGGTGATAGATTATTTTCTTTGGGGAATAAGATCAATTTAGTTCTGCACCTTTGTTGAAAGCATAGTGCCTAGCAAATTCTCAGCTGCCAGATGAATAAGTTCTGAGGATTTTTTAGTGCACAGTGTGGTGACTATAGTTAATAATGCTGTATTGAAATTTGCTGGGAGTAAGAGAGTAGATCTTAAGCATTCTCACCAAAAAAAAAAAAAAAAAGGAAGGTAATTATGTGGAATGATGGATGTGTTAATTAACTTGACTGTGGTAATCATTTCACAATGTATATCTATATCAAATCATCACATTGTACATTTTAAATATATACAACTTTGTCAGTTATATCTGTTTTTTAAAAAAGAGTATAGTGTTTGAATCTATTTTAAAGGACTGAATATTTGTATATTATAAATATTGAATATTTGTATATTGCAAATATTCGATATTTGTAATGGTAGATGTTTTGATAACTATAGACATCATACCTTCTGGCTATTTTGGTGGGGGGTGATTATTGATTGAATCCTCTAGTATGGTAGTGAGTGTTTAAGATTCCAGAGATTATGCACTTGGCAACTATAACAGAGAAAAACATGGACACCCAGGATTATTAATGGTTAAGATATGTCCTAAAGGTCCTACAAACTATTTGAATCTTCTGTATATATCTGTTTGGGTTTTTTTTTTTTTTCCTCTTTAATTTGAATATGGGTTGTTGAGCTTTGCCGAGTCTGAAGAACTGGTTCAGTATTTGGAAATTAAGATGAGAGCATTGGCATGAAGGAGCCACAGAGGTGTCTACTAACAGCTTAGAAATGAGAAGCAGTGAGAGAGAATGGCATGGAAGATAAAGAACAAATGTGTGAAGAAGCACAGGGCTAGTGGCTTGGGACATCTGGTTTTGGTGGAGAGAGATGCTGTGAACAAAATCTGTCCTATGTGGTCATCTGCTTGGTCCATATATGAGATTCTATAGAGAACAACAGTTTCATGTTTCCATGAGGTATAGTTTTCCAAACATTTTAATATTGAGGAATGGATGATGTTTTATCTGGAAGACATGGATCATTGCGGCCTTACTACTCTGTTAGTATGAGATAAGGTCTTTTCTGTTGAGGTTTAAGTGAAGTCCTTATCTGATGGTGCTTCCAAAATGTCTGCTCACTGGGTCTGTTGTCCTGCTGATGTGGATTAGATGGCTGGCAAGGAACACTGCTCTTATCTTCTGGTGATAAGAATGAACATAGCATGATAATTTGTTATGTTACAATACTGTATTGGAATGAAGGACAGTAGAATTCTCTTTTGAAGTATCATACAAAATTAATCTAAAGGGATGGAGTCAATGATTGTCCTAGGAAGAAGAACATGTTATCAATAGTTGGTGATAAATACCCAAGTTTTTAACTTATCAAAAAATATGTACTATCAAAGTCACCAATTGACATATCATATATAAACCTTACAAAATCTTTGTGTATACTGTTACTGTATCTACATGAGTATGTTTTCTTTAACATAAAACACAATTCACAGAGTACCCAATAATCAGTACATATTTATAACACATTTATACATAATTAACATGGAAATGCTGGACTTCTCTTTGAATTTGTCAACTTAAAAAAATTTATCCTAACTTTAATAAAGAAAAAGTTCCAATAGTTTTGATTTAATTAAAATTAAAAGTAACCAGCAAATCGAGTTATGCCTAGTATCCTTTCTTCACAGAGTGAAGGAGCAAATCCTTCTGTTACCCATATCCATTTAGGAAACTCAAAGGTATCTAGGGGTAAGAGTTATCATAAACATTTTTACTATTCTAAATTTGGTGTCGAAGATTGAGAAAGACAAAATCAAGGAAAGGTATTTTAGGGGCAAGATATGCTTAAGGCAAGAAACAGTTACAAGTTACATAGGTTTAAAACAGCAATTAGTGAAAGCCATCATTAAGAACATCAACTTTTTTGAAAGTAAAAGCTTTTTAAATTATTTAAAAGGATGTCAAAGCCAAGGGGAGTTAACAGAGTAATTTTGTTATCTGGACATAGAATAATTAAGAAATTTTAACAGAAAACCCATTCTAGTTCACTCTTGAAAATGTCATCCACAGGGCACCTGGATGGTACAGTTAGTTGGTTGAGTGTCTAAGTGTTGGTTTCAGCTAAGGTCATGATCTCAGGGTCATGAAATTGAGCCCTATATTGGGCTTTGTGCTCAGCCTGTAATCTGAAATTCTCTTCTCTCCCTCTACCCTTCCTGTTCCTGCTCTCTCTCTCTAAAATAAATAAACTTAAAAAAAAAAAGTCACCCAAGAACAATTTGTTGATAAAGATCTCTTTTTCTCTTTTGACTAAACCCATCAATTTAAACAACTTGATCAAAATCTTTAGCAGTTTTTTCCAACTCTTTATCTGTAGACATTGTAATTCCCAAGATAATAAACTTTACTTTTCAGAAGGGGTTTTCTACACTTATAAGATATGTTAAAATTTGTGTTTTACCATCATTTTTTATTTGGACCAGTTTTTTTTTTTTTTTTTTTTTTTTTACTTTAAGGCAAAACTATCCATTTTTTGCATAGTAAACCAAAATGTAATCTTACTATGCAAAACCATCATCCAATACCACAGACTTTAAAAATTATATCTTAAGTGTATTTTAAAATACTTTTTTAATAAAAATGAACACAGACATTAACATAAACCAAAGGCATTTGTATACCCTTTTAATGTGTTAAGGAACTACTCTACATTAAATAATATCATAATGAGGCACCTAGATGGCTTAATTGGTTAAGCATCTGACTATCTGACTCTTGATTTCAGCTCAGGTCATGAGCTCAGGACTGCCGGACGGAGCCGGTACCAGGCTCTGCACTGGGCATGGAGCCTGCTTGAGATTCTCTCTCCCTCTACCCCTCCCTCCCTCTCTCTTTCTCTCTCCCTTTCTCTAATATCAACAACAAAAAATTTTTGAAGATTATCTCTCTCCCCAACTTGATGCCCCTCACCCCTCTAAATTTTTTTAAAAATAATAAAATAATATCATAAATTTATTCAAATTATGTATTCAAGTATCCAAAGATTATTTTTCAGTTAACTCAAAATAATATACATATGATTTTAAACAGAAGGTCCTGATAACTGTTTATACTTTACATAAATGTATCTCTTTTCATAAAGACATTTTGATACCATTGACTTAAATATAAAATTTCAATTTTTATAACTTTATAGAACTGGCTGGCAAAACCAATAAAGAAAATTTAAGAAATTTAAATTGGTCTTTTATATGAAAAATAAAGGCTAGCATAAACTAGAATGCTTTGCTGACTTTGTTTTTAATATGGGGCAGAACATAGAGCAGTTTTAGCCTAGAATTATTAAATTAGGTATTTGTTCAAGGAGTCATTTCAATAGCAATGTTACATAAAATTTTTGCAAATATAATTTACAAATGTGTGTTTTTATAAACCAAAATTTTAAATACTATAAATCATATTTAAAAGCTCTTGGCAATTTTTTTCCTTCTTAAAACCCAGTAACTAAGGGGCACACAGTCTTGAATTTTTTTTTTCCCAAAAGGTAACTGTATCAATGTTGTTTTTAAAAGCCAGCTGAAGCAAGAGCTTGTTCCATTAAACCTAATTTCTTTTTTCTTTTTTTTTTTTTTTTAAGATTTTTATTTATTTGACGGAGAGAGATCACAAGTAGGCAGAGAGGCAGGCAGAGAGAAAGAGAGGAGGAATCAGGCTACCTGCTGAGCAGAGAGCCCGATGCGGGACCCGATCCCAGGACCCTGAGATCATGACCTGAGCTGAAGGCAGTGGCTTAACCCACTGAGCCACCCAGGCACCCCAAACCTAATTTCTTATATCTTTTCCTTGCGGTTAGATCTGGCTATGTGAACTAGATATTTCTAAAGGAATACACAATTACAACTCTTTAATTTCTAAAGTTTCCAAAGACAGGGGGTAGGTGGAAATTATATGAGAAAAGAGCACTTATAGACCAGCTACAGACAAATATAGAAGTTATAATTATAAATTGGGTGAGAGAGATAGGGTCTGAGGGGGTGTTAAGAACCCCCATTCCCTAAGTAATGTTAACTCCAGGGTTCAAGTGTAGTCACTGTGGTAGGACTTATTAGAAGTGCAGTACCTGAATCTGTTAAAAGCCTTGCTTCTGGGGCGTCTGGGTAGCTCAGTCAGTTAAGCGTCTGCCTTTTGCTCAGATCATGATCCCACCGTCGCGGGATCAAGTCCCCACATCTGCCTCCCTGCTCAGGCTCAGAGGGAGCCTGCTTCTCCCTCTGCCTGCAGCACCCCCTGCTGTGCCCTTTCTCTCTCATTCTGACCAATAAATAGAGGCTTAAAAAAAAAAAAAGTTTTCTTCTGTCTTGTCTTTAGAGAAAATTCTTGTTGGTTTATGGGGTGCATTGGGAATTGGATGCTGAAGTCTTGCTTGGAGACTCTTCATAGTCCCATAGAGCTTTCTAGTTCTTTTTTTTATTATTATTATTATTTTTGGTAGAGTTCAGGGAAGCCTAGAATGAATGGGACCATGATAAGCCCGAACTTTTAAGGCCTCTTTTCTTTTAAAATTCTGGTTATTGGCAAATCTTTTAGGGAGGCAATTTTAGAATCCAAATTGCATTTGGAAGTTTTCCTATGTCAATTAAAATATAAAGACTAAAGGATAGTTAAGAATTTGTTTCCTTTTCTGTTCATGTTCAAAGTTCTCCAAAATGGCCACTGTTACTTTCAAATTGTCCTTGATTAAATCATGCCATTTTGAAAGTTGCACATGAATTAAAAGTATAATTCAAAAAATATTTAAAAATTAGATGTTTGACCCAGAGACACCAGAACTTTAGATTAAGACCACCCCATGGGCACTGTAGGAGTCAGCAAGAATGGTGTTTCTACAGTCTCAGGTTTCTGAAATATGAAAAAAGGCCAACCGTCACTAAGGTGGGACTGACAAACCTGTAGCTCGAGGCAGATGAATAAAATAGTTCTCAGGGAGCACAAAGACAAGACTAAATACTTTAATAAGGTTTTAAAGGATGATTCCAGGCAAAGCTGGTTCAAAGGGCACCAACCTGATGAGAACTTCTAAACTCGGCCTTTGGAATCATCTCAAATATGAATCCACAGGGCCTATGTTTGTGGTGACTGCTCGACCTTATTTGACTGGCCCAATCCTAATAAATCAAAGACCTTTCTTTCTGGATGGTTAGAAAAGATCCATTCAGGAAAAAGCAGAGACCAGAGATCAAATTTCTGTTCAGGAATATTGACGTTGGAGATTTGCCACATAGGTTTATACTCTAAATGTCCAATATTTGGATTGCAATGTGACAACGGAGGAGAAATCTATTTGGTCAAAGAGTGAATTATATCCGTAAATGGATATAAAAATCAAAGTCTCCACATTTTGCTTTTTAGGCTTCCTGAATAGCAGCTACTGTGTCTTCTTGTTTTGAATTTGTCTTTTAGTCCTGAGTGGTGTAAGATTCATTGTGCTTGACATAAGGGGGAAAAAGAATTGGAGCGAATCTTAGCATTTCAACTAAAGATTTGTGGAATAATTATTTTTAGAATCAGAGTGCCATTGAAATTTACTCTTGCGGGGGTGGGGGGTGGGGGTGCGTCTCGGTGGTGCAGTCACTTAAGCGGCTGACTCTTGGTTTTGGCTCCGGTCATGAGCTCAGGGTGGTGAGACCCAGCCCTGTGCTGGGCTCCAGGATCAGTGTAGAGTCATCTTGAGATTCTCTCCCGATCCCTCTGCCCCTCCCACTCATGCTCGCTCTCTCTCTCTCTAAAATAAATAAATCTAAAAAGAAAGAGAGAGGAAGGAGGAATGGAGGAAGGAAAAGAAAGAGAAAGAAAGGAAGGAAAGGAAAAGAAAAGTTAATTTTATCTTGGAAGAGCTGTTTTTACATGTCTGTGATCTACTTGGACTCCAGGCTGCATAAGCTTGCCTCTGACTCACATTCTGGGGCTGGACACCACCAGCTTCCCAGGGTAGGAATGGGAAGGTTAACTTAAATACTCTCCTAACAGCACACAAACAGCAGCCACTGCCTTTGCCATTTATATGTTTTCAGTCTGAGGTGGCAGTCTTTGAGAGCAGAGTTTTTGGCATCTTTGACCAACCTACTTTAGATGGCAGACCGGTGTCCCTTCTGTACTACTGCCTGGGGGGCAGGCCCCAAGATTCCAGGCCTCTTTCATTTTCCCTTCACTCCCTGAGACCTTGAAGCTACCAACAGGAAGAAAAAAATAATCATCTACCCTCATTAAGCCCCACCGAGTCACTGGGTTTCCCAGTTTCCCAGCCTGGATAGGCAGATTCTTGACTTGGCTCCTTGGGATGTTTAATCAGCAAGAATGAGACCAGCTGTCTACGTGGCTATTATTATTCTTCTGTGAAAGAGGAAACAGACGCCGTGGGTTAGGAGGAGTTACAAACCTGTCACAGAAGCTCTTAAGGGCAAAGAGAGAAATGGAACTGCCCAAAACCAAAGAGCATATCTTGCTCTGAAGCCAGTGGTTCCCACCGTAATCACCCTGGTAGCCCCTGTCCCAAGTATGGAAGGTGCGGAGATTTCACTGGAGGTTAACCCTGGCTGCTCTCCTCTGTGCCATGAAGGAAGGAGCATGGTCTTGTCATGGTGGCTGGGTGATGGGCTTTGGAGTCACCTTCTAGGATTTTAGCTAACTGCTTGATCTTAAAGTCTCCATTTCCCCATCTATAAAATGGGGATAAAAATGGTGCCAAAGTCATAGATACCATCTATGACAATAATGAAGCAATCCATGTTTCCATCTCTTGCATATAGAAAGTGTTTATCAAAACTGTTTAGGCTTTCCAGGCCAGATGGTCTCTGTCGCAACTCCCACCTCTGCCCTGGAAGTGTGAAAACAGCCATCTGCAATACATAAAGAACGGGTGTGGCTATGTTCTAAGAAAACCTTATTTATAAAAATGCCACTGGCCAGATTCGCCTGTGGGCTCTAGTTTATAGACACCTAATCTAGGTCATTCATTATCACGTAAGTCCTGTAGACTTGCCTGACATACAAACATTGAGCGAGGTAAAGGGGTTCCCTATTTTAATGTAGAAACATAAGTAGGCCAGAAATTAAGAATGTGCAGTCATCAGCCTTTAATTCACTGTCAAAATGAGTGAAAAGAATGACTAAGACTAAGGTGCCTGAACCATTTTCTGGACCTACTCCTCCCGTGCTCGCCCCCTCCTGCAAATTTCATGGAAAGACACCCGGGAAGTCCCGGGGGCTCTGGCAAGGACCGCATAAAAGAATGGAATATTTCACAACTAAAGTCTGTTGTGATATAAAATGTTTTTGGCTCTTCTAATTGTGGGAGAGCATATTTGAAGCCATAGCTATATAACGTGAAATAGAGTAGAGAGTAGATAATTTATTTGGTCATCATGATGATCCACATCACATATTATGATTCCTAGCTGTCTATCCAATATCCTTTTTCCTCCTTTCTTCCTTACTGATAGAGAGCTGATTTTATTGGGGGAAGCAATGTACCCAAACAAAAAATAATTTGAATTCCCAGGCTACTCTTTCAACTAGAGGTGACCGATGTGGGACTGTTCTGGGCATTGAGATATAAGCAGAATTCTACTGGCAGAGATTGTAGGAATGCTACGTTTTCCTTGTTAAAAAGAGACTGACTCAGTGGGCATGCACGTTGGTGCTATATGCGTGGTTCTTTTTTCCAGCTAAGAACACGATATGTTGCCTAACGATGAAGTGACTATCTCGTAATCCTGAGAATCCAGCACTGGGGAAGATGGGATAGAACATTGAAATGTTTGGTGACTTCCCTGCCTGTAATGCTTCCTTCTGGGCTTCTAATTCCTTTGAGAAAGAAAAAAACTCAATTGCTTCAACCACACTGTTGGTGGGTTTCTGTTAAATTTAGCTACACGTAACCCTCTTTGGATTAACTGACTTCAAAATTTTCAAAGCCATGAAAATTAGGCCATGGTCCTTATCGAAGTGCTATCAAAATCTTGACTTTGCTTTGTATTGTGTAGACAGTAGAATTAAAAGCAGTGTGGTGCTAGCTTGATCGGTGTGGTGGTTTAGGTCCTGTTCCTCTCCATCATCTCATTAGCTGCAGTTGCAGGTTCCTGGTGTCTACTGAGAAAGGCATTTATGAATACGAGTTTATGAAGGAATCTGGTTGGCTTAACACAATCCAGGCTCTACACATTTGATAGAAGCTGTTTCACAAAAACTTGGCCAAAAAGTAGGAAATCTCAGTGTGACACTTGAGCGACACCAGTGCATAGCCCCCAAGAGTGTTCCCACATTTTTGCTGTTATCTATGAAGTTCCCTAAGTTAACCATTTTATATGAAAGGAAAACATTGTTTTAAAGTTCTAATTATCCATTCCTGGTCCTCTACCCAGCATTATAAATAAATTCTATTGAAACCATGCTCATGATGAGTAATTCTTTAAAAATTTTCTCTTAAAAGCCTTTTGCCATTAATATTTCAGTTAATTAAAAATGCATTATGCCTTAATCCTTTGTTAAATGCACAAAAGAATAAAACAGCATATAATAATGAAGTTGGAAGTTTCTTCGGAATTGGGTGGTTGGGCCCACAACTTATGGTTTATTAATGTAAACCTAGCAGGGGGTAAGCCAAAGAACATTTCATGTTCTGATGTTTGCAAAAGAGATCAAATTTACAAGGGCATTGTTTTTTTCCTACTGAATTCCTAAACGTTACTATTAAAAGACATAGAATATGTGTAATACAAACATGTGTATCCCAAGGGACAGTTCAAAAAGATTGCTAAACATGGAAAGTTTATGGAAGAATCCAAAGTCAAATTAATATGCCAGAGCATGGATACTAACTTGGATTTTGGAAATGTTTTCCCAGATTAAAAAGGAGTTTTGGTGTGGGTCCCCATATGGAAAACATGCATAATTTATTTAAAAGACCAAAGCAAAAGTGAATTCACAGTTTGAAATCTGGATAATTATGCTATAATTAAAGGACTAGTTTGTTTTTGTTTTAAAATTATTGTCTTCAGAGTTTCCACCCACCCCGCCCCCCCCTCAGTGCTATTCAGGGATTCAAAAGTTTAAAGAGTATTTTCTTCATAGTCCTGAAAGTTTTTATCTTCTTTTCTATGTGCCACAAAATACAATGAAATATTTCATATGATGTTTTTACTACAATACAACAATGGGAACCTTTCTATCCTTTCCCTCATTATGACTTTCTACTTTATAGATTATATTTAAAGAAGGCCGCGATGTCAATGAAATTGAGTAACCTGGTTTGGTTGGCTACTTAAATAAATGAATCAGTTCTATAGGTAGTATATAGAATCGTACATTCAAGAAATATTTCCTGATTCACTTTAAATGTTGGGTCCGGGGGCAATGCATTGAGGGTCTAATCCCTGACCTCAGGAGTTTTATAGCCATAGTTATATAAAGATTCCAGAACATTCTATCAATCATATAACACAAGTTAAGAAAGCACAGTAGAACTTCAGCAGAGACTAAAACCTCAACTCATTCTCTCCCCACATTTTATTAAATGACAAGCAAACAAAAATGCACTTAAATGAAGGAGGAATAGGAATTTTTTTCACAATATCTAAAAATTCTGTGTAATAGATTCCAATGAATAAATATATATTTTTAACTTCTTCTACAAACCATAAAGAAATTGAAGTAATTACATATTCAAATTTTAAAACTAGTTTTGAGGATAAAATACCCAAGATGCAAGAAAGTTTAGGACACATACAGTTGTGGTAGCAACTGAATTTTAGTTTCTACACTCCCACACTCCTTTCTCTCCTCTACATATATATGTACGTTGTATAATTATATATGCTCAAGTCATACAGTGATTCTTTATCTATGAGACTAGGCATTCTATTAAATGCCCACACAAGTAAATTATACTTAGAAGGGATGGTTTATATATTCATTTTTTTGACATAAATCCTGGTGGAGTTAATTTTCAGATGATCAAGCCAAGCATATAAAATAAATTATTCTGATTTGAATAATGCAGTATAGGCTAAGGTTCCCTTCAGTTGTTCAAACTGGAGTACATGAGTATACTACATAAGCAAAAACTGTAATAACCAGGCATGGGAAAATATAGTGGAGAGATGAAACCAAATATAGCTTACGAACAGTGCTAGTCTGACACATATGTAATGGTGTCCATAATCAGCCTCCTAGATGCTAACATGCTAGTTAGATTTCAATGCATAAGCAGTTCATGTAAAGGACGGTAATTAGTATTATTTTAAAAAGTCAAGCCCAGCATTCCTCCCTGAGAATAGGGAGGAAGTGAGGGAACTAAGTGATGCTGGGGGCAGTCCTGAGGTTCTTTTGAAGACTTTGAGATTCAGTCCCCACACAGAGTTCACATTCTCCTTTCTCTTGGCTGAAAGCATCCGAGGACATGGTGTTTCCACCATTACTAGTCTGAAGGCTCCCTTCCCCCCATCAAGCTAATTATATTGAACGAAGAGGGAGGCGAGCCCCTTCTCCACACAGACTAAACAAGGAGAGCCCGAGAAGCACTCCAAGGACTAGACAGCCATCCTGTGCCACCCCAGCAGTCTGCTCTGTACGGGGGGCACCGCGTCAGTTGCTGCTCAAGTTTGGATGAATGCAGAATTGCCCTCTTTTCAAAGGAGGAGCAGATTACCCTGGGCAGCCCAGTCTCACATTCGAGACAGGAACCTAAGGAGATAAAGAAACTGGGAGCAACGAGCCATCTCTTCTCAGCCCCAAGGAAGAGGCCTGGTGCTAAGACCGCTGCTGCTGCTTTCCCTTTCATGGTACCCATGCGGAGATGGCCAAGGTCGTCTGCCAAACTGCTGCTTCCTATGGTGTCAAAAAGCCCTCTCACTCAAGAAACGAACCACCTATCTTTAAATCCTAACAGTGAAGGGGATTCCTGGGTCGTGGGGCTCAGGACTCTGAAATAAAAGGTTTAGGCTGGGTTTGCAGTAGGGACCCGAGCAAAGGCCGTGTCTGCCAAGAAGTACCAAGAGGTGGGTAATGGGCCACCAAGTTAGGATGGAGAGAACGAAGGGAGGAGGGAGGACAATGGGAGAAAGTCAGGAGGGAAGCCAGACGACGTACAGAGAGGGACGGAGCAAGCAGAGAGTGAAGGAACGAGTGTGGGGACGGCCTTGAGACAGAGGAGCTGAGACGGAGTCAGACGGAGGGCAGAAACAGGAGGGAGACTCCAATCTCCCAGTCTCGGGTTTTTGGAGTAGCAGGAGAAGCTGTCCTCAGAGTCTACCCTGTAGGTATCTGCTGAAATGAAATCATTGTTGCATATTTATCCCTTCATATGACTTTCATATGACTACTATGTTTTCCCATTGTATTACTTTAATAATACAAAAATAATTAAAACTTAAGTCATTTTTTTACAGCTGATCTTTGACTTCCTTACAAAGTTGTCTGAATGCTGTTTCTTTCCAATCAGTTGCAGATTGGATTTTAAGAGCCATATAAACCAGTCTTTTAGGTCCTGCCAAGGTTAAAACAAATAAACTAATGAACTAAACTAAAAATCCAACCCAAATATTTTACACTTTATGTGGGTGGATCTAATTACATTTCTCAGGAATATGTTTAATAAGCCTGTGTCAATAAGATATAATAATTTTTTTGCCATTCATCAGGCTTTGTTTAAAAACAACACTGGTGCTGTTATACTGTAGTGTTTATGTATAAATGTGGCATCACCAAGTGATTCCAAATTAAAACTAAGAGTAAGAAACCTTTCATTTAGACAGCAAAAGAAACCATCATCAAAATGAACAGGCATCCTGCTGAAAGGGAAACAATATTTGCAAATACTCTATCTGATAAAGGGCTAATATGCAAAATATATAAAGAACTTACACAGCTCAACACCAGAAAACCCCACAAATAATCTGATTTAAAAATGGACAGAGAGGGGCACCTGGGTGGCTCAGCGTTAAGTGGTTAAGTGTCTGCCTTCGGCTTAGGTCATGATCCCCATGGTCCTGGAATTGAGTCCTGGGATTGAGTCCCACACTGGGCTCCTGGTTCAGTGGAGAGCCTACTTCTCCCTCTACCCTTCCTTCTGCTTGTGATATCTCTCTCTCTCACTCAAATAAATAAAATCTTTTTAAAAAGAAAAAGAAAAATGGGCAGAGGAACTAGACATTCTTTCCAAAGAAGATAACCGGATGGCCAACAGACATGAAATAATGCTCATGATCACTGATCATCAGGGAAATGCAAATCAAAACCACTATGAGAGATCACCCTGTATGTCTCAAAACAAGTTAGTATTAAAAAGACAAGAAATAGCAGGAGTTGGCAAGGATGTGGAGAAAAGGGAACCCTCATGCACTGTTCATAGGAATATAAATTGTAGCCGCTGTGGAAAACAGTATGGAGTTTCCTCAAAAAATTAAAAATAGAAATACCATATGACCCAGTAATTCCACTACTGGGTATTTACTCAAAGAAAATAAAAACACCAATTCCAGAAGATGTATGCATCTCTACGTCTATTGCAGCATTATCTAAAACAGCCAAGATAGGGATGCAACCTTAGTGCCCAGGGATAGATGAATGGCTAAAAAAAATATGACATATAGACAGATAGAGCTAGAGATATTACTTAGCTGCAAAAAAAAAAAAAAAAAAAAAAAAAAAAGAATGATCTCTTGCCATTTGTGACAATGTGGATGGATACCAGAGGGTATTACACTAAGTGAAATAAGTCAGAGAGAGAAAGAAAAATGCCATAAGATCTCATTGATATATTGTATATAAAAGGCAAATTAAATGAACAAACAAGCAAAAACAAAGACAGGGTCATAAACACAAAGAACAAACGGGTGGTCGCCAGGAGCGAGAGGTTTGGGAGGATGAGCAAAATAAGGGAAAGGGGTTAAGAGGTACACATTTCCAGTTAAAAAATAAGTAAGTCACAGAGATAAAAAGGACAGCATAGGGAATAAGGGAACAATATTGTAACCATGCTGTATGGAGAAAGATCACTTGTCATGGTGAGCACAGGGTCATGTAAAGACTTGTCTAATCATCATGCTGTACATCTGAAACTGGCTAACACTGTATGGCAACCATACTTCAATTAAAAAGAAGTATGAATCCTTTCAGGTTGAAATTAGGAAGGATTAAACTGTAAAAGATGTGATGAGTCACTGATAGCACTGTCCCCATACAAATCAGTCACTATGTGATTAAAAAGCATGCAAGATAGAAGCAAGGTGACCACAAAAAGGCAGGACTAAAGTATGATTATAACTAAGAAATATTAAATCAAAATAATTGCATTGCATTCCATCTGAGAATAAGTTAATGTGGCATATTAAAGGGACTTCGGGGAGTCTGGATTCGGCAGTGCACTGAACCCTGTAAATATCTGTGTCCTAACAAAGGTAAAGTTGCTACCTAGCTTTCCCGGAGGTTTCTCTCAGTTCCAATAGGCATTTTCAAAAATATTTTTTTTGAAAGATATATTTTCAGAGACTCTTTCCATTCAGTATTTTAAAGAGTTTCAGGCTGGAGAACAGGACCTGAGCTCCAGGCATATGTCCAAAGATGGACCGTCTATGCCTTCTGGACTTCATCTCTCCATTTGTAAGATGGGGGTGAGGAACTAAAACACAAAGACAACTTCCAGAGGTGTTGACTCTGCCTCCTTCCTTTTTCTTTTTTGGACTCTTGGAACCGCCTTCCTTTCTTCACTGCCAACTTTTCTTTTATCCCAGTATCTGTCTGTTGTGAATGCATCTCATTAGTTTATAACAAAAGTGGCTGTTGAATATTGGATGAGTACTTGCAAGGTGCCAAGGAGCATTTTATCTGCTCTATTTCATTTCATCTTCCCAAAAGACCAATGATGTTGTTTCATCGTAATAAATATTCATGTGACTCATCACCTACATTGTATCACAACAATATTCCATAATCTTAAATGTCTTAATATTGTCAGGTTAAACTGTTTTCAATATTATAAAATTAGAAGGATAAATAATAACATGTATGTGTGTTTATTATGTGCTACAATAAACATTTTCTGTAGATCATTCATTCATTCAACAAACATTTGTTGAGTGCCTGTTATGTGCCAGGTATTAGAGCTCTGAAGATGAGCAAGGAATTCCTATTCCTTGGCTTCAGGGAGCTTACAGTGCATTGGAAAATGAAGTAGACAGGCAATTAAAATACAGAGCGGGTATATAATCAAGGTACAAAGGAGGAGCGATCAGGAAAAGCTTCTGGGGTAGAGTCCTGAAAGATGAGAGACTACTGGTAGAGATATGGGGCAAGAGAGTTCCTGGAGAGGAGAAATGGGGGGTTTTACCGAAAACAAAAAGATGTGTAGTAGGACTAATATATCTTACAGAGTGTTAGTTACAACCCATTTAGTCAATGATGGAACCAGTTTTGTTGGTCACACCAATATCTTATTTAAAAGGGAAGGGAAAATACCAGAGTGCATCACTGTCAGAAGGCTAAATCTTGTTTTAAAAAACTTTTGTTTCATTTTGTGCATGAACCAAGTTAAAAATATATTTGAGAAACACTGAGCTGGAGTGTCAAGGGTATGGAGGGGAGGCAGCCTAGTGAGTGTTAAAGATGAGCTCTGAAATGAGTTTGTAGTACACCCCAAAGACAGAAGGAGTCATTGAAAAGCAGTTCAGGGAATGTTGTGATCAGCTTTGTGTTTTGGAAAGATCCCACTAATGAAAAGATTAAAGAAGTGTCAGGATATGGCACGGGTGGCTATTGTGGTAAGGCATAAAAGATGAAGATGGTCTGGAGTAAAAGAGTAGTGATGGGGATGGAGAGAGAGCCCACTGATGGTTGGTCCTCAACACGGAGATGTACCGATTTTGTACTGTTGCATGGGTTCCTCTGGCCATGAATAATAGGCGATGTGTAAGGCAGAGAAGGCGGAATGATGGATCTGCACTTGGGATGTTGACCAACAAGTACAGTGGGACGACATTGAGGCTTAGGACTATTGAGAAAGGGATGAAAGTGTCAGACTGCGTAATCTAATCTGGATTTTAAAAGAAATGAAATCCAGAAACCAATTTAAACAAAAAAATAATGAGAACAAGACATCTGCCCCCAGAACTGTCAAAATTAAAAAGACTGGCAAGTCCAAGTGTTAGTGAGGTTGTGGAGGAGCTGAATCCTTGTATACTGTTGGTGGAAGCAAAAATTGGCACAGTGACTTTGGAAAATGAGTTGGCAGTATCTGCAAAAACTGATCGTATGCAAATGGTACCATCCAATTATTCCTCTTCTCCGTACTGGTCTTCTCCAAAGAGAGAAACATTCATGTATCCCCAAAGACATGGACAAGTATGTTCATTGCAATGCTGTCCCTAATAACCAAAAACAGATTAAATCATTCATCATTAGTAAAATGACTCAATTGTGGTACATTTATACCATAAAATATTATACTATCTTTTGCAAAAATATTGGTTAATCTTAGAAACATAATCGAGAATGAAAGAAGCAAACACAAAGAATACATACTCCAAGATTCCATTTGTAGGAAGGTCATAAACAGAGAAAGCTAATGTATGGTGTGAGAAATCAGAACAGCAGTTACCTTTGAGGAGAGCCAGTGATGGTTTGGTAGGACTGAAAGGACTTCTGGGAGGTGAAAATACTGTATTTCTTCATTGGGGACGTGATTACACGAATGTGTTCACCGTGTGAAAAATCAGACTTTCTAATTAGGATTTTTTTAAATTATGAAATATGTTGTACTTCAGAGTTTTTTTCCCCAAAGATTTATTTATTTATTGAGAGGGGAGGGACAGAGGGAAAGGGTGAGAATCCCTAGCAAACCCCCCGGTGAGTAGGGAGCCCCACACAGGGCTGGATCCCATGACCCTGAGACCACAACCTGAGCTGAAACCAAGAGTTGTTCACTCGACTGACTGAGCCACCCAGGTGCCCTTGTACTTCAGTTTTTAAAAAAGTAAAAACTCAACAGAGACTTTTAGTCTCTTAGGGTAAATTCTAGCAGAGGTACAACTACTGATTCCATAGAAATGCACCTTATCTGCCCAAAGTTGAGTTTCTCCTGCCCTTCCGTTCATGGCTCAGCCATCCAGACAAGACTGCTCTCACATTTTGTTTCATGTTATTTTTATTCTCCTCATTCCTCATTGTTTTCCCTCCCACATAGCCATCCTAGTGTACTTAATGTCGGTCCTTTCAATTCTTTGTCCATTTTTCTATATAGAAACATATATATCCTTGAGAAATTCATGGTGGTGCTGTGTTTAATTGCTTTTTTTGTTTATGTGCTTTCAATGTGTATAAATGACATGGTGCTACAAATCTCATTTTGTTTCTTACATATTAGACTTAAATAATGTGACTTTGAGATATATCCATGCACTTTGAAAATACAACTGGCTTGTTACCATTGCTGCTTGGCATTCCTCTGTGTGTATGCACATGTTTACTGATTCGTTGCCCAGCCTATGGACATCCAGGTTGCCCCCCACTCCTTGCCGTCACAGACTATGCAAGTTTCTTCTTGGATCAATGAGAGGGCTGATTACACACAGTTTGCAGACTTTTCATCTTCATCATCAATTTTTTTTTCAGGAAGATTCAGCCACATTCCCATCAGGTTTTATAACTCTTTTTCATTTTCTCCCAATCTCATAAGTAAAACACTCTTGATATAGCCTTCATTTGCATTTTTAAATAACTAGTAAGATTAAACCATTTTTTTCATACTTGTTTTTATTCATTTGTATTTCTTCTTAGTCAACTGCTTGCTCTTGCCCTTAATTCACTTTTCTTCTGGGATGTATTTTATTATTATTATTTTTTTAAGACTTATGTATTCGGGAGAGAGAGCACATGAGCGGCAGTGTGGGGAGGAGGGAAAGGGAGAGAGTCTCAAACAGACTTCCCACTAAACAAGGAGTCAGACACAAGACTTGATCCCATGATCCTGAGATCAGGACCTGAGCCAAAATCAAAAGTCGGGTGCTCAACCAATTAAGCCACCCAGGTGCTCCTATTTCTTTTTATTTTTGAGAAGTATTCTTATATTCAAATAGACCTGTGGGGGCACGCCTGGGTGGCTCAGTGGGTTAAAGCCTCTGCCTTCGGCTCTGGTCATGATCCCAGGGTCCTGGGATCGAGCCCCACATCAGGCTCTCTGCTCAGCGGGGAGCCTGCTTCCTCCTCTCTCTCTCTGCCTGCCTCTCTGCCTACTTGTGATCTCTCTCTGTCAAATAAATAAATAAAATATTTAAAATAAAGTAAATGGGCCTGTGGTCATATATTGTAGATATTTCTCTCATTTTATTATTTGTCTTTAATTTCATTTATTATGGTATCGCTGGTGGTGGTAAGGGAGATGTTTTTGGTTTTTTGTTTGTTTGCTGTTTGGTTTGGTCTGCTTTTGGCCTCGTAGCTGTCTCTTTATGGTTTTGGCTTTGGAGGTAATGCTTAAGAGCAAAAAATCAGAAAAATCCAATTATGTGGAGGGGTGGGAAGTGGGGAAAAGGGAGAGAGGGTTTAAGAGGAACGTTAATTCTATCGAGGCAACCAGGAAAGAAAGTAACCAAGCAAACCAAAGGAGACGGTATTTGCAAAACACATTTTTGATGTTAGAGCATTTCCAAGAAAGACTCTAAAAACATATGGTTTATTTAACTGACTGATCTCTAATTTACAGTTTTCACACTTGAAACGTAGTATACTACAACCACCCTCTTTTGTCTTTAACTTAACCTATAACAATTATGATTGATGTTTCAATAAATGTAGCCAATTTTTTAATTCCCAGAGCTTTAGTATCTATGGTTTTAAACACATGATGTTGGTGTGACTGCATCTACCTCCACTCACCTGTACCACATGATACAGTGCTCGTTAGGCCCTGAAGCCAGGATGGGTTCCAACTATTGTGACTTAGGTCATGGGGCCTCTGTCCTGCGGTGTGACAGGATGTGACAGGCTGCATGTGACAGCCTGTCAGCCATGTTGTCCAGCTAGCAGTGGTGAGAATTTCAGACCAGGCTGGTATCCTCTGAAATGTGTCACACGACAAAGAAAGCAAAAGTTGTTCTCTGGTCAGCATAACTGCTAAAGAAATACAGTCACTTCTTTTTCTAGACACTTTATTTAGCAATTTAAATCATGCCTTTTCCCAAAAAGGGATTTGAAATTGCTTACATGCAAAAACGTAGTACAAGCTGAAAAAAGTAAGTGAAGAAATTGTGGAAAGGGGAAAATTAGAGTAGGCCAATAAGCTAAAACCGGGGATAACATTATTGCACAAAATATGTATCTAAGAGTTTAGTATAATTTGTGAAATAAGGTCAGGAATTCAACTCCGCTTCCTAGCATTGAAAGCAAAAGGAGTGAAACCTTTCCATGAAAGTTCTTCAGGAAAAGGACCATCATTCCTGATGCTGAGTTCTGAGAGGCATAAAGACAATAATGCCTATAACCTCGTTGACCGGCCCTCAGCAACATACGAACTGTGAACAGTACAAGCCTTCTGTGTAGGCAGCTAAGAGAATATTTTTACACCCATTGATTCTAATATAAAAATGACTGAAAATGTCTCCTCTTTCTTGATTAGCAGATTCTGTTAGATAAAGGAAGACAGATGTTCTGAATGGCCATGACGTGTGGTTCAAGATCCATGAGGGGAATTTTGGTTCCTTTGAATTCCTGTATAGACATGTTTGACGTAGCTGGGAGGGCTTGGATAAGAATTTTGTAGCAAAAAAGGACTTTCACAGCGAAACTCTGTGAAATTCTTTGCTGGCTTTTTATTCCTACCCAGTACAAACTACCCTTTCTGTAACTCGGCAGGGTACTTAATGCGCAATATTTTATTGTGATAGTAATACAAGCGACACCGTTGATTTACTACCCACACGTCTACTGTTCTCTTCTTCGGTTAAGACTGGTTTTGTGTGCATTTTGAAACACGTAGACTGAGCAACAAACATGAGGAAAAGACTTAGAAACAAAAGGAAGGCGGTGGCACACTGATTTTTGTCCTGCTGCTCCTATATACCCAGAAGCGGAGAAAATTTACACTTTATGGAACACAGTCGGCCTGGGCAGAGACTGTCCCTGTATTTGGAATTAGTTTTGGAAGCAGAACAGAGGTGTGTTTTTCATTATGCCACATCGGATTTTCGCATTCGAGAGTATAATTACCAAACCCAGCCCTCAAACCACTGCAAAAACATCACATGCTTCTTACACACATTTTTTCCCTTCAAACTAGCACTCAGGCGCCCACCAAGGGCCCTGCCCACAGTAGGGTTAGTTTAAAATTCTTTTCAAACACAGTTGTAACATGGCTCTCATCCACAAAACAAGTATTATCAGCAGTTAAATCACAGGATTATTCTTACATTACAGATAACTAGGTGCATGTCGTGTAGAGCAGTTATTATAGGAGGACCCCGGGTCAGACTCCCCATGTAAAACTGCCCTCCAGGAGTCAGGCTCTCAGCAGCGCGCCGAGATCTCTTTCAAGCCTGTAATGAACCCGTGCTGCAAACTTGAAGTCTAGAAGGCCAATTCAGTTTGGAGTGTAACTTCTATTAAATTTAAAGTTTAGAAGTGGTGCTAAGGAGAAACAAAGACCAGAAGTGGTAGACCTTCTATGCTGCTTTTCTGCCAGAGAGCCCTTTGGGGATCAGTCAGGGAGAAATTCTAAATGCTGGGTCTTCTTACAGCCCGCCCTTCCTCCCTGCAAACCTATGGTTCTCCAACTCATCCTGCGGGCTGGGGGGTGGCCGTAACTGAGGCTTCCTGGGCAGAAGCAGTTTCTTACTGAATTGGATTCAAGTAGCTTCAAAGATTGAATGCACTGCTTGAAGACCCTCCATGGAGAGGGGTAGCAGTGGAGGGAAGGGAATAATTGATCACGTGGGCTAGTGTAGAATATACAGCCCTAATATAATGCGAGTTGATTTTAGATGACACATCAACACATCTATCATTTGAATGGTAAAGTGTTTATAATAATAACTTACATTCAAGCAACACTTACTGTGCACTAGACATTGTTCTCAGGGCCTTGTATGTACTAACCCACTTAGTCATCACAGCAACTCCAGGACGAGGATGGATAAGGTGTAGCATTCCCTGTTACCGATGAGGACAGTAAGGCCCAGAGAGGTCAGGTGATCTGTCCTTGGTTGTTAGGAAGTCCCCATTACCGTTTGGGGGTAACAATTGTATGAGCTAGCAATTGCATTGTTAGGCATTTATCCCAGGAAAACGAAACCCATTCACACAGAAACCCATATCCAGATAGTCCCAAAACTGGAGATAACTCAAATGGTCTTCAACAAGTGAGGAATGAAACAAGTCGTAGTGAATCCACACCGTGAATACTACTCATCAGTAAAAGAACAAACTTTTGTTTGTTTAACACATGCAGCAGCTCTGACGGATCTTGAAGGAATTATGCTTAGTGGAAAAAGCCAATCCCAAAAGGCTACATTCTCAAATGATGAAATTATAGAGAAAGAGAACCAATAAGTGGGCGCCAAGATTCAAGGAGTGTGGGGAGGGAGGTGGTTGTGGCTATAAACGTGTAGCCTGAGAGATCTGTGGATGGGGCTCTTGTTTCTGGACGTGATGTCATCACCTGAATCTAGGCATGTGGTTAACTGACGTAGGACTGAATGTACACAGAAATGAATGCATGCATGGGGCGCCCGGGTGGCTCAGTCGGTTAAGCCAAAGACATGACCTGTCTTCAGCTCAGATCATGATCCCAGAGTCCTGGGATTGAGCCCCAAGTTGGGCTCCCTGCTTGGTGGGGAACCTGCTTCTCTCTCTCTCTCTGCCCTTCTTCACCCCGCTGGTGCTCTCTCTCTATCACTTTGCTCTCTCTCTCAAACAAATAAATAAGTAGTGTTTAAAAAATGAGTTCATGGGGTGCTTGGGGGGCTCAGTCGTTAAGTGTCTGCCTTCAGCTTAGGTCATGATCCCAGGGTGCTGGGATAGAGCCCCGCATGGAGCTCCCTGCTCATTAGGAAGCCTGCTTCTCCCTCTCCCACTCCCCCTACTTTTGTTCCCTCTCTGGATGTCTCTCTCTCTCAAATAAATAAATAAAATCTTTTTAAAAATGAGTTCATGCAAACTGGAGGGTGATAACAATGTCAGTTTCCTGCTTCTGATGTTATTCTACAGTAAGGCAAGATGTTATTGGGGGAACTGGGGTGAAGGGTATATAACACTTCTCTGTATTATTTCTTTATGACTGCATGTATAGTTGCTTTATTAAAAATACAACAGCCAACCTAATTTTTTAAATCAGTGGAAGGAATACGTGAGTACATGCCAAGATAATCTGCAGAAAGTTGTACACAAAAGGATGCAAAATAAAAGAAAAGATAAGACAATTGTATAATAAATATGGGTAGTTGTGGCTATTAACTATTTTGTGGCTTCTTTTGGGGGGTGGTGAAAATGAGCACTGGGTGTTATACATAAACAATGAATCTTGGAACACTATATCAAAAACTAATGATGTATTATATGGTGACTGACACAACACAATAAAATATATATATATATATATATATATATATATATATAACCTTAATTTATGGTGATGGTTACACAGTTATGTGACTATGCTAAAAACAGTTTGAATTGTACACTTTAAATAGGTGAATTTCATGGTGTACAATGATTTAGAAAAGCAAGAAGAAAGAAAGATATCAGTCCAGGAGTGCTAATGCCTTATTAATAGAAAGACAAAGAGAAAACATGAAAAACATTGGGGATGATATTTCAAAAGAAGTATTTCAAGAAAATTCCCTAGATAATTAAAAAAAATCAGAAAAAAAAAGAAAATTCCCTAGAATTGACAGATATACATATATAGATTAAAAGACCTATGTAGGGCATAGAACGGTGAAGACAATATACATACTAGGGCACAATAATGAAACATTCTAGAATATTTGGGGCAAAAAGAAAATTCTAAAAATTTCAAAAAAAAAAAAAGAAAGAAAAGAAAAGTCACACACAATGGATGGGAAATAAGAATGTTACCAGGTTTGTTTATTTTTAAGCTTACACAGAGCAGAGTTGACTTGTTTTTGTGTATAGTTTAGTGAGTGTTGACAAATGCAGAGTCATGTAACCACCACCAGCACCACAAATGAGATACAGACCAGTTCTTTCCCCTCAAAAAAGTCCCGGTGTCATTCCCTTGTAGTCACACCCACCTACACCGACCTGCTCTCACAATCACTGATGCGTTTTCCATCCCTGTGGTTTTGCTTTTCACAGGGTGTTATGCAGATGAAATAACACAGGACTTAGATTCTTGAGTCTTAACCAAACTGTTGCATTTATCAGTAGCTCCTTCCTTTTGGTAGCTGAGTAGTATTCCATTACGGAGACATACCGCAGTTTGCTTATCCACTCACCAGGGGAGGGACGTATGGATTCTTTACATTCTGACAAATATGAATGAACCTGCTAAACTCATTTACTGTGGGCTTTTGTGAGAATATAAGTTCTCATTTCTCTTGAGTAAGTGCCCACAGGTGGGTTCCTGGGTTCTGTAGTAAGTGGTTCTTACAAGAGGACTATTTTCCAAAGTGGTGTCATGGGGTATTTTGACCAGTAGTGTGAGATCTCCAGTCTTTCCACATCCAACTCCATCTCCTGTGTTCTCTCTCTGTTTTGTTACATTAGTCAGTTAAGCCAGAAGGTCCTGGTTTCTCAGAGAGGTTTTAATTTGCAGTGGCCTAATGACTAATGATGAGGAGAGTCTTTTCATGAGTTTATTTGCCATCTTCACGTCTTCTTGGAGGAAATGTCTCTGAACATACTGCTCATTGTTCACTGGTTTTCTTTTTTTTCTTAAGGAAAAGAGGTCTTTATATATTCTGGGCACAAATTCTCTGTCAGATATGTGATTTGTAAATATTTCTTTCCAGTCAAAGAGTCGTCTTTTCATTCTCTTGTATATAGTATGAAGTACGGATGCAAGTATTTGCTTTGCCTGTGGAGACTTCATTGTCTCAGCACAATGCATTCAAAAGAGTGTCCTTTGGCCATGCCACTATTTTGACACTATTTTGTTGAAAATCAACTGGTCATAAATGTAAGCATTTATTTCTAGACTTTTTATTTCATTCCATTGATCTGTATTTTTATCATTACACATACCTTGAATATTATGGCTTTACAGAAAGTTTTAAAATTAGGTAGTGGATGTCCTGCAGTTTCGTTCTTTTTCAAAATTGTTTTGGTTTCTCTGAGAAACAAACTGAGGGTTTGGGGGGTGGTGAGCCTGGTGGTGGGTATTATGGAGGGCATGTATTGGTTGGAGTACTGGGTGTGGTGCATAAACAATAAATTTTAGAACACTGAAAAAAAAATAAAATTCAAAAAAATTGTTTTGGTTACTTCAAGTTTTGCATTTCAACTAAATTATGGGATCAGATTGTCAATTCCTAAAAATAGAAAAAAAAAAAAAAGACCTTCTTGGGATTTTTATGGGGATTGTGTTGAATCTATACATCAACTTGGGAAGAACTGACATCTTATCAGGGAACATCTCTCTAATTACTCAAACCTTCTTTCACTTTACTCAGCAAAGTTTTGTGGTTTTCAGTATATGGGTCTTATACTTTGTTAAACTTATCCCTAAGTTTGATGCCATTGTGAATGAAATTATTTTGATGCCATTGTGAATGAAATTGTTTCACATTCATACTGTTTATTGGTAGCATGTAGAAACAAATGTATACTAATCTCCTATAGCATGACCTTGCTGGTCTCATTGATTAGTTGTAATAGCTTTTGTAGATTTTCCAGGGTTTTCTACACAAAGCATCGCATAGTCTGTGAATCAGAATCAGTTTTCTTCTTCTACCTGCATGCCTTTAACTCATTTTTTTCTATCTTCCTATACTGTTTAGAACCCACAGTAGAATATTGAATGGAGGCAGTGAGATTGCAAATCCCTGCCTTGTTCTTGCTATCAGGAGAGAGATTTTGATCTTTCATGAGTTGATATTATGTTAACTGCAGGTTTGTCATAGATGTCTTTTACCTGATTGAGGATGTTTTCTCCGAGTCTCCGTCTGATTATAATTAAGAGAGCTCTGTCTGTGGCAACTCTTCTTCCTCTCTCTCCTGCGCTCGGCAGCCTTTTCCTGCCTGCTGTCCTTTACCCTCAGTGACTCATGTGAATTCAATCTGAAGTACAAAAACCCAAAGAAACAGTCAAGTCATTTCCACTGCTTACACTGTGGACTCCATGGGCTTCCGAAGCAAGGACACTCTGTTGTCCTGCAGCCTATATTTTTAAAGTAGGAATTAGGTCAGATGCTATTAGTAATTTGGGTATCATGCAGAAGTCATGCTTACTTAAATGTGATTTTCCCTAACATTTTGACATTTTGTGCCAGTAAGTCACAGAAGCAGAGAGTAAAGCCCCTAACACAACTGGAGAGCCCAAAGCCACAGGTGTGAGCACAAGGCCCACAGTCTTCTCCTTGTGTCCACCGATGTGATTGGCTGCTTCTGCCCATCACTGTGTGGTTTTCATTTTTTGCCATAGTTCAGCAATCTTAACTCTTCCTTCCAGCTCTGTTCATTTATCTGTTGCTCTATAACAAGCCACCCCCAAACTTTGTGGTTTAAAACAACATAAATATTGAATTTACTCATGTACTGGCAATTTTGGCAAAGCTTGGAAGGGATATCTCCCTGCTTCACGGGATCTGGGGCTTTCCTTAGGATGACAACAGGGTACAGTATTGTAGTTTGGGGCTGGCTGAGTCTCTTTCTCAGTCTCTGTCTCTCTGTGTTTCTGCCCTGTCTCTGTCTCTCCCCTCCCATGTGAACAGCTCAGGCTTCCTCACAGTGCACCCATGTCAAATGGTTGGACTGCTTCCAGGCCAGCAGACTTCTCTAAATGCCAGCCTTCCCAGAGCCTGTGGTGGAAGCTTCACACGTTCTTACAATCCGACTCAGAAGTCCTCGCACGTTCTTTTTGCTACATTCTGTTGGCCAAGCAAGTCACCAGGGCTAGATCAGATTCAAGGAGAGGGAGCTCGACTCTGCTTCTCAATGGAAGGAATATTGAAAAAAAAATCATAACTATCTTTTATCTATCAAAAGCCCCTTTCAACAATATAATTTTATTTTTTCAGTTCAAATTCCCTATTTACTGCAGTACTTTTTACTGGGAAATTATCACTTTAAATTGTGCTCTATATTCACTTTATTTTATTTTTTAAGATTTTATTTATTTATTTGAGAGAAGCAGAGTGAGAAATCACAGGAAGGGGAAGGGTCAGAAGGAGAAGCAGACTCCCAGCTGAGCCGGGAGCCCAACGGGGGGACTCCACCCTGGGACTCCAGGATCATGACCTGAGCCAAAGGCCGTGGCTTAACCCACTGAGCAACCCAGGTGCCCCCGTATATTCATTTTAAATTGTGCTGCTTGTTGACTTAAGTGGTGTTCTAATTATTAAGTTCCATAGGGTTTTTTAAAAATGTTATGTTAGTCACCATACAGTATATCATTAATTTTTGATGTTGTGTTCCAAGATTCATTGTTTACATGTAACACCCAGTGCTCCATGCAATACATGCCCTCCTTAATACCCATCATCATGGGTATGGTTTACCGTCCCCCCCCAATGCCCTCCCCTCTAAAACCCTCAGTTTGTTTTTGGAGTCCACAGTCTCTCCTGATTCGTCTCCCCCTCTGATTCCCCATCTTCACGTTTCCTTTCCTTCTCCTAATGTCCTTCATGCTATTCCTTATGTTGCACAAGTAAGTGAAACCATATGATAATTGACTTTCTCTGCTTGACTTATTTCACTCAGCATAATCTCCTCCAGGCCCATCCATGTTGATGCAAAATTGGGGTATTCATCCTTTCTGGTGGCTGAGTAATATTCCATTGTGTATATGGACCATATCTTCTTTATCCATTCATCTGTCGAAGGGCATCTTGGCTCTTTCCACAGTTTGGTGACTGTGGTCATTGCATCTATGGACATTGGGGTCCATATGGTCCTTCTTTTTAAGTTCCATAAGTTTTGAATGGTTTGGGTCAACTGAACTATACTTTATCCACAAACATTTTATTTTGAGTGCAAGCTTACACAGAACTCAGTATTTTCAGGACGACTTCATCACATATACATATAAATGCATGTAAATGCATGTGCTTATGGTCTGAGGGTCTTTACTGAGTGTTCCAGGCCTCTGCTTAGACCCAGCGTTTCTTAAGGAGTTCCAGGTTCTTATCTAACTCTGATCCCAATGCAGACCCCAATGCAGTATGTTGTTACATCAAACAATGCTCATTCTTCAAGCAGAAGCTGCCACAAAGAAGCAGTAATAAAACTGATCTTCTATGCTGAAGATGGAGATTGATTTCTGGGTGAAATCAGAAAAGTGTTTTTTTTGGGGGGGGATCATTGTTTTTTCGGATCATTGTTGTGTTTTAGTAATTCAGCACCTTGTTACACGTGTGGCCCGATGGAGAACTGCACATAAGTTTAGCTAAAGACGTGTAAGGCATTTCAGTTGGCATCATGCCCAGAGGAAGTGGGGTGTGTGTGAGGGAGAGAGAGAGGGGGAGTTGGGGGGTGACAAAGGGTATTCTGTCATTCAGAGGCTCTGCTGACTTCTTCCTGTGCCTACTCTGTACCCTCATCACCCCTTTGTTAAGTACTTTTAAAACAGAGGATCACTATAAAGAAACCAAATACTGTTTTTTTTTTTTAAAGATTTTATTTATTTATTTGACAGACAGAGATCACAAGCAGACAGAGAGGCAGGCAGAGAGAGAGAGAGAGAGGGAAGCAGGCTTCCTGCGGAGCAGGGAGCCCGATGCGGGGCTTGATCCCAGGACCCTGAGATCATGACCCGAGCCAAAGGCAGCAGCCCAAACCACTGAGCCACCCAGGCGCCCCCCAGATACTGTTCTTAAGGGATTGACTTTTCTTCTGGCTGCATTCTCTGAAAATACACGCGCACACACAAGCACACACACACACAGAGAATTTAGTACTCAGAACTTGAGTGCCGCCACTGAAGGGTGGGTCGTCACACCAGATTTCTGACTTAAAATTCCAAATCAGGGTAAGATCATTCATAAAAATACTGTATAAGACTGACTAAATTAGTAGCAGCTTTGGGGTGCCTGGGTGGTTCAGTTGGTTAAGCATCCAACTTTTTTTTTTTTTAAGATTTTATTTACTCATCTGAGAGAGAGAGAGAACACAAGCAAGGGGAAGGGGCAGTGGGAGAGGGAGAAGCAGACTCCCCGCTGAGCAGAGAGCCCCATGTGCGACTTGATCCCAGGACCCAGGAATCATGACCTGAGCCGAAAGCAGATGCATAAACTACTGGGCCACCCAAGTGCCCCAAGCATCCAACTCTTAATCTCAGTTCAGGTCTTGATCTCAGGATCATGAGTTCAAGCCCTGTGTTGGGCTCCTCACTAAGTGTGGAATCTATTTAAAAAAAAAAAAAATTAGTAGCACTGTTAAGATGAATGTCATGACAACTAAGACTTGCAGAGTAAATTTCAGCAAGTATTTCTTGACAACCTGCTATATGCTCAGAACCATGTGAGGAGGATGTATGAAAAGAAATAAAATAATTCACTTCCTATCCCTTAGTTGCTTGATCCAAAAAGCTAAACTCTGAACACTTTGGCTTCTCCCTTTTCCAAGCCCTCAGTAAGTGCTGTGGAAGCTACCACCCAGAACCATCTGATCCAGACCCTCCCCACCACCTTCCGTGCCCCCTTTCTAGTCCTGACCTCTGTTCTCTTTCATGGACTACAGCGGCAGCCCCCTAACTGTCCTCCCCCTAACCATTCCCACCCTGTCCTGTCAGTTCACCACACAGCGGCCAGGACGACCTTTCTAAAAATTAAATCAGATCACCCCCATCAACACCCCAAATAAAATCCAAACTGTTGGGGCGCATGTGTGGCTCAGTTCACTAAATGTCTGCCTTCGGCTCAGATCATGATCCCAGGGTCCTGGGGTGGAGTTTCGCATCCGGCTCCCTGCTCCATGCAAAGCCTGCTTCTCCCTCTCCCTCTGCTGCTCACGCGGCTTTTGCTCTCTCGCTCTCTCTCTCTCTCTCTCTGTCAAATAAATTTCAAAAATGCTAAAAACTCCAAACCCCTTGCTGGGACCTTCAAGTCTCCGGCTTCTCTGTCCTCCGTCATCTGCTCTCCATCTCGCTCACTCCAGTCCAGCCACGCCAACTTGCTCACTGTACTTTGAACACCCTTGTTCATTCCTAGCCAGGGACTTTGCAGCAGCTCTTTCTTCCTCGGACTCATCTTCTCTTTGCCCTGACGCCTGACCCCAGAGAGTCACTGGATTTGGGTCTCTGCTCAAATATCATTTCCTCACAGCGGTCCTCCCTGACCTAAAGTATCTAACGCAGCAGAGGCTCCCAACTCTTCTCTCTCCTCTTGCCCTAATATTTTCTTAATCTTCATAGCCTTTTTCAGTATTCATCATTGTTTTCATTTTTCTTCTCCGCTAAAATGAAGCTCTAAGAGCTTTGTCCATCTTGTTAACGGCTGTAATCCCTGTGCCTAAAACAGTGCCTGTCACATAATATTTGTTGAATGAATGAATAAATGAATGAATGAAACCTATCCTGAAAGATCTCTGATCATATTGGAAGGCAGCCTTGGAGACAGCCACGGCCATACAGCATGATCATGCTGTGACAGACGCATGCACAAGCTGTGGGGGGAACACAGAGAACAGAGTCGCTGATTCTGTGTAGCGAAGGCAGGGCTGGGTTTTCACCTGGGTCTTGAAGGATGAGCGAAAGTTTGCCGAATCGAGACGTCTGCAGAGAACGTTCCAAGCAGAGAAATCGTGTGTGCAGAAGTCTGGCTGTAAAAACATTGGGCATAGGGGAAGCTAGTCATTTTGCTGTGCCCAGGGAGCAGGAGGCACAGACGCGGCATAGAAGGAGAAAGAAAGAGTGGCAGAATGCGCTGCTCGACCCGGAGATGGAAGCGACTTTCTGGGGACATCGGAAGAGCCATTGGATTTAAAGAAGGTGAAATAATCTCAGAGTTTTAAGAAAGATTTTACTGGCAGCTGTATGGTCGACAGTTTGAGGCAGGTAGTTTTTGCTGTTCTCCTGGGCAGAGCAAGGTCATGGTAGAAAGAAGGGAGAGACACTGAGGGACAGGAGGTGCATTTTGAGGGAAGGTTGAGAGGGCTTGTGACCTAGGTGTGCTGAACAATGGAACAGGAGAAACAGGACTGCGCATATTTTTAAACTTGGATGGCCCAATGGCATGTATCCTGGTAAGCAGTGTAGAAGGAGACACGTTCAAGGAGTAGGGTAGTAGAGTCCTTCCTCTCCAAGCCCCTGAATGGTGGTTTCCTACTTCCATCCATCAGTGAATGGGGGAGCCCACCTGGCCAGGTTCTGCAGTAAAGTGGGCTCACACATGCTTCTCCCTTCCACCCACTGAGTCGAAGTTATTAGGCCACACATGGGAGCGTGTCTCTCTCTTCCTTTGGGAGAGAATGTCTCTCAGGTGGTGCTCTGTCTGTCTTGAAAATAGATTCCAAGCAATTCTGCCCCACCGGACATGCTCGGGCATGCGAAATCCCAAAGGGGCCAAGACTTAAGCCTGGACCTACCTTAGCTATATTAGCTCTAATACTATTGGATTTTTGTTACTATTTGTATGTAATTTTTAAATTATTCAACTCATACATGAATACTTTCCCATTATTAAAAAAATGCAAATGGCACAGAAATACACAAAGTTTTGACAGGCTCCTTTCATTCCCCTTCCTTGAAAAGTAAAAAATGACTACTCTCCCTCCTACAAGTATAATGTATCTCTTTTCAGTGCTTCAGAGTATGTGTTTGGCCGTGTACCCACACGTGCACACACACACACACACAGAAACAATATGTAGTTTTATGCGTTGTCTTTGGACTCAGATTACTCTGAAATCTTTTCCCCTTAAAAATTTGTCTTCAAAGGTTTTCACGTCATTAAATATAAATCCACTTCTTTATTTTTCAACTACTGAGTAGTCTTCCATGACAAAGATGTATGTCTGTCATTTAATCATTCCCCTTCTGAAGGATGCTTGGGTTGCTTCCAGAGCCCCAAGACTATAAAAAGTGAATACCTCTGAACACTCTTTTTTGCATACCCTTGCAAACGTTTCTCGGTGGGAGATCCCAGGAAGTAGAAGTGGTGGGCAGTCCTAAGGGTATTTCATTTTATTTTTGCTTCAGGCTGTTCTGTTTGACCATGTGCTTCCAGCTGTTCGTACTGAAACAAAAAATTGTCCTGAAATGTTAAAGTCAGTTGAATCTTGACAAGAGCCATACTAAGGTTAACATCAATCCAAGGACAAGCCCAGCCCTCAGTGCTGGTAATTGTGTTGTGTCCTAATTCTGAAGGCTCTATACACCTTTTCTGGGGCCTACTGAAACGTCTGAGATCTGACAAAAACGTTTGTTTCAGTATACAAAAAGAAAACTAGAACATTGAAATTAACACAGGTTTATAAAATAATTATGAAATGTAGCGTGTGTCGACGTCACTGATAGTAGATTTAGTATTCATAAATGTTCTGCTATTGAACAACCCCGAACTCTCCAGAATCTGTGACCTGCTCTACCTCCTAGGTCGAGGGACCAACACCAGCTCTCTTGGTTTCTCCTCTTCTCGTCCAAGGAAGAGATTCACCCAGAAAATAATTTCTGAGTTTCCTTTTCCCCTTCCTTCCTTCCGGCTCCTTTGCAAGGGGATTCCTTTGTGCTCTTATTTGGAAATGGGGCGAGTTGAACTAGGCCAGCCCTTTGGGGAGAGAGCTCCTTTCTCCAGGAGGGGGCAGTATTGGGGAAGAAACTGCTGGCAAACGCTGGGGAAACTTTCTTTCTCTGGTCCTCTGGAGGAGAGAAAAGACGGTGGGAGACTGGAAGGAATGGTCCCACGCCCTCAGTGGGACAGTAGGTCAGGGGCTCTGGGTCACAGACTCTCTGTTGTGGGGGTGAGGGAGAAGTGATGGATGGGCTCTCCCTCTGCCTCATGTTTTAGTCCGAATATCAAGTTCTTTTTCAATGTATTTATTTGCCTCTCGTGCTTAATTTCTAGTATGGCAATGACATTACACCCCGCTATTTTTCACTGTAAAGGTATCCTATTTCAGCAGCACCTTGGGCTAAACGGTCCTTTTGGGATAGGCTGAGGCCCTAATCAACAACGTTTCTGTGGGATGCATGGGAAAATGCATTCAGGTCACCAGCAGCGGACTTACAGACGCAACTGTGTGCACAGTCCTTTCCTGATTGAGCCCTGTTCCCATGGACCACAGATGAGATGACAAGACATTTCTGTGTTCCAAAAGTTTCATTTTGTGATTCCCTGGGAGATGTCCCAGGCCAAGGGGTTTTTTGTTCCAGGTTCCTCTGTAACAAGCTACAAAGTACTGTGTGGGATGCTTATGGATTGGCCTGGCTATTTTATACTGTTGTAAGCTGGTAATTTTGTAGTTTACAAAACGATCCATAAAGTTTGGCAGCTTATAGGACCAAAAGCTTGAGATAAATTTCTAAGAGTACAGACTTCTGCTGGCCACTTGGGTCCTAAAAACCCCAGGTTCCCCTGCTAGGGATTGCTGGGTCTTCCTTTTCTCTGACGCCTTCTTCCCCACAGCCCAGCGTGGAGTTGTGTTTGGGCTTTTTAAAGATGAAGTGCCCTAAGCTCTATAAAACTGTAGTCATCATCCAACTGCTCCCCGCCCTTCTCCACATGAAAAGTACCCGATTGTAAAAAGCTCTTTATAGATCTTTCAAGGTCTGGTGACCTTAGTTCCCTCCTTTGTCAGACAATGGAGACAGAATTGTGGTCTTCACTCTGGAGCCCCCTTTCGCACACACCCAGGAGAGCTCTAGGTAGGCATGAAGTTCCAGCAGCCGAGTCCTGTGCTTAAGAAAGCCTCCCAAATGTTTACTTATCTGAACTAAAGCTGCACAGGAACATGAAAACATCAAATGTCTTTTGCTTTTGGCTGAAATTGTATAAACTCAAGTGTTGAGACATTGGCCATACGGAGATGACGAAGAGATGGTCCTATTTTCAGAGTTTTCGCTGTCTAGCGGGATACTTGGTAAGTACTCAACACATGCTTGTTGAATTAAGTCAAGAGCCAAGAAACGTTGGAGGTGATTACATCCACGAACTCCACTGCCCTGAAATCCCCAAAACCCAAGGTTAGCCCTTGTCTTGGCCACTGCACTGGAGAGGACTGTCCCTACTCAAAAAGAGGTAGGTAGCCCCCCCCACCCCTTTTGTTTTGAGGAACCATGCAAGGGCTTCCGGTAAACCCAGCATGTCTGTCACTCTCCCTCCACAGCTGACCTTAGGAGCATGCTTGGAGGTTAAGCCACTGCTCTTATTCGAATGCCTAAGTTACTACAAGGAGAGGAATGACCTGTTGTGCTGGTTCAAGTGTGTATGCAGGTGTGTGTGTGTGTGTGTGTGTGTGTGTGTGTGTGGTGTGGTGTGGTAGTTATTAAAGGAAAAGGAAGAGTAGAGAGGCTGGATGCTTCTAATTTCCTCTTATTACCATTGAGACACAGATAGCTTCCATCAGGCCATTTACTGGCACTTGTAAGCCTTGGAAACTTGGCTTTGAGGATATAGGAAATGAAATGGCACTGGGTGATACACTTTAGTGCTACGCTGTCTAATCTGACACCATCAGCCACATGTGGCTCTTAAGCCCTTGGAATTCAGCTAGTCCGAATTGAGAAGGGCTATAAATATAAAATACATACTTGTATTCAACGACTTATCGTTGAAAAAAAAAGAACATAAGACACATGTCGTTAGTAAATTTTTATTGTGATTACAGGTGGAAATGAAAATATTTTGGATCTATTGGGATAACTAAAGTCTATCATTACTATATCTGCTTCTTTGTATTTTTTTTTAAAGATGGGTGCTGGAAAAAAATGTAATTATCTATAAGTCACCATCTTGCTCTTGGACAGCACCATTCTGGTAGCTAGGAGGCCAGACGCCACCCAGCAGGTGCTGTAGTCCAGTGCGTGGGCAGAGGGGCCAAAGGACTGAGACTGCAAAGGCAGGAAAATCACCAGAAGAAAAGAGGAGCCTTGATGCCGGGGGAATTAGAAAGACTCCCCCAGTGTATCTGGGGGATACAAGAACTCCCACTCTCTCTTCCATCCCAGGCACTTCGAGTTAGTTGGTTAAGTTCCCACCTCCTGACTCCAGTGTGGAGGATGGAGTGGGGACCTGGTGCAGGTCCCTACGTCTCTAATGAGATCTGGCCTGGGATTAGCTTCTGGAGTGATCCTTGCACGCTCCGATCCCAGGTTCCACAGGCAGAACATACTTGGTAGGTCCCTGATCATGTTTCATCCGAGCTCCATGTCCCACTCAGGCTTGGGAAGGTGAATAATTCGACTGATTTGGTTGATTTCAACATTTCAGATAATCCTTTTTTGGTAGGAATTTGCTTTATTCCTTTTCTAAACGGACTTTGCCGATCACTGCAGAGACATTGATCTCAAAGCAGGAATAACTGGATTTTGCATAGTAGTTTACAGTTTTCAATGTCCTTTTCAGCAAATTATCACTTTTTATTGTCACAACATCTTGTGAGGCAGGCGAAGCATGTATAGATTTTTATCCATATGTTATAGCTAAGAAACTAAAAAAAAAGTTGCCTTGACCAGCATTTGAAAGCTGTTAAATGACAGCATCAGGGAAGGATCATGAACAGTCTAATTGGGAAGCATGGTTTCCTGTCTTTGGTGGCCTCTTCTGGTTTACAGAGGGGTCCCCAAGGTGGGCCGTGGGATGAGTGGCTCCCAGCTTCCTGAATTCAAACAATTCTGCCCCCTTAAAGATCAGGAAAATAATATATAGGTCCAGATGTCAAGATCTGGAAAGCCGCCATTTGGGCATCCACGGAAGGAGCAAAATTGGAGCACTGCCTTCCTCTCAGCAGGAATGCATTTGAAGTCAGTGCCTCTGTTTAATTCCCTCGGGCGGCCTCCCTGGTCCACATTAGGGAGGCCCAGACGGTTCCTCTGCAGAGAGAGGCTCTGAGCTGCAGGCAGAGCCCCAGGGAAGGATGCTGAGAGCCCACCGCTCTTGCAGAGGTCGGCTGTGCAAGAGGAGGAAACAAGAGCTTTCCTGTCAGTAGAGTGGTGATGATGGTGACCGTGATGATGATATGAATAAAAGCCGAGATACGCATGGTAGGTATGGTATCATTGGGAAATGTTAGAAGATCTAGGACAAGCCCTCAGCTTCCACCGTGTACTTGTGTTAAGGCTGTTAGTTGTGAAATGGCAGCCAACGGAGCGGGAAGTGGGAGACAGAGAAGTGAAGGAACCAGAGGCCTGGGGGAGGTAGTCGCAGTGATCTCTGGTCAGTACCACAGATTATTTCCGTGGGCTTGGCCACACTTTGGTGCTGTATTGACAGATCACCATGATCAGTGACATGGTACATGTTGGAAAAATAGGTCCAGCTCCTTATCTAGGTCCCAGCAAATCACCGCACGGTCAGACCTAGAACACAATCGTTCAACAGAGTGAAGGAATTGAAGGAGGCCCAACTGACGGTCAATGCCTTCGTTTTGTAATTAAGGAAAATGAGATCCAGAGGTGGAGAATTCCTGGCCAAAGGTCCCATAGCTAGTGGTGGCCTCATGTACAAACCAAAGACAGTGAAGCATCAGTATCACGGTCAGGAATACAGCTGATGGAATCATGTGCTGGCTTCGAATCTGGGCTCTAACGATCATTTGTTCTGTGATGTTAGGCAGGTTATTTCACTTTGCTGGTCTTAGTTTTCTCATCTGCATAATAAGGATTAAAAAAAGGTCTCTACCTCAAGGGTATTAAGTCAGATAATAAACATGAGCATTTACATAATAGCTGCTCATTATAAACATCATGTAAACATTCAGTAAGTGATAATGATGTGATTATTAGAATGCAGTTTTTCTGACCTTCAGGCCAGAACTCATTCTTTATACTAGGCAGCCTCCCTCAGTCCTCAAGACTTCTGCATGCCTATGCCATTCCCTATGTATTCATTCTGTTGTGATATCTTCATGGAAGAGTGTATCAATGGTATTAAGGGAGTTATTTGACTTTGCAGTTTCCTTACCAATAACATAGTATAACACTAGTCAGGCTCTAGGCTGGCTGATAGAACAAAATGACTCCTAGGTAGGGTAAGCGAGATAGGAGCTTATTTCTCTTTCATGTAACAGTCCAGAGGTCGGCAGCCCAAGTCTAGTGGCAGTCTGCTATCCTCCACATTCGAATCTCGTATCTAGGCTCAACGTGACTCCTCTAGTTTTTATATTTCCTCAGGCATGAATGCATAAATGGCCCAGATGAAAATCTGGTCCACAGTGAAAAGTGGACCAGAAGGTGCATGCCTGGTCCTTTCAAAATTAAGACGAAGAGTAGCACCCATCACTCTCTCCTTTAATTGGGCAAAAGTCATTCACGTGGTTACAGCTCATGGCAGGGGAAGCTGGAAAATGTAGGCTTTGGCTGGACAGGCATGTGACAGAGGAAAATGAGCAATATGAGATGAAAACCTGAGGCTTGTCACAAGCTCTTCACTGTTACATCCACGGGAATTGCTATTAATGTAAGTGCTAATTATTTCTGAAGATTTATCCACTTCCCTTTTCACAGAAGACCTAGAAAAGTCTCTACTGTCAAAAGAGTTTGGTTCTTGGTTTGTGATTCAAGTCATATAGAGGTGGGGCCTTTGCTGCTGGTTGGAGGGCTGGAAAATGAGTGGAGAACCATGGAAGCAACTGAGAAGGTGACTGCTGTTAGAGAGAGAGAGAGACATCAAAAAAGGCAGTGGTGTGCCGCACTATGAAATAGGGATGCTGTTTTGACAGTTTGGGGGTGACATTTCTTCCTCTGAAGGAGATGGTTTGGTCAGCACATGGCTGACCTGGAGCCCCTCTATACCTGCTCGATCTAGAGAAGGCTCAGGAGGCCAGTCTCTATGAGTCTGAATTCATAAAACAATTTCTGAAAACCTGGAAAACAGTTTCCAATGTCTTCTCAAAAAGTAATTTCTAGAATGTTAACAGCCCCTTAGGCTTTGGGGCCACTTAACTAGTATCAGACTATTTTGTGAGTTGGTAGGTGATCCAGGTTCTGGAAGGGAATGACTGAGATGGGAAAAATCCAAGCAAGGATTCCAGTGACGATGCCCCCAGAGCTGGGGCTCCAGTAGGCCGGGGTGGGGTGGGGGGACTCTCTGTAGCATTTCAATTATCAGAAGAATGCCCGATGGTGGCCTGCCCTGGAAAGTTTCTCCGATTCAGCCTTTCTCTCCCTTCCCACTACTGCTCTGGACTTGACCCTCAAGACAGACCTGTTAATCCTGCCACCCTTCTAATCTGTCTCTTTGCCATTCATCTTCTGTTCCTCAAAGCCATCCTGCATATAGCTGTCGTGATAATTCTCCAAAATCCTTTTCTTTCTTTCTTTCTTTCTTTCTTTCTTTTTTTTAAGATTTTATTTATGTGTGAGAGAGAAAGAGAGATAGTAAGAAAAAGCATAGCAGGGGGCAAAGGGAGAAGCAGTGCCCCCGCAGAGCAAGGAGCCCAACGCGCGACTCAATCCCAGGACCCGGGGATCATGACCTGAGTTGAAGGCAGATGCTTAACTGACCGAGCCACGCAGGCACCCCTCCAAAATCCTTTTCATTGTGAACCTTCTTTTACCTCAGCATTTACCAAATAGAGTTATTAGGGATGTTTTATATTTCTTTTTTTTTTTTTTTAACTCTTTCTTTTCCGTTGTTGTTGTGCTGAGCTGTGGTTTTCCTTACATGTGTTTTTTAATGCTTCTATAAGAAATATGTATGATTTTTATAATAATGAAAAGATAGGGCCAGGTTTAAATGTCTCAGTAGTTGAAGGGGGGACGTTGGGAGTAGTGTGGCTCTCGTTTCTTCTTCATCAAGTCTCTTTCCTTTTGGGGAATATTAAAGGCCTCCAGAAGAGGTCCTACTTCAGCTACCAAACGTACCTTCTTCAGTCCTTCTGTGGAGAGTGGTACTGTTTCCTTGCGGCAGCTCCTGTTCTTGCCACATTCTGTGCCCCCAGCCCACTTAAGTCTCAGCCGTCTTTCCAGGTCTAGTTGACACATCACCTTACTGGACTTAACTCAGAAACCCATCTGTCACCTCCGTGACATTTATTTTGTCTATACCACATTCCTTCTGACGCCCTTTTAGTTGTTGCCAAGTCTTTTACCTGAGCAAATCTTGTCTCCTGAATGAATCCCAAGTGCTTGGAGGACGAGGGTACTCTTCCAAATTCTTTGCTTTCCTCATACCATCGGGCGTAGTTCTGAACACATAATCTACATAACCCACTGATACATATTTGAGAGCTTTATTCACTTTGTAACCGAAAGATTGCCCATGTGTCAGATCACTGTGCCATCCTTCCTGCATAATATTTGGAGGAGGATTTCATAAGGAAGGTAATCATGAATGCAGAGGAACCAAAATCTAATGGGGGGAGTTTGGGGTATCAGCAACAAGCTGACTGTGAGGTCCTAGAAAACACTACCTCTGCCTGGACTTGCCGGTCACTCTCCACATGACTCCTGTTGGCTGTTCTGCCCCCGGTGAGACCACTGTATGTCCTTAGTAGGTTGTGAACCTCATTGTCCATACCCCTGTGGAGAACTCTGTTGATTTGTCTCAATTCCGCCAGCATCAAAGATAGCCCTTTCTCCAAGAAGCAGGCCCTAAATACTGTCACTGAGATAGTGATCACTTCTTCTCCAAGCCCTGATTTCCAAATAGGCTACGCCTCTGCAGTTGTCCCTCTAAAACATGAACATGTGCCATATTTGGCTATAAGATCTGTTTGCTTACCCCTGTCCTCCATCTACGTGGTCTAACAGCATATGTTCCTTTCAATAGTTGATCTTAGGTTGAAAGTTCTTTGAAGGTGCACATGGTGCATTTTTTGATGGGCCAGGGGCCATTCCTGGCCTGAAAACACACTTCAAAATGTTTGCTAAACAGTACCTTTAAATAAGGTCACATGCATAAAAACGTATCTCTCACTTCTTGCTGTTAAGCTAATGACAGAACCAGATAGGAAGTCTGAGTAGCTCGGATCTACTAGTCAAATCCCACTCTTAAGCAATGTGATCTCGTACCAATTATTTTAACTTTGAAATCACTTTTTTTTTTAAAGATTTTTTTTGTCAGACAGAGAGCGTACAGAAGCAGTTGGGAGGGGCAGAAGGAGAAGCAGGCTCCCTGCTGAGCAAGGAGCCCTTTGTGGGACTCAATCCCAGGACCCCAGAGATCATGACCTGAGCTGAAGGCAGTCACTTAACTGACTGAGCCACCCAGTCATCCCTCTGACCTCACTTTTGAAAATGAAAAGTGGATGATAATAGTACGTGTCGTCCAATACTGTGTTAAATGAGATAATACATGTGAGGTGCCTAGTAACATTCATGGCTATTATTTTTGTAGTTGTTTTTATCATTTTTGTAGTTGTAGTTATTCCTTGAAGTAGGATAGCCAAGCTGAAGGATGTATAAATCGGTAACTTCCCCCTGTATTTGTTGAACTGAAATGGTTCAGTGACCTGGGTTTGGGGGTTCCTGATGTCAACAGAGGCCTGAGCCTTTCAGTCAATCCGGTTTGGTGGCTGTTAGCCTTATCCACTCCTCTTTCTTTCTCCTTCTGCCTTCCCTGGGACTGAAGCGATCTATAGAAAATATAAAAATAAATGGCTATTTTGCAGGAGGGGGAGGGAAAGAGAGCGTTAATACACCGGGCTCCACAGGTCAGCTGTGGTTTGTAATAAACCAACCCAACCCAACCCAACCCAACCCAACCCAAAGAGCCCGAGGATTTTCATCTGGGACAAGGGTCCCCAGACCGTTGATGACATCTTCCCTTAAGCTGCAGTAGAGAACTGACCGGTGAAGAGCAATCGATTTATGTTTGGTTTGTGGGAGGGAACACGGTCTGGAAGGGCATCAAAATTTTATTGTATGAATGCTTCAAACTGATGTATATAACGAGGCTGAGCTCGTAAGCAACAAAACTTGGAATCAAAGAGAGAACTAGACAGAACAGCATCTTGGGTGTCTTCCTTCTGACATTCTCTTCCTGGGCCTCACGACTGCATTTTAATACCTACGTCTGAAGTCAAAGGCAGTGGTAGGCCAGGTATAGAATGAGTCTGCATAAATGGAACTCATTTGGCTTCATGTGTGGACTTTGAGAAACGTTCAAAAAGAGAGACACGAAGCCACAAGAGGGAGAAAGTGGGTCTTTGGCCATAACTCCTACCATCTGCTCTACTTTTGCTAAAGTTCCTTAGAGGCTTCAAGCATAATTCCGCCGTTTTGCATTTGGTCTTCCAGACAGGTGAGGGAATGGCTTGGCGTTGCTGGTCCCGAAGCTTCTGCTTTCCCACCGCCCTCTTCTGGGGCTGCTGGTGCTCTCGGTATAGCTGAAAGAACACGGCCCAGAGAAAAATCAGACCACAAAGAGCATAGCATGGGAATGTGTACGCAGGACGGAGAAGACTGCCTAACCTAGTGAGGTGTGACCCTTTCATAAAATCGGGTGACTGTAACAGGGAAATGGCAACGTTTTCTTGGCCATCACCAAATGAAACAACATTGGTTCCTGGGCAAATTCAATGCGGCGGGGTAAGAGACCTCTTTCTCTGAGTCATCCTAAGGGGTCTCCGCATTTGGAGTGACACTGTGTGTCCCTGAAGCAGCAAACAAAGACCAAAGGACATGGTCTCTGAGTCTCTTTTACTGTACCCTGAACTGACACAATGTCACACCTGAGGGACAGTGTGATGAAATGTTCCACCTGCCTGAGCAGACCCCTGAGTGGAAGGCTTTGAAGTGACGTCTGGGTAGATAGTCCTTGTCATCTCTACCCATCTTGCCCAGCTTAGGAGCCTCCGGTGTAGGGACAGAGTGTAGAGCAGCTGATGAAAGTGTTTTCAGGAAATGCTTTCTAAAATTCAGAAAAACTTCATTGGTGATGAAGTCATGTAAGGTTCCCTGTGTTATTTTATCTTAAGACATGGTTCTCAGAGAATAACGTGATCTGAGCTTCAAGTTCGAGGTCCCCTTCAGTGATCTGCAACATGAGCTGACAAGACAGCAGGATCAGCATTCCCACGTCAGAATACAGCGAACATTTGTTAAGTTGTTTTAAGCAACTTATATGCTGTATTTCATTCAATCTTCAGTTTGATGACGTAGCTGTTGGTTTTATGCCCATTTGACAGATAGGGAAAATGAAGTTCAGAAAGGTGAGTTAACTTTCCCCATGTTTCACTGCTAGTAAAGAGCAAAGATAGAATTGACTTACTATATACGTTAAAATTCCCAAAGCACACTACTTCATAGCCCCCCAATATTTAGATTTTAAGAATGTTCAATAGTTAGTGAACTTACCATTGTAGGATGATGGATACTATTGTCTAAATAAAAATTTTTGAAAGCATTTTCTGCACTAGGTTCAAGCCCACACTAGCATAACCTCCTTAAAAGTGGTCATAGTTTTACTTTTCTCTCCATCACACTCCTACACCCAACATCTTCTCGACACGAGATTTCTCTGAGGAGGATGTAGGCAGTGTTCCAGATCCTTCTTTATTGCCATCCTCATCCAGTTTCTCTTGGAGAGGAGAATCTCTAGACTCCAGCTTCAGGGAGAGGGGGCATGACTAGAGCAAAATGAACCACATGTTCTGGAAGCACACCCCTCTTCTAGAGTGGCCAGCAAGACAGACTTGCTTCACCATATCCTTCCGCTCACTCCCACAAGCACAAGGCAGAGAAAAAGTCGATTCACCTTAGCCAGCAGGGATTACCTAGATCATGATGCCAAACCCAGAGGATTGAGTTAAATGAATAGAAAGCTCTGGAAGGCAAAGATGTTCAATTTTTCTTGGAGTAAGGGGAGGGAACAGGAAAAACGAAGTAGCCAATACGCAGTTGGGTTTAGGATGCATGATAGTAAATCTTCCCTGTCATTCAATGCCATTCACCCATAAGGAATGCCAGGGGAGAGGAAGTCTGAGATTTGTTTTTATTCATTTATTTTCAGCTTTGCTGTAGATACTGTTGTGTGTGGTAATTCCTAGGCAAATGTTACAATATAGAGTTTCTCCAAGCGATTTAGTTGGCATTTTTAACGGGACTTGGATTAAAAGTCTTTGTCCTCAAAAACCGATTCAGCGATTAAGGCTGGAAGGAGTCTGGCTTTGAAATCCTCTCCTGCGAAACCAAACACAGTCTGAGCAGCAATATTGTCACTATTTAGAGCAGCATGATTGTCATTAGTTTCATGAATCGGCTGTAAACCTTCGCCGGTGTAGGCCACAGGAAGGTCTCAGCCCCTCCCAGGTGGGAGGTCACTGGAACCCTCAGACCACGGAAACCCCTTTCGAGATCCACAGCAAGTGCTAGGCTTCGGGGACCCTGCCAAGCTGTCAGGGCCCTGGAGCAGGATTCATGAGGTTGCATCTGAATGCAAATGCAGCTGTTCTGTTTCCTTCCGGACCCCAACAAGTCTCCCTTATCCCTCCAGCTCCCATTGTTGTCTAGAGGTTAACCGAAATCTGGTTTTTTTTTTTTTAACTTCTATAAGGTTGAAACTGGAAGGACGAATAAAACAACAGGGTGGGGGAGAAGCAAGTTGATCAATTGAGTGGTCTCTGTGTCATTCCTTTATGAATTTCTGTAAGCGATGCTTCTGAATTGTCAATTTTATCAGCCAAATAAATGTTTGCATGTGTGTGATAGTATAAATATTGCACATCTCAGCCAACCTATGTTTTTCCTTCTTCTCCCTAATTCCCAGTGGACTTTGAAGAAGGGAAATCAATAAATCAATTGGTACCTTGTCCAATACCCATTTCAATGACATCACAGCGCCATTTGCTAAAGATCAGACATGAGTTACGGAAAGAGACCGAGACATTTCCATTTGATAATGTATCTCTTTGCTTTTTTGAACCAGATACAGAAAAGGAATTGTGGAGTGTCCATGTAAATAAAAATGTTTATGTTGACCTTATCAAAAAATAAATTGTGGAGAGAACGATAGCATATAATTTATATCACCGGGTTTATTACAAACCCAGTGGGGAGTGTTTTCTAGACTTATATTTTATTCAAAAAAAAATTCTACTGTGGCTGACTCAACTTCTTAGAAATTAGATTTTTATTTTTTCAAGTCTGATTTTAGAAATATATGTATTATTTACCTTTGGTCCTTAGAAATGACATCAGAATTTAATACCTTCGAACCCTATAAACAAACAAATGCACTAAATTAGCTCTGATTTTTTGGAGGTAAATTACACAACTTAGAAGAATGCCTTTTTAAAAAAAGAATGCCTTTATAATACCAGACATTCTGGTTTGTTTGTTTTGTTTTGTTTTGTTTTTTTTGGTACTGTTTTGTTCATTCATTCATATATTTGCATATACCCCATGTTCTTAAGTTGGGATAAAACTATTTTGTTTAGTCTCTCCCCAAAATGCTTCAAATGCTATATGTAACTTCAGTTCTAAAATTCAACCTCCCTTGAATCAACTGTAATATTCTTTTCACATAGACCTGGCAGATTTTGCTATTGTTGCAATATTATTAAAGGAGTATGTCTTACTGAGAACCCTTAAATATGTGCAAATATATTAATCATGACAAGGATAGTGACAACAGCAAAAAAAAAAAAAAAATGCATTTCTGGTCCAAACTGAACTGGACTGAGAGTCAGAAAAGGAGGGCTAGTCTCACCTCAGCATTCGGGGGCTTTCTCACCTCGAGTGTGAATCTGTGCCTAGTCTCTACTCAGCGCAAGTTCTCATCAGTAAACTACAATCATTAGACTACTTGGTCTTTAAGTTTCCTTCCAACTGTGAAATTCTTTGCTTCTAGGATTCTGTCTGAAGACCTTTGATGCCCTGGCCTTCTGAGTTGCGGGTTCCGGTGGGAAGGATGGCTTTTTGTGGAAGGAGAGCTTGCAGACCCGGGGAACCTTCTCCAGAAAGAATCTGGCCCTCAGGCTCAGGTGTTCAACCCCGCGGGGCACAGTAGAGTGGTCTGTGGGTTCACCGCCCAGCTAACTTCTTTTCCCTTGGCCCTGGATTCGGGGTGTTCTCTAGACATTGGTCATATCTTGAAACGAAAGTTCTGAGCCCTGACTTACGTGCATGCAGTCAGAAGGGGCAGAACTCCTTGGTGCTGTTACTGCAGGAACGTGTCCTCTGAGATGCTGTTTTGTGCTAGGACCATCTAAAAGCTTCCTGGACGACTTGGAAACAATGAGAAGGGATTAGATCACCTAAAGTATAAAAAAAATTAAGAGCTCAGGAACAGTTCTTAACCACTGCAATGTTTTTTCTCCTCCCGTTGGATATGGTCAAAGGAGGTGACCTCACCTACAAACTTCCTTGACTATATTTGGACCTAAAGAATATACTTGGGTCTTGTCTAGCTTCTTCGCTGTGCAACAGCCGGGACGCAGGAGCAAGGCGCGGCCCTGCGTTCCCTCCCCGGCCCGCAGTGCTCGGCGGAAGCGCAGGGGAAAGGCCGCCGCGGTCCGGGTTGCGGCCGGCAGCGGGGCGGACTGGAGCGGCCCGGACCCGGGCTGGCCTGGCGCCCGAGGTGCTCCCCCTACCGGGAGTCCGGAGCAGTGCCGGCGGCCGGGGCCCGGGTGGCACGCAGCCGCCTCCCTGCCGCCGGCTCCTTCGCGGCTTCGCGGGTGGGATCCGCGAGCTGCCGCCGGCGGGGTCGACCAGCCCAGGGCGGAAGCGCTCGGCCCGGGTAACGAGCATTTTCCTGCATAAGCAATTAACTGTGAATAAACATCTGAAACGGCGGCTCCGTAAACCGGGGGCCCGCCGTGCGCCTCCAGCGGGCGGGGCTGTGTGGGGGGTGGGGCGGGATGGTAAGATCCGAGGCCAGGGAAAGCAGGGGGTGGGGGACCGTGCAGGGAGGTGCCCCGACACGCGCTCCCCGAGTTCAGAGGCGCTGCTTAAGTTACCAACAAAGTCAGGGCCGAACCCGGAGAGGCAACCGAGCGTCCGGTGACACGGCGCCCTCTCCCCGCCCGGGATCTGCGCGCGCGCTGCAGGTAGCCGGTGCAGTCTACCCCGACACCAGATGCCCTTGGAGACCCGGATTCGGGGAGCGAGTGCCTCTGCGGGGCGCAGCCACTTTGCACCCGTCGGCCCTGATACAATCGATAGTTAATTGGGGTCTTCGAGTGTCTCAAGTCAAGGTGAGCAGAGGAGACCTCCAGCCTCCGGCCCTTGTCTTCGCGACTTCTTGCCCCGGTCTTGGGTCCCAGTACAGCCCCGAAGGCAAAGCCGTTTGGGGAGACAGACGCAGGGCGAATTTGTTTCCAAGGGGGGGATGCTTGCACGTGCTCGGGGACGCCCGCTCGCTGAGGGTGCGCGCCGCAGGAACGCGGCCGAGGTGGCCGCTCTGGCGCAGGTTCAGAGGAGGAGGATTTTGCTGGGCCCGAACGGCTCTCGGGTCCTGCCACAGTGGGCTCTGCCCTGGGTTCTTCCGGGCGCCGACCGCGGGTAGGGAGCAGAATACCTAAGAGCCGTCACCTGGGAAGCCCGAATCTGCGAAGTCTGGTCCAATCCTCGGGGCATTTCGTGTAAAATAAGCTGTTGGAATATAGCAGCCATACACCCATCTACAAAGATAAGGACACGAAAAAAAAAAAAAAAAAAAGACTGTAAAAGGGTGAAGGTTTGATGCGTCATACTGCGTCTTGCCTTTGCCTTCTCTGCAGGCGGAGGGCTGTCCTGAAGGTGGCAGGAGGCGCAGTGGGTGTCACCCCACCACCTGGCACCTCTGAGGTCGTGACCCACCCCCCTGACCCTGGTGGAAACCGGCCAGCTTGGTTCTCCTGAGGCCCTTATGCCCAGTCTTGGCATCTACGGCTGACACAGGGCCTCATCTAAGGGCCCTGGTGGGTGTCCGCAGTCGGCCCCACTTCAGACCAAATTCCAAGGAGTCCAGGGAAAGGAAGGCCAATGTTCCGGCGTGGCAGGCTGCTCCCCGGGGAGGCCTTGGGCACAGGGTCACAGGCCTTGCAACCTGAGAGTGGAGAAGGTGATCTCAGCTCCGATCTCAGCAGCGGCCTTTCCAGTGTGGGGCTCTCCCTAGGTCAAGGGCACCAGGGTAGACTGTAAGGACCTTCTCCAGTCCCCGGTGCTTTCTTGCCCGCCTGCACTGAGCAGAAGCCAAGAGAACTGATGTCTTTTCAACACACTGTGTGTATGCAGTCGGGGTGAACTAGGCTGGGCGTCTCTGGGGCGTTTGGGAGTTGGGGGATGGAGAGATTCGTTTTCGACCTGCTTCTGTCTTCCCTTTTCCTTTTCAGAATATACCAAGGCTTTGAAGGTTGGGCTCTTACAAAGACGGACTTTATAACAGCCCCCTCCCTGATTTTTCTTGAAGGTGTTGCAATGTCCCCCAACCACCACCTTTCTCTAACCTGCTCTTCCTCCACTTTCCTGGAAACTGTGAGTAATATGTGGGAAAAGCAACTTAGCCCGGTGTCTGTAGCAGAGCTGCACTTTGAGTGCGAAGACGCTTCCCTGCACGGTTTGGTGTTTCTAAAGTTGCTAATATACCCGTAGCAAAGTAGCTGAGCTTGCTGGCCAGTCAGACGCCGTGCCCCGGCGCATTGGAGCTATGTGCACTTCCCACGAGGAAGGTCTGGCCTTACGGTCTGTGGGCTCCAGGCCCTTGGAATCAGCCAGGAGCCAGGATGGGGCTCCTAAGGCAGTAGGAAAACGCAGACTTGTAATTTCACTCCTTTATCCTCCCTCGCCCCCCATCACCACTTTTTGTTTTTTGTTGTGTATTGTCTTTTCCTTTTTGTAAGACGGGCTGTGTGATGGGCAGGTAGCCCCGAAGCTGCGATGTAGGAGTTGTGAGAGATCCCGGAGCTGGCCCTTCTGGATTTAGGAACAGTCTGGGGGAGGAGGAAGGTCAAAGGGGCATCCGCTTCCTTCCAACGAGGGCGCGGTTTACTTCCCGCAGGCAGCGGGCGGGGAGAGCTCCGAGCGGAGGGCTCCTTGGAAATTCTTTTTGAGCAGGTAATTTCTGCGGCAGGGTCGAGAGCTGGTGACTGACACTTTCGGTGACAGCCACCAGGCCGGGCAGCACCCTTTCCGGTTATCAAGATGATTAACCTCCGGGCCTTGCCTCTGGTCGGATCTCCGCTCCCCTCTCACCTTTTCTCTCCCGCGGATTAGGGGGCGCTCCTTTCAAAAGAGGACCGGAGGGTCGTGGCCTTGGCCCTTCCTTAGCTCCGTGTGGCCTTGCATCTGAGCAGGAATGGGGGAGGAGGGGGCGACATGCATATCCGTCCCTTCCCGTCGCCTACCTAGCCGAGCCCGGTTCACTGGGCTGGTCCCCTGCGGTCCCCCGGGTCACCTCCCCCCACAACCACTTGTCTGAAACTTACCAGATTCCAACCTTAAGGCAGGAAAAAAAGTGTTTCATATACAAACCGATCAGGGTATTTGCAGATAATTGCGAATGTCAAATACTGGGGCGTGATGACAAAGTGCAGAGATTGCCAGGACCCAGCTCCGCCTGAGGGGCGGGGGCTGCTGGCAGGGCTCCCGGGCCACCTCACGCCTGCTCAGAGGAGGGGAGGGGGCAGCATCCGCAGCTGCCTACAGCCCATTTAACGGACAGGGGTGTTTCTTCGACCCCTCTGCTGTGGAGCTGATTCATGGATTCGTCCACTGCGTCCACACTTGAGCCCCAGCGCGGGAAGGCGCGGACACGGTGAATACAGCACTAGCCCAACTCTCCCTACACCCACACGCACACACAAACACCCCAGGCAAGATGCACGCATTATGGGGGTTACTGGGCCTCAGTTGGATGCCAAGGCCCAAAGCCCTGCCAGGCAGCTTTACCGGAGCTAATGCCAGACACTCACCCTCTGCTGCCTGACAAGGGCTGGGGGGAGTCACAGGCTACTTTGAGGCCAAATGCTGCACCCGTCTAGTACCGGCATTAGTCCTTTACGGAAATAAAAACAATTTTTTAAAAAAGGCCCCTAAAACTCAACTCTCCAACCTAATTCTGTCCTCTGTGCAGGAGGCCAAGGAGGGGGTTTTTCCTGGGAGCCCTAGTACATACAGCCTGCCAAAGTTGACCCCGTCAAGGCCTTGGCAGCAGCAAAGGTCGCTGCTCCCATCAGCTTTCAGGACAACTCCCCTGAGACTGCCCCCCCACCTCCCCCAACATGCTCAGAATGTTTCAAGCCCCCAAATCCTATCTATCTACATATTTATGGTTACCCTTGTTGGATTCCAAATCTACCGAAAACCAAGGGGATCGATTATAGATGTTATGATGAAGTTAGTGGCGGGTCCGAAGCTTTCTGGGGGTCAGAACCACAGGGGGGCGGGGCTGGCAACGTGGGTGCTACTCCTGGGGGATGGACGCAGGCAACGGAGAGGAGCAGATGAGATGCACACACCCCATAAGGTGTCAGGACAAGTAGGGCAGGCAACACAGGGCTCTGGCTCCGGGAGTCCTGGGTAGCTGGACAACATCAGGGGAGGGGAGGAGGCTGAGCGACCTTTGACACTCTCACTAGCCCCTTTCATTTTCGAGGGCTGAAAAAGTGGTGGGATATTCCAGAAAGTCTGGGAGGGGGGAGCGAGTGAGCGGATTGGGAGGGGGTAGGAGGGCGGGTAGATAACTGCTCACGCTAAGGGCATCCCGGCTGCCAAGGGAGGAAAGTTCAGGAGGGCAAATTGGGACGCCTGTCAGACGTCCCTGTCCCCAACCCTCAGCCTCCCCACCCCCCTTTCATTGAGCTCCTGAAGTCATTGTATCCCTGGAAGCCCTTAAAGTTTTACACTCCAGTTGTCTGAGGTTTCTGATGACGACAAATTAGAAAGAGGCTTCTGCTGTAGCCCAGCACCCAAGTCAGAGTTGGGGGGAGATAGGATATGGATGCACAACTAGGGAAAAGGAAAGTCTTGCCTCTCTGGCTGTCTCTGCCAAGGAGAGCAGAGGACTAGGGCATGGAGCTAGGGAACGGTTTGGTAGCCAGGAAGCAATATCCAGTTCAGGGCCAGGCTCCTCAGCTAAAGGTTTTAGCAGTGCTCCGTATGTTCAGCCTTTCTTGCCCAGACCAAGAAGGCCTTGCTCTTGCTGAAAGACCCAACTGGGGGGTCATTGGGACAAGCAGGGTGATTAGATTTGTGGGAGAGACTTGTTCAGTTCCGTGAGGTGGGTGTAGATGGACAACAGCATCTATCGCCAGCCTGGGCAGGCAACAGGGACCCACAAGAGTAAGATGTGATTCTATTTGACTTTCCAAATCAAAATGCATTGATTGGGGCCTGAAGAGTTCACGGCACATAACTGTCTTAATTAAACCTGCTGTAAACAGACAAATCACTTCTCCTCTTGCACATAGAGCTCTGGGAGATTGCACAGGGTCTGGCAGAAGCTAGGCTTGAGGGATGCTCTTTAAAGAAAGGAGTGTAAATGAGGCAAAGAAAAAAAAAAAGTGCAGCTTCTACGACCTTAGAAAACAGCTTAACTGAAACCCAAACTCGAATCAGCTAGAAGGTATGGGGTAAGGGGAGATCCTTAAAAGCTGGGGACAACCTGGTTGATGGAGCAGCTCCATGGGGACCCGCAGACCAGGGTGAGACCGCGGGGGAAGCCCGGGGAGGGAAAGGGAGGCCCCAGATTGTTTGGGGAGGCTGAGGTGCTCAACGCTGAGTTACCCCACTCAGCCCTGCGCTTTCCTTCCCAATCCTTCCATCTTTCCCTGCCACTGTTCTCGACTTCTGGCACTCGGAGGACAGCGCGGGGAGGACACGTCCTCCCTTAAGGTGGTCAGCGTGGGGGACAAGGGGCCGCTGCGGTGAGTGCCCTTAGCACGGAGCCCTATGGTGGGGCGCTCGGAGCCCAGTGAGGGCAAGACTGCAGGGGATGGGTGGGAACAGGAGCTCAGCCCGAGCAAATGGGAAGGGAAGTTGTCTGTAATCCTCTGGGAAAGCGGGAAACGGGGCGTATACACCCATAGCCCAAGGTTCACTCCCTCTTCAGCCAAGTGCCGACACCGCTGGCGCGATCTCGAGGAGCTGGATGAGGGTCAGGCGCTCTGGTTCCATCAGCCTGTGGGTGCAGAGGAGAGCTTGGGGAAGTGGCGGCGCTGGGAAGGGCCCGCAAGACGCCCTTTCTGCCCGGAATATGCAAAGGGCTGGGTCTACCTCCGAAAAATTCGGGGCCTCCGGAAGTTACCTGGCAGAAAGGGACCCTCGAGCTGACTTTGGGTCTCACAGCCTGAAACCAGACGATCTAAGGGGAGCTCATGGATTTTCTAACTAAAAGTGAGAAGGAGAAGTTCTCCATAATATGTAAACACTGAAGATATGAGCGCACAGGTTTGGGTGTGTTCCTGGGAACTTGGGGAGCTGCCTCCTCCACCCTCCACGGTTTGCAAACTTGAATTCTCATTGCTTTTCATTGACTAGCTTCTGACCCCAAGAGTAATCTGATTCAGAAATACTCTTCATTTCGTTAGGCTGACGTTGGCAGGCACTGGTTATGTTGTATCTGGTAGGGAATTTAAGTTCAGTTAAATTTTAGCATAATGCTTTTCAAAAAAGTCTTTTAAAAGATTTTTTTACTTCCATATAGCAAATGAAAACATATATATACATATATATATATGTATATATATACATACATATATAAGATTGGAGAGAAACATGCTTAGATTGCCTTTAGATTTTTGAGATTTTGTATAGGCGCCAACAACTCCGTGGACACAAACGAATGGGCTATTTGCAGTTATTATTCATGAAAGGTCTTTTATATTTTTAAATGGAGGCATGGTTCCCAGGTGGAAAAATTCTTTATGACTAAGAACATGCTTTCAAAAAGATTAGAAAATTTAAACAAAAATTTAGAGTGCGTGCTAGTATAGAAGTCTTTACTGAAAACAACAGATACCACTACCATCCAGGAGTTGAAGTCAAAATGTAGTAAAAGTTAATTAAAATGCAAACTATTAGGGAAGCACTGCAAATGTCTTTGTCACATCCAAAAGGAAAAATCTTTAGAAACCTCCCTCCCTTGTTTCATACTTGTGTTGTTAGGCTTGAATTATTGTCAACATTTTTCTCTTCTGAAATAACAACAGTTCACCTTTCAAAACTCTTCACCGCACAGCGACAATGACGATTGTTCTTCCGGCGAAGAAGGACTTTTGAAACAAACAACTTCTTTCACATACTCACACTTGCACACCCCACACAAACGCACACACAGTTGCCTTTTTTTTTTTTTTTTTTAAACGTTGCTTTTGAATGAGAGAGAGAGAGAGAGGAGAGAGACAGACTAGGAAACTCGAGCTTAGGTAACCAACGAACCCAATTACTAGGCTTTATTGATACTAAAAGGAAAAGTTCCCCTCGTAAAATTTCTCTGAGCTTATTAGTTATTTAAATCAGCCCCAGGGCTGGACGAGCGACGCCGCAGGCACCCACTGTCGGCTTCTGGAGGTGAGCAGACGTCGTCCGCGTCCTGACCCGCCGCCTCTCGCCCGGCACTTGGCATCGGGGGCAAAGGCGGGCGCAGCGAGCTGAGGTGAGCCACTTGGCGCGAGTGCCGGGCCTGGCACGCTTGGAGGTAGCTCCGCGTGGCCTGCGGGTATTAGAATTTAGAAGCGAACAGGTCATGGCCAATGATGATGGTGTGGGTGAGCAGGCCAGGCGGACAATGGGCACCGGAACTCAGCGCGCTGGCGGAGCTGCTGCGCCGCGGGCATGGCTGGGCACCCGCCCCTGCGGCCCCGGCGACAGCACTCCCGGTTCTCGCCCCTAACCTGGCGCCCTACAAGAGTGCGATCGCTCGGGCCTCCAGAGCAGACTTCTGTTCTGTGTGGGGCTAAGAGTTTTGTAATTGGATAGGCACCAGGTGAATTTACACCTTTCTGGGCCGTTGTCCCTTTTAGTAGCTGACAGTCCCAAAATGTGTGTGTGCGTGCGTGCGGGCGCGCGTGTTAACAGTTGAATTTATTAAAAACAAGCCCCAGCCTACCCACTGAAGTCCTCTGAGCCCGACTTGGGGGCTCTCTCCAAATCGGACGTAGCGCTGGGGCAGCTCGAGGTGATGCCTAGCTCAGCTGGCCTTGGCCGCGGGGCCGCGAGGCAAGGCGAGGCGGGGCCGGGAAGAACGGAGCCCCCAGGACACCGCTGTCACAGGCACCCGGGAGTTAACCCGGGGGTCAAGCCTGGCCGGGCTAAGAGAGTTTCCGTGGGGCTTCGTGAGACGGAGAGAACAGGCGAGTCACCAGCCCAGGAACCCCCCTGTGTTCCTCGCCACTCCAGAAAGGTCTGGACCGCCAAACAGACCGACCCCCCGCTTCGTCCTCGGTCCCAGTAAGTGCCTGGCACCTTGGGTCCCGCAGCAGGCTTTCTCGCTCTCTCCCGCACGGTTCTAGACCAGCGCGGGCCCAGGGTCGCTGGACGCTCCCGGAGCATCCCGCTCCGGGAGCTCGGGTCGCCCCGCACCGGGCACCTGGGCCCGCGCGCCCCTGCTGCTGGTGGGCGCCAATTTCAGCGCGCAGGCTGCCCTGCCTGTAGTTTAGGGCACGGGTGGGACGCGGTGGCCTGGACTTTCCAGATATGCTTTTCATTACAAGGGGTTGGGACGCCGCCGAGGTTTTGCTCGCCGGGCGGGTTTTTGTGTAGGGTGTTCAGATTGCGATCCCGGCCGGGGACCTGCCCATCCCCCGCCGCATCCTTAACCCGCGGAACTGGGGTGGCGCGGAAGGGCCGGGTCCGGGACGCCGCGGACTGAACAGGCGCAGCCGGTTTCTGTCGCAGCCCACGCGGTGGCGCTGTCGGAAGAGGACGCCTGATCTCCGGTGCGGGACCCGGGCGGTGACCCGGGCTCCGAGGCGACAGGGCCGTCAGGATGAGTCGAGGTCGCGGGGTTCTTCGTCGCTACCTCGGGTCCCAGGATTAGAGATGGGACAGACCCCGTCCTCCTGGTTCGGTGCTTCCAGACAGAAAACGCAGCGGGTCGGGAGCCAGACTCCGGGCTCAAACCCCGGCCGCCCCTGGGTGGGGGCGGGGAGGCCGCGACAGCTCCTCAGGCGTTTTCCGTTTTCGGTCCCCCATAGCCTTGTTACTGGTCGTTTAAAGCCGATTTCTATTTAAAAAAACTAGTTTAGCAGGGCAGTCCGTCTCTGCCCGCGATGCTGCAGGAGATCCAGCTACTAAGCTCTAGACTCTGAAAAAGAGTGAAAGGATCCAGGAGCCTGGGGGCGTTGTCATGTGTCGCTGGGAGCTGTGCTCTGCGCCGCAGGCCTCCGCCTTCCTGGCCTTCCCAGCCCGCGGCCGCGGAGAAAGCACGTCCACACCTTCAGCCAGAGGCTCCCTTACCTTCAGATCATGTCCCTTCGCTTTCCGTACTCCGGGCAGGCAGTGCCCACCCCCGACGCCTTCTCCCACCCCCTGTATTTGGGACCCCAGTGCACAAAGCTCCCAGTCCTCGCCTAAAGCAGCTCCTGGGCCGACCTTCGCGTGTCGCCTCCCGCCCTCTGGGCGTCTGCATTGTCTGTTCCCCCGATTCCCGACCCTCCGACCTCCTGGGCGCTCAGCTCACTATCTAATGCAAACTAGTTGTCCGCCACGCAGCCCCAGTCCGCCGTCTCCCTGGGACTCGTCTCTCCGTCCGGGCCTCGGGGGCTTGTTCATCTGAGGATGGGAGCAGGACCTTCACCGCCCGTACCTTAGGCGGCCCGACGGCTTCCTCGCCGCTCCGCCCCCGCCCAGGCCCCAGAGCCGCTGGGGGAGCCAGCAGTAATTTATCTTTGCCTGGCGCGGGTTGGGATTTGTCGGGCTCTGATGCCAACGAGGAAGGCGTGCGGATAACGAAGTAAGTGTCCCCCGCCCCTGAGCTCTGGTCAGTCCCCAGAAGCCCCGGGGCAGTCTGGGAAAGGGCTCGAGCCCACCCTGGTTGATCCGCCTTCTAGGCGCGTTCCCCTCGGGGCGTTCTGGCCCCGGGTCCCAGTCCCCTTGGCACGTCCATTTCCAATCCATGCCTGGGGCAGTTATGCGGTCCGTGAAAGTGTTGGTCGCCCAACTCTCCCCGGACAGTCGGCGGCGGAAAGTGGCTTCAGAACTGGTGTGGGCTTCATTTGAAAGGAACGATTCCCTCCCGCCCTCCTCTCGCCCCCAGCAGAGCAAGCGCCCCGGGCTGGGGGGGGGGGCGCGGAGAGGGGGAGAGGCAGGCCTGCGTGGGTTCCTGGGAGCCATAGAAGGCTTTCGACGCTGGCAGTTCCCGTGGAGTTTTTCTTGTGCGTACGAGAGTGGAGGGAAAACGCGGCACAACTTCCCCGTGTTCTCTAAGAGGCAGCAGCGCACCGCCGGGAGGGCCTCGGCGTCTGGGTGACCGGACTTGAAACCCAGGAAGCCTGGTGATGGATGCTGGGCCCTCAGAGGTGTGGGTGGCCCCGCTGAGGGCCGGCGTTCCACTCCCGGCACCCGGTATCCCACGCCCGGGCAGTCGGGCCTAGGCCGCCCTGCTTGGTCATTGGGGAAGGAGGGCTGGTCACAGTCAAGAGCTAGCACAGTAGAAACCTCGGTGTCCAGAGAGAGAAATCAAGAAATGTTGCCATTAAAAGTGCAGGCCATAAAAGGAGAAGAAAGGCCTGACAAGAGATAGAGAGAAAAGGGGAGAACATGAAAATAAGCAAAACCATGCATATTTAAGCCCAGCGCATAAAGATCCGTTGATTTTTAAAATAACAAATCTCAGTGTGATTATGAAAGACAGGCGACCTTTGACTAAATGACATATGAAAAAAAAAATTGGGGGTGGGGAGGAGAGGGGAAAAAGTCTTAGATTCCCGACAGAAACGTCAGTGAGAAGCAAGACGAGGGATAAAAATGTCCCCCAATGTGAACTTAATGCTTTGAGCACTGGGGCAAACTATCTGTATAAAAATGCATTTCCGATCAAATTATTTAAAAAAACACGTAATTAAAACCAATTCTTTCCTTGAGTGTGATTTTGTTTTAAAAAATGTTTGGAAATAAACCACTTGAGGAATATAAAACGAAACCAAACAAAAAACTTTTGAATCATAATTTATTTACTGTTTTAAAAACTAGAAAGTCTTAGCAAAAGATAAAAATGTTATTTCAAATTTCTTATTAAAATTAAACATGGTGAAAATAATTGCTTACTTCAGTTGAAATAAGGTCAATACAAAAATTGTGCAGTAAAAAGCTTATGTAATTTGAAACAGAAAAGGCCTTTATTAGGGACAAAACTTAAGGGGGGAAAAACATACCACGCATATATCACAAAACTTTCGAGAATTCTCCTTTTTTAAATCAGAAGAAATTTGTAAAATGTGTTAGTAAACACAAATCTGCAAATATTAAAAATATATTTCTGGTAATAACTCATAGTATCCGATATTTTCTTTCATGCTAAACGCACCTTTATACATTTTGAGTTCTTTTGCCCAAAATGATAGTTTTGGTCACTACCAAAAATGGACAACAAGAAACTCTAATAATGAGAAAATCAATTAATTTAAAAGGGTGCAGAGTCTGAAAACAAACTAGCCACCCTGTACATTTAATTGTACTTAATTGTATACTTTATTTAAGTCACCCTTCTCAGGGGTTTAATAATTTAGAATCAATAGTTCTCTTCAAAACATAATAAAATATTTACACTTTATAAAATATTAACTCATTAACAATACCGCTGTGTTGTTTATAAGAGTGTGACTGAAGTCCCATAATTATGCTGTTGACATAAGCATGTGAGGTTAGCGAAGTGATCTCCTTCGCAAAATGTAAATGAAGATCTCCAGACAGTGGTGTTTATAAAATAGCTCATTAATGACTTAAGATTGAATCGCTCCAACCATTCGCATCATCAGATATAATAATAGTGACGAATCAGACAGGAAAGATCCTGGCTAAACCATTTGCATTTTTTTTTTTTTTTCCAGAAGTACTGAAGTCCTAATATCACCATTTCTTCTAAGTTCCTGGACACTGATCCGCAGGAGGATTCTGCAGTTCAACACCAAGGTAAGGAAAGAAACAGCATTATTATCGTTGTTAAGATATTTATAAGAATTGCGCCTCTCCCCATTTTGAAAACGGGCTCAAACTTTGACAGTGGTAGTTGCTTTGTGCAAAAACCCCTTCCCAATCCGACGTGAAAGCACAGATTAAAAAAAAAAAAAAAAAAAAAAAAAAAAGTTTGTTGATCAAACTTACAGTTTGTTTCTTTGCAGCCAAAAACCTTTTAGCTATACCAGCACGAGTTGATTTACTTGAGCCACTTTGTTCTCACAGACTTCGATTTGTGCATTTTCTCTAACCCGTTCGTTCTGGGAAGTGGGGGAGATGGGGTTTGGGGAATAAAAAACAGGGAAAAGAAAATGCTGCCTAAAACTCCCAGGGTGGCTCCCCGAAGGTCTACTCTCAAGCTCGCTTCCTTTCTCCGCTGGGCTCCGACCGCGTCCCGGGTCGCCTCGGGCTCCTTTGGAACTTGGTGGGCGGCGCCTGGGTGCGGGGTTCTCCGGGATCTGGGCGTTGGGATTTAGGCCGGGGCAGGTTTGGTTTCTGGGACCCTTTCTCTTCCAGAGGCTCCCTCGCCTCCCAGGCCTCCGCTCTGAGGGGACGGCTGCGCGCACGCCGCCCACCGGGTAGGTGCGGCGCGTAGACGGCGGCCTACCTCCGGACACACTAGGCTGACGCGGCTTCCCGCTGTCTATGCACCGGCCCAAGAATCCCAGAATTACCCCCGGAGCGCGTTTCCCAAAACCGAATTTAGTTTGGCCCTCTGGCGCCGCCGTACAGCCCATACTTCTTAAGGGGGACCGGCGGCTCAGGCAGCGAGATGGTGCGGACTTCTCCGCGTCCAGGGGTTTAGGAAGGACACACAAGGTGCGCGGTAGGGACTGGAGGTGCCGCCAGGAGAGGGGCTTCACCGGCCTCAAGGCGGGAGGGGACGCGTCCTCGTTTTCCCGCCCTAGGTCGGCACAGCGAGGGTAAGCCGGCGCCCCGGGCGTCTTGCGGGGGCCGCGGCCCCTGCCCACGTGCTTTTCTTTAAGGAGGTCCCGCGCCGAAGCGGGACCTCAGGGACAAAAGCGTGGCCGGAGCTCGGCCTGCTCCGCTAGTGCCTGCGCCACCTTAAATGAGCACCGCGGCTGGAGTCGGGCTGCGGGCGGCCGCGGCCGCGGGAGTCGGCAAAAGTTTGTGGCTCAGTTACACCTTCGCGGGACCTGCTGTGGACGCCCCCGCGCGGCCTCCTCCGGGACGAGGAGACCCGGTCCTCATCGCACGCTCCGCCCGCACTCGAAGCCTCGTGCCGGAGCCGCCTGGGTCCCAGGAGTCCCCGACCCGCAGCTGGAGGACAGGCAGCCCCACCGCCCTCACAGCCTCCGCGTCGCGGCCTCCAGGCGGCCCGGGCTGAGCTGCTCGAGATGTCGCCGGCGCCGCGAGCGCTCCAGGGACGTCATCCAGGGATGCCCCCCGCCCTGCGCCCCCCACGCAGCCCCCTCTCCTGTCCCACCCGCAGCCCGGCGGGCCGTGCCGGTACTCCTGCCACTCAGGACACCCGGGCTATTGTTCTGGAGCCACGGCCGCGCCGGCTCTGAGGGAGAAGCGGCCTTCGCCGCGCGTCCTGCGGCGCGGCGGGCCCGGACGGCCGGCTCCGCGCGAAGGGGGAGCTCAAAGGCATCGGGAAAAGTTGCTCGGAGGGGCGGAGGCGGTGGGTGGTGGGCGGAGGCGGTGGGTGGGGGAGGCGATAGCCCTCCTATCTCCAAAGTCGAAAGTACTCCGCGCAGTTAGCAGCACCCGGAGCCGAGGCATCCGCGGTCGCCGACTGCGCGTCGGTCTGCGCCTCCGCCGGGAAACGAGGCAACCAGCGCCTGCCTTGTCGCCGCCGCCTCCGCGCCGGGACGAGTGCGCCTCGGGGCTGGGCGAGGCGGCCGCGCCCAGGACCCGCCACGGGGAGGAGGACCGGACCCGAGCCCCGGCGCCCGCCGGCACCCGGGCGCACCCACCCGCCGGCCTCGGCCACCGCCTCGCGCGGCACTCGCTGCTCTGCCATCGGTTCTCTGCCGCCCGACGCGCGCGGTCCTCGCCACGGCGCTCTGCTACAGCCGACTCTCCCCTTCCTCCTCCGCCCTCCTCCCTGCCTCCCACCCGCCCCTCGCCAGTCCCTCTGCCTCCTCCTCAGCCCCGCCGCTGTTTGGGTCGCCGGGCTCACAGCGATTGATTGATTGATGTTTAATTTCCTGCCAGGCGGGGCCCCCCTCCCCCCGCAACCTCCCCAGCCCTCCTCCCCGCCCCCCACTCTCCTCCTTCATTGCGGTGGACCAGTCGGGCTTGGGTTTAGATCTTTCCCCCCCAACCCCCATCCCGAAATAACCCAGAGACTTCCCCTACCCCCACCCCAAATTATTATTTTGAAGGCGCTAGATCTGGGGACGGAAAGGGGGAGGGGGAGAAATCGGAAACCGAGGACAACCCAAAAGGACTCACTTTGCCTGATGACTCAACGCAACTAATAATCATCTCCCTCTCAGTGTATCTCTCTCTGCGGCTTGTCAGTGAGTCCGGCTCCGGCTGCTGGCGGCGGCGGCCGAGAGGGGAGAGGCTGGAGGTGACAGCTTGGGCAGCCGCCGCGTTTCCTCCCGCGCGCGGTCTCGGGTCCCTGCGCCTTCTCGGCTCTCGGTGACACCGGCCCTAAGGCTCCGGCCGCGCCTCCTCGCGAACTAGCAGACCCGCGAAGCGGCAGCACCGGCCCGCCTCCGCCTCCTCCCAGTCCTCAGCCCTTTCTCTCCAGAACGGGTCTCCTTCCCGAAGGTGTGAAAAGGCTTTTTCAGTCTCCTGCTCTCTTTTCCCCTCCTCCGCCGTCTCCTCCCCCGCTCGCTCGGGTGCCCCTTTGGAGGAACCCTCCTTTCCCTCTCCTCCTCCTCCTCCCCCTACCCCCCCCCCCCATCATCATCATCATAACAACCATCTCTGCACTAGAAGACATCCTGACCCAGGACCTTCAACGTTAGGACCTGGGAAAGAGGAAAAGGGGAAGGAGTAAAGAGGCAAGAAGACTAGGAGAACACCGCAAGGCAAAGCACCAGAAACTTTCCACCCTGGATTCTCTACTTTTGCTCCATGGACAGAGCCTCAGCCAGCCAAGTTACAGACAGACCGTGAGCAGTAAGTACGCAGGGCGAGGACTCCCACGCCAAGCTCGGGAGTTCGGGGAAGCCCCGGGTCCGGCTAAGTTCCCTCCCGGCAGCTCTCGCCCTCTCGGACGGCGCGGCCGGGGGAGTGCGGGCGGCGTTTTCGGCCTCGCCCTCCCGCGCGGTCCGCGCGTCTCTCGCGTCTCTGCTCTCACCTCCCCTCTGCCACCCCCACCTCGGCGCCTCCACACGCGGCTCCTCTCCTGGCGAGAGCGCCCGCGAGGATTCCTAGCGCACTTTGCAGTGCAGGGTTCCTGCTTCTCGGGGATGGCGGTGGCGATGCGAGTGCGTCTCATCAGGTGTTTCCTCTTCTTCCGCCGCCCCCCAAAAATCCAGGGGTGCCGAGACCCGCGGGTTCCCGGAGGAGCGCGCTGCCAGCCAAGAGACCCAGAGGAAAACTTTTTGGAGAAATTTTTAAATTGGGGTTCATCGGCTGCTCCTTGACCTAATAATTTAAATGCTTTTGGCTTCTGTGTTTTATGCTGAAGAGCTTTTTAAAAATCACTTAAGATCGGAAGAACAGGAGGACGTTCCAAAATAATAACGATGGTAGCCCCCGCCATCGCGGCGAAGGTGATGACGGAGAGTATTCTGGTGAATACCTCGAAACGTTTTTGGACGCTTAGTGTGCAATTGGGGTTGGTTTTGTGCAAAGTGTGTTTGTGTCTCAAGACTTGCTCGGTAGAGGTGAAAGCGGGGATTCCAGGAGTCCTTATGCCAGGCCTTTGGCTCCTGCCCCGCCATTCACAGTCCATTCCTCGTGTGGTTAATTCGGGTTCTCACGGACTTGGGCACATCCCCCACTCCCTCCTCGAGTGGGTGACATGTCTTTTTATGAAGTTCACTTCTTCCGCAACCCTGACCCCCACGCGGCGAGGCTGTCTCCTCCGAGATCGGCTTATGCCAACCCTGTCCCAATGAATGGGCCACTTCTGGGCGCCCCCGGGCGCTGGCCTGGTGGCCGTCGCCGAGAGCTGACTCCTGGAGAGGGACTGGGCAGTGTCGCAGCTCCTCGAGCTTCCTTGGGGCCGCCCCGTGTAAGGTGGGGACCCGCTTCCCGGCTCGGGCCCCTCAGGCAGCGTGGGAGGAAGTTTGTGTGGCTTTGGTGCAGCGCTCTGCCACTGGCCTGAACGTCTATCACGTGTGTGAGCGGTTTTCCCTCTTTTTTCTCCCTCCCCCTTCCCTACCCCCCGCCCCCTCCCTAGGTCCCTGCGCGTTTTATTGCGACCTGCCGGTGGGAACTTTGTCTCCGAGTCGGAGCAGCATGGAGCGGCGGAGCGAGAGCCCGTGTCTGCGGGACAGCCCCGACCGGCGGAGCGGCAGCCCCGACGTCAAGGGGCCTCCCCCGGTGAAGGTGGCCCGGCTGGAGCAGAACGGCAGCCCCATGGGAGCCCGCGGGAGGCCCAACGGCGCCGTGGCCAAGGCCGTGGGAGGTAACAGCCCGGAGCGGGGAGGCGCGCGCAGCCCCGCGGCCCGGCGATAATGGCCCGGGTGTCAGGGTTCAGGTTGATTAGGCGCTGTCGCGGTGTAGGATTACAGGAAGTGGATTCCAGGTTGCCCAATAATGCCCCCGTCGCCTCTCCTCTGCAACTGGTAGCTTCATCTAGAGTTAAAACAAGAAAGTGGTTTACCCAGAGGGTGGCATTTTTTGGGCACTTTGCCACTGTGTGCTGAGGTGTTGGCAGGTTTATGTCACAGCCAGCTAACTGTTTCTAGATTTTCCTAGAGAGCTTTTTAGTGATTTAACTCTTTTGCTTTGCCTCGGAGTGTCTGTTGTAGAGATGAAGTTTAGGTGCGATCGCTTTTGTGGACTAGTTTCTAATGCACAGGAGCAAGAGTGTTGGGGTTACTTTGTCGTTAGGACAGTGCTTCGAGAGATAGATTAGTAACAACTGGGAATATTTCCTGCCACACTGCAAGTGGGAAATAAGGAATCATTATGAATCTGTCAGGCCCTTAGAGGTTTTAAGGTCACCGTTTTCTATGAAGTTCAAAGTCATATGCGTTTGTAACTTTGTTACATGTGTGTCATAGCACAGCAGGTAAAAATAGCAAAGTAGTCTTAATGGCTACATTCTGCTTTACCTTCCCAAGAATTTAATATTATTTAAAGAAAAGCTTTTGTAGATGTTACCATTTAAACACCACTTCCTTTTAAAGTGATTAGGAAAAAATTTTTACAAAATGAAGATACATATTGTAAACATTATTAAAATATTTTAAGGCTTATGCCATTTGCTTGGTTGTTTTCTACATATAAAATGCACAATTCGACATGGCATGCAGTTTTTTGTGTTTGAGATCAATCATCAGTTTAAATCTTTTTCTACTTTTAGAGGGTTTTTTGCCCCCTAATATTTTCAGCAGTAGCTAATTTAACGTAATTCTTTACATTGGCCTGCCTGAAATGATGCAAAACCGTGGCAAAACTTAATGATAAGCTCCAACCCCATGTTCTATATAGCCATAGTATGTATTTCAAAGTACAGACTTAAGTCTAAATGTCTATGCCCTTTTAAAGAGTTAAAACAGACGTTTTATAAAATAACATGTTTCTATTTTTACTTGGTTTGCTATTATTATTTCTTCATGGTAGACATTCAGAATGGTTTGCCTTAGTTCCTTATCTTACTCATCTCCCTCCAGAAGTACTCATTCTCACAATTTTTAAAGCTTTAAAAAATTATTTGGCTATACATTGTGGCTTACATATCTTTTAAAATATTACGGACTTAAAGATAGACTTTAATGAAGCAAAAGAAAACTTGATAGTGCTACCCACTTTTTAAAAGTGGTATTATGTGTTATCTTGACACTAGGACAATAACTTCAGACTTCTTGTAACATCTTTAAGTGTCTGCATATATGAGAGAGAAATATATAGCAAATATGATAGAAGCAAGTGTAAGGGGGTATAAGTGCTGATACTGTTTGATTGAAAAACTGGGAAATCTTTGGAGGATATGTGTTCTCCAAGGGGCCTTATGCGCATAGAAAAAAACCTGGACTTGAAATTTTGGTTTCTTTCTGAAGACCTACTAAAATCCACTAAATTACATTTTAGAACGTGATTGTTAACAACTGTGATTTCTTAAAACAAGTGTTTTTTTTTTGTTTTTTCCCTATAGCATATCAATTTCGTTGACCAGGGATACCTTTTGTGTAAAAGAGTGGTTGTGTTTCTTATTTTCTGAGACTATGATTTACATTTGACGACTTATAAATTTGATATAAAGCAAAATTAAGTCTTCAGAAAGAATAATGGGTTTGTTTCAACAAGCTGCTTTAGTCATTTTTTGTGAACTTTAATTTAGTAATATCGAAGGTCTTATTAGTTGCTTTCCAAACTGAAAATAGAAGTCATTAGTTTGTCTCAATAAGTACTATGTATAATACTTAATAATAAAGTGGTTAAAAGAGTTTACATGTGGTGGGTTTTAAAATATTTTTTTAAAGGAAGATTTTGGTCTATATAGCACAATAGATTATTTGGAATAATTTTAATTTAGAAAACTTTATAACAACTTAGAACACAATATTTTGGTAGTGTGAAGCTTTTCACTGAATGTTAATATTGGTTTTGGGGTTTAAGATGTTATAGTTTCCTAATGTACCTTGAGATAGAAATAATTCCATTTCTTTATAACTTTTAATAATGTGTATAGATTAAAGAAAAGCAAAGCCTTTTAAAAAATACACTTTTTAAATTTTAAAAGAATGTTTAAAATACATTTCTAGTTAACAGTTCTTTGTAATTGAAAGACTTTTTGGAACATAGAGTAAATATAAAATAGATTATATTTCTCTCCCCTCCTTTCTTTGTTTAAATTTTCTTTATAAAGCAATATAATAAGCATAGGCAACTACAAAACATTTATAACTATCATTTATTGCCATTTTCAGATATATTATAATCTTGTCAGTGTTGTAAAGATGGTTATAATAATTTATGTTTTAAAAATAGAGCTCAAAATTTGGGAGGGTGTATTCATTAATCTTTAGTGATGCTTTTTCTTAAAAGCTTTCCCCCTAAAAATAGGGGAGATCATTAAGTTAATTGGTTGCCCAATAACATGGCAATTTATCTTACTATTTTTGATAAGCAGTGTGGTGAATAAATGTTTCTAAATACATTGGTTGCAATAGTAAATTCTGTTTCCATTATTTCACATTTTTAGAGAGACAGTTTGGTATGTTTTTGATGAGAATGTGTTTGTTAAGAAAAAAAAAGAAATTCTTTTAGTGTCTGGATTTAACTAGTTGAGATGGTAGATACACTGTCACAGTCTTCAAGGTTGCGTTTTAATAGGGGACTTAAAAGTTAGTGTGTTGTTTATAATGTGGTTAGCTTTAGAAGACAATTAGAAAGTAGATCAGTTTTGCTTTGTCTTTACAACACTTTTCTCGGCTGTTTTTGTTCTTATCTAAGTAGTGTGTTTTAAAGCATGTGTGTAATAAAATAAGTGCTCAGATGTGTATGACAGTCAGCTTTTGTAGAAGGTCCCCAGGAAAAAAAAAAGGCTAATATCTCTTTAAAAAACATATGAAGGCTGGGAGAGAGTTTAGAGCAAGCAAGAGCACCGTGGTGTTGACAGCTTTATATCCCTGCTGGGTAACATTCACTTACTAGAATTGGCGTCCCCTCTCAGCTAGTAATTCACTCCATAAGGATTTTGAGAAAGGATGATTAATGGTGGGGAAATTTATATTTGTGAAATTGTTGATTAAAACTTACAGATCTATTTGAAGATTTAGAAAAAGAGAAGATTATTAAGGATGACGAAAATAAGAATCAGATGATCTCTTTTACCACCATTAACATAAGTACCTAAAATGTTCTGCTGTGTGTGATGCTTTAGCCACAAAACGTACACCCTAAAATGAAAGTGATGCCAGTCAAGTTTCCAGAGGAAGCAAGGCATTCTGCTTTCCTCCTGGACTGCTGAAAGGCTCTGGCCAGTTGTGCTTTAACAGCAATAAATTATTGTGCTTCATTCATTGTTAACACAGGCATTTTCATTTTTAAATGTTTGGCTTAAAGAAGAACTTTCAGACAGCTTTATTTAAACTGAATGAACAGCGCTTGAGTATACCAGATGGTGTATTTGCTGATGGGAGGCATTAAACATCAGAAATCTTTTTGATATTTTTCATTTTCTTATGAATTTTGATAATTTTTTGGTGTTAAATGTTCTATATTTTAGGAGAAAATGTTTGAAAACTGGGAATATCTTTTAGGGATATTTGCTGTTTTTGAAAAAGTTTGCTTTTTTTTTTTTAAGAATTTGTTTTTAAAATAATGATTCAATTTTGTTGAGAAATTGCCTGTTAAATTTATCTTATAAACTAGTTGACCCAAAGTAGGCCTATTCTTCTTGCTAATAGGCAGCCCTTTGAAGAACATAACTGTCTTGTTAGAAGGGGAAAAAAAAATCATTATGCAATACACACTGATGTATTCAAATAGGGAAGCAAATGTGATCACGATTGTTGGGCAGGGCCTCATTTAGTGCTGAACATTGTCTACAACAACAGTTAGTTTAATTGTCTACATGTGGAACATTTCCTTTTAGATTAAAAGAAATGCAGTTCAGGTCAGGTGCAGTCACCATATTAGCAGTTGTAGGGAGACATTTTACTTTTTGAAAGGAGTGCAGATACAAAAGAGTAATCATATTGACATACTAAAATGTATAAAATACTTGGAAATTTAGAAACATATTGTCAACCTGGGTGAAATGACAAAAACTCATTAAATTCATTTTAGCCAAGGATGATACTTGGATGATACCTATCATACTTATAGGGAGGACTCAATGTTATTATTTCAAAAGAGAAAAGTTTGTGTTTCTCTTTTACATTCTTTCTCTCTCTCTTTCTTTCTTTCTTTTTTTTTTAAGGGTTTAAGATCTTTTAAATAGAATGAACTTAGGCTTTGGGGTCATCCAACAATCTGGCATGTCCTCTGTAGTTTTGCTGAGGTAGAAAAATAGCCCTTCTCTAAAGTGTTTTTTAGTCCTTGGCCTGTTATTAAAATAAAGATATACTTGGTTAAAAAAAATATATGCAATGGAACATACACATTAAACAGAACATAGGGTATCCGCCCCTCAAAGTCCTGAGCATAATTTGATGTTTCAAGTAATTTTGGAAGCCTTGTGTTCCATCAACAGAAACCCACTGACCATTATATATTCAAGATCATCTGCAGTGAAATGTGTGTGTATGTGTGTTGGAATACATAGATGTCCCTTCAAGCATCTGTTTTTTAACCCCTGTAGAAAATAAGCAATATAATCCTTTCCCAGGGGGTTGTGTCTAGTAGAATCAGTCTGTACATCTTAGATATCTTGTATATATACTATTATATTTATGTATATATAAACAGACTTATTGTCATTTTTAAAGATGTAGGGATATGAATTTGAGTTATTTTAAGAGTATGGAAGTCAGTTTTATTCTAGGCAAGACAGGGTAATTATTTGGTGTATCTGATAAGCTGTCAAGTTCTATTAAAGTTCTACTTTAATAGTTTAAAACCTTTATTTCTTTTTTTTTAAAGAGAATTCAGTGTAGAGACTCTATGCATATATAAAAAAGACATTAACAGGGCTAGATGAATTCCAGATTTTTAGGTCTTTTTAGAGTGTTTAGGTTTCTGCTGAGATAAAAATGATCCATTTCTTCACCATTAAAAAACTTTCTTAAAATTAATAATCTCACTTTAGGTGCATAAAATATGTTCATAATTTGTCTTATTTCAGAAAGCCAAACTTTATCCTACACAGGCTGTAAATGAATAAAAAGTCCTTTATATTCTTTTATCTAATAAATAGGCTTTTTCAAAAAACCTATGTAACTAAGGTGTGGTAACAGTACTTTTTGTTATCATCCTTATATGAATGCTGAGGTACAATGGCATTTTGGAACATATTTAAAGACGGAGCATTTGACAAAAGTTGTATGTGTAACAGTTTGTCAGTGAAAAGTGACAAGTGGGAAATGACAAATGAAATGTTGGCATCATAGCTCTTTATTTTGATAAAAATGTCTCAATTTGCAGTGATATAATACTGTTTCATATTATTTCATGAGTTGTGTGAGATGCATAAGGGGAATTTAGATTTTGTGAACGGAAAATTAGCAGCCCAAACTCTTTTCAGAAGCTTTGGCAGTACCGTCCCCCCCCCACCCCCAAGAATAAGAACAGCAGTGAAATATTGGATCTAACCCATACATTTTAACTCATTATTTTGGAAGAAAGAAAGAAAGAAAGAAAGAAGTGAAAATAGTTTCAAGTAGAAGACCTTTATGCTTAGCTCGAAAAATGAAGAGAGTTTGCCTTTTAGCTTCCATTCTTTTCTTTATAGTGATTTTAAAATGAGTGATTTCCATCTGCTGACTTTGATTATATGGGGCCTTTCTCACTTCCAATCACCACTGCTGTCCAGCATTAATTTAGGGTGCCAGTAAAGAGAGTTGTGAATTCCTTTTATTTTAAAGTGCGATAGAGGTTTGAAAATGTCTTTGTGTTAAAAATGGATTTTTATATACAAAGGATTCATCATCCTAATACTTACGGGTAATGTGATAGATATTTCAAAGTCCAAGTAGACGGCCCTGAGTGGAATTGAGGTATGAGTTAAAACAAAACCCAGTTGAGTTCTTAACAGATTTCCAGAAAAGCACGGACGTAGCCTCTATAGTGTGTTCTTTTCCATTTTCTGAAGTCACATTGGTTCCCTTATTGTCAGTGATCAGCCAAACATTTATTTTCTTCTTTTACATGAAATAAGCCCTATGAGCACCTCACACTATGCAGTGTTTATGTAGAAATGTTCCATGTTGGAGTTTTCAAAAGCATGGAACTCTATCTGTGTAATTTTTTTGTTTTCAATTAACAGGATTGTTTTGCTGTTTAGTAGCAAGTGATTTTAAAATTGTGGCAAAATCAGTATAATAAAGTGAAAGGCTACATCAGAAATGGTCTTCTACAACTTGTATCTTTTCTTCTCATTTGCAAAGTTCTACTTATTATAGATTTTTTTAAGAACTAGGTTAAAAATGACCTAATATGGAATAAATGTGCTTTAGATATATAATTATAGCAGTGGGGTTTATGGGATGTATTTTTTCCATTTTTCATTGATGTATGTACCTTTAAAACTTTAAAGATAAACTAGTGAATATTGTAGTTACTAGTTTGGCAAATGCTTAAAATGAAAAAGTTTTAATAGAAATTTTAAGAATTTGAACCTTGCAATAAAGTTATCAGCAAATTATGGCAGCCATATTGTAGTAAGAATGTTCTTTATTTGTGGTTATGACACGTTAGGAAAACTTTGGGGGAAGTAGATTTCCATTTTAGTTGCTCACGGTATAAGGCAAAGTTGGCTCTTTCCTTAACTAGTTGTCTTATCATTGGACTGGAGTTCTGTCTTAGCACAGAGGGTTATTAAGTAATAGCATTTAACGTAACAACAGAGATTAAAAAGTTCAGGGGAAACACTGCAAGCTACCACTTATAAAAAAGTAGGGATTTCGTAGCACGCTCACTGTTTGGTGCCCACTGATGGTGGCACAGTTACTGAAATGTGCCCAGCAGCACATTTTACAAAAGATTTATCTTTTTCTTTCTTCAAAAGAGTTTTTTTAACTTGTTTTTGTATTTGGCCAGAAAGCAAGTGTATCAGTTCTTTTATAACTGAATCTGATTGATTTTCAAATTTCTTGATTATTCCCCATATTAAAATCGCATATTTTTATTGCATTTGTTCCAGTTATTTGTATGTATAAGGAAAGGCAAGATTCGTAGCTTATTAGGAAAAGGCATTCCTATCAAAACTCCTTAAATGGCAGTGTTTTCAAAATATTCTATTTTTTTGGTTAACAGAACAAGAACTTCTTTTATCATAATCCAAAGATGCTAACAGAGCAGCATGATAAATGTCTCTTTAAGTGTCGTAGTAAAAGAAAATGACTTGCCTTCTGAGGCAGTGGAGAGTTTATGTTGTTTTGGACCTATTTCCCAAGCAGTGATCGAAAACAGATTACAATAACAATTATACAGTCAGAAGATGCAATATCCATTTCTGCTTTAATTGAGTGAAAGAATAATAAAAACATCATTAAGAAAAATGAGGTGGACCTGTCACACAATGTACAAATTTTTAGTCTTGGAGAGGATGCAGAATAACTGAAATGCTTTTCGCTTACTTTGTTGTGTTTATTAGCTAAAATCTGTTTTGGGGGAGAGACCATTTGGTTGGTGATCCTCCCTGGGAAGTTGGGAGAGGAGCCCCTGGGAGGTGGTTGCTCAGGAGACAATTAAAAGTGCTCATTGATTTTGTCTTCGTATGATGTTTGAGAAAGGAATCAAATTTTCTTAAATTCTACCTGATAGAAATACCTTTTTTTTTTTTAAACCTGTGTAAATGGAAGACAAAAGTAACGCATATTTCTCTTACTATAAACTCTCCCCAGTAAAGGTTAGGTGTGATCCCTAGGCCTGCTGTTCTTTCTTCTCTGAAGTCATAACCAGGCTGAAGGGGGGAGAGAGAATTGAAGGTGAATCATGAACACCCTTATTTCTTCTCTGCACTCATGGGGTTGGGGGAGTTTCCATGTGTGCTCCTCACGGACAGTCACTCAGGTCACAGAGACTGTCACTTGGGATGCATAGGCTCCGGCCTCTATTGGAAGTCACTGGAGCCATTATTAAATCCATAATCCTTCCCACTGCTGAGCCTCCAGAACTCATTCCCCGGCATGGAGCTTTCAGCAACTTGGAGTGAGCCGGCCGGCAGCAGCCCACATCAGTGGCTAGTTTTCTTTCACTCTGGGCTATATTTCTTACTCTGCTCATAGAAACTGTGAGCTCCTGGCAACTTTGATGACGGTGGAGCTGGCCAGCCAGTGGCCTTAACGCCTGCTTGTTGTGGGGATACTGAAGCCACAAATAATGTTGGCCATCGGAACATTTGGAGCCCAAAGTTCGACTCTGTTGACAGAGTTAGAGGACAATATTTCTTTGATCTGTAGCTAAGAATTTTCTTGGGTTCAATATTTAAAAATCTTTCTGAGAATGGTAAAGCGAAAGGAAAAAGATAGGCAGTCAGCGCTTACTGGCCGAGGCCTCAGAATCCCAGAACTGTCCCAAGGATAATCCCCATTAGAGTGGAATTTATATCAAACAGCTCAAAAGCCTTGTTTTTTTTAAAATAAGTTCAGAGAGTCTACTTAATAGCACCTTCATTAAAATACTTTTGTCAGCAAAGGGTTTTCAGTTTTAACATTTACATAACCTAACAGCAGTGACGAATGCCACGGAGCTTTAAGGGTCTATTAGTGGTTCCGTTTTTTTCTGGACTTTATAATTTAAACCTAAACATTAATTCTGGGTGGAACTTGGCATAATGTCGTTTTGCCTTGGAGGGAATTTTTGTTGTACAATTAAAAAAAGTGTTTTTTTTTTTTTTTTTTTCCTTTTCATGCAGTCACCTTCTCCATGTCTCCCCTTCCCCAAGTAAATAGCAGTTAAATAGTGAGGGTCTTAAAAGGGCTTATTTAAATTAAGAGGGAAAAAAAAGGATTGATTATTTTAGGTGAATTTAACAATTTTCCATTAGTTCACGTTGTAAACTGGTGCTTTTGATATGAACAAGACCTGTGAGGCTGATAATGCAATGAAAATATTTTTCTTCTGTCTCTCATGTATGAAATTCATGTGGTAAAATTTTAAATAAAATCAAATTTGATGGCCCACGAGACTTACAAATCAATTTCTTATCTTCTTTATTAGAAGGTGAGAGATAAAAAATTATTTTACATCACCTGAAATTGTAACCTTGATCAGAGGGAAGGAAGTGGGATCTCACTATTAAATAATAAAGTGACAGTACCCCAGTAGTATTTTGGAAAATTAAGAATGATCTTTTCTGTATGTTAATACTATGTTGGAGTTGAAATATTATGCAGATATGTGATTACAAGATAATTGTGAAATTAAAAACAATTGAGGAAACCAGCTCTGGCGAATTGTCATTCTCTGAAAACCAGAAGGCATTCCAAATACTAGTGAGGGTGCCGGCGGGGAGAAAAGTGCTCACGGAGCAGAGTGGGGCTAGGCCAGGGTACTCATGAGGCTTTGTGCAGTGTTCAGCTTCTCAGTCTCTGTTCAGACAAGATTTTGTGCTCTAGGGGTGGCAGGTGTAGTATTAGACTTAACACGCTTTATTATTGAGGGGGTATAAGAAGAGCATATTATTCTCTCCAAGTAAGTTATAGACATTTAAGACCCAAGTAAAGGTACTTTACAAGAGTAACTAAGGTGACCCTTTTTTTTGTTCCCCCTGTTCAAATGAATCTCCAGGTAACATTCAGCAAAACTCACTCTATTTACAGGCACGTTCATATAGTAAGTTTGAGCCTTACGTGCATTTTTATAGCTAACTTATAAACCCCCCAAAACTAGAGCTTACCATTGAAGGCCTGCCATTGCTGTCACAAATGGCCATGAGCTCCCAGGAGACTTTGAGAATAAGAGCCATGCGAAAATGCCACGACTTTGGTAATAACCATTGTTGCACGTGTGTTTTTTTTTTTTACCACCATGGCAAAACCATGAGTGGGAGGGAGGCGGCCTGCGTGTTCAGGATTGATACTGTAAGCTCTCCCATGGAAATGTATAGAATTCCCGTTAGCACAGGGTCAGGGTATAAATGTACCTCTTTTCACACTGTTCCGAGTGGTTAGTGGAAAACAAGCTGCAAAGTCATTCCCTTGGCCCCCCAATAAAAAGATTTATAGCAGAATAATTCTCAGCCCCATAATGGGACTGTTGTAGGTTTGTGTTTGATATTTATAAAACTGAAATACAGTCCATGTACCCAAACTAAACATTTATTGTAAACAAGTTAACTGCCAAGAGCTTATATTCTGTCAAACATAATTATATTGAAGATTGATGTATAGCTTGAAAGCAAGTTTGAGGGAGACAGTTCTCTTTCCCCGAGAAAAACCTCGGAGGTGCAGCTCTCTCCTCTCTTTGATACAGCTCACCAAGGCTTTCTTGCCGCCGGCCTCTCAGATATGTAATAAACACAGGCTCCCTCTTTGAAAACATATCCCTTTGTCAGTCCTACTTCTCTTAACAAAATAAGGAGATGCATTTATGTGCACGAAAACTGTGAGGTCTAGTTTCTTCCATCATCTTTGCAGAGATGCAGGCAGTGATGGCCAGAAGAAGGGGCACTTTCTCGGTGATGGGCAAGGCACCACCGTCACACTGGAGCTCACCCACACATCTGAACCTCAGTTCACCCCAAAAGGAACCCTTTCTCATCGAATGCCGAGTTTGAGAAAGAGTCTTAGTCTTGTCTTTTCTGTTATTTTGTGTTGAGTGGGTGAGATTAGATCTGTTTTGAAACTGACCCTTTGGGGGTGAAACTACATCGATATGCTTGATTTGGAGGCTCAGAAGTTAATTTGAGAGTTAAAGAAATCCAGAATCCAGGGAATCTAGAGTGGAATCTTTGAGATCAAGTTGTTTCATATCGGAGATTACCCCCAGATTTTAAAAGGTGCGGTCTTCTTCCGGGGTCTTTTGCTTTAATGAAGGTAGAAACTTGTATCATCTTCCTGATGAAGATTTTTCATCCTTCTCCTCCTTCCCCACCCCCCGCCCCCTCAGGAGACAGACCAATCACTTTAGGCTTCGGTGACAATTTTCAAAGATAGTTAAAAGGGGAATAACATTCCTCCTATGGCTGGATGGTATCCTTTGGATGACATTAAGGATGAAAATAAGATTTTCAGTGGATTTATGTGCTGTAGCTTAAGTGATCTCTTTAGGTTTTTCTAAATATTAAATTTAACATTCTCTTGGAAATTACGTACATTACAAAAGGGATGGCTAAAGAATCATAAAGTGAAAAAATAATAATGAGTTTTCTCTGTTCTCTTTTTCTTATTTTAAGTAATTGCTGTAAATTTCACAGGTACATATATACTTAAAATATCTTTTCTGGGAAGTATTCCACCAGTAGGGACCTGAGTTTCCCCAGTCTGTATGCTGGGTTTTATTAGCCTCGTCTCAGTCACAATAATAACATCCTACGTATTGCAATCCAGAGATCTCGGTGTACCCTTAGGGAACTGCAGAATACACACCATGATTTTGACTTTCTTGCTCTCTCCTTATTCTTTCCTTTTTCTTCCAGTGTCAGCCCCTTCAAGGGCTAGCTTGCTGTTACCTACCGGGAGGAGGCATTTTTGGGTACCAGAACCAGAGTGGCTTATAGTGGTGATGGCTAAACTCAGCTTTGTGAAATCTGCATTCACTTCACAGTGATGATTTTTACACAGCTATTAAATAGACATCCCTACATGTTTTGCTGTTTTATCCCTAAACATAGAGAGTAGGATTTCCTCTTGTAAGGAGAAAACCTTTTATTTTTTACTATAAAAACTTCACCTTTTCAGGTTTTTATTTGATAAAAATCTCTCCAGTCTAGTATGATTTCCTTTGGGGCTTTGCACCAGTGTTTGATCTCAATTTTTAATAATTTTGGTGAGTTAAACTCCCCAAAGAAAACATGCTTGTGCTATGAAATATTCCCACTAGAAATCTGGGTAGTCTTGTCTTATTGAGAGCCGAGTGCTTGATTCTTTTATTAATTTCTTGCTAGTGAACCTCAGTACAGTTAACCTTTCCTTAACACTGCACTGGAGAAATCAATCAAGGATTTTTTTTATTTTAATTGTTAAATTAGATAGAATAACATTTAGGCAAATCTCAAAACTGGAGATGATAAAGCAAATGTTGGTACAAAGATAGTTTTTATTGACTCTATTTCTGACTTTTGGGACTCTAAGTTGCAAATAGATTTTCCAGAGAGGATAGTAAGATTGAAGGCAGCAGCACCTACATCTCACTTAAACACTACCTGAAAAGTGATCTTCTCAGAGACCTCTAAAATAATATTTTACATTATGACAGGCAGAAGAAATCTTAGCATTAAGGAATTATGGTATAGTTATTTTAACAAGCCCTTGAGTCTCAAGACTCCATAATGCATTGATAACCCACTGTGAAAAGAACCTCAAAAATTTAGTTTGAGCTAAGGGATACTTCATGTTTGAACTCCTCTGTGATCATCAAACTTACGTATTCTACTTTTTTCTTTAAAAAATTTTTTTTGGAGTGCGGGACACCTGGGTGGCTCAGTTGGTTAAGTGGCTGCCTTTGGCTCAGGTCATGATCCCGGGGTCCTGGGATGGAGTTCCGCATCGGGCTCTCTGCTCAGTGGAGAGCCAGCTTCTTCCTCTGCCTCTCCCTGCTGCTCCCCCTGCTTGTGCTCTCTCTCTCTGACAAATAAATAAGTAAAATCTTAAAAAATTTTTTTTTTTTTAAAAATTTCTGGGTCAGTAAACATTTTTGTTGGTCTGATTTAGAAAAGATGTCGTGGCCCTTCAGTGCAGGCTCTGTGGGACTGTGGCTCAGATCCCCAGGGTTCCAGGATGTGTCCGGTCCCAGAGCCCAGTGCTGCTAGCCACTTGAGTCCTACACCAATAGACTGCGATGCCTTCCTGATAATAAACCAACAGTGTCTGTCCACAGAGGTCCCATGCAGCCCTGTGGTCTGCCGGACCTCCCCTGGAGAGCATGGAGTGAGCTCCTGAGTCCGCTCGTGTGGATTGTTTCTTAGAAAGCTCTTCTCGTGTGTTGATGCTGAAAGCAGTGCAGTGGGCTACCGTGGTGTGACATGTTCGGCAGGGAAGTCACCGGAAAAAACCCAGAGCTGACATTACCTCTTAATGGTGGTTATAAAGGTCTAGCTGGAATTAACATTTTGTTAAACTGCACCAACATTTGTTTTGGACTCGCTGTAAGTCAGGCTCCGGGTTGGGGTGGGCAGTGAGGGAGCGAACAGACTCTCTCATCCCAGCCCACGTCGGAGAAGGAAAAGGCAGGCCTCTCATTCGCTCCCACTGGACATGCCTGACCTCAGGGAATGGAGTTCCGCGGGTCAGGCTTGCTATGGCCCGGTTCCCAGGTGTAGCTCAGGCGTCTTTGTTTAGATAAGTAGCCACACTGTGCCTCCTGTGTGCCTGAAAAATCCTGTTTTGCAAACGGCCTGGCCAACTTGATCCTGCTACCACATTTCTATAAATGAGGCGTATTGAGAGACACAGAGTTTATCCTGCAGCTTCAGATCCGACTTGAGCGTGGATTGTGATCTCTCAGTCTGGGGACAGGCCTGGAAGACCAGAAGCCAACTCCTCGCTCTACCGCTTTAAGCGCAGTTTGAGCCTTTAGGGTGGTAAGTGAGAGAGGCGGCAGAGTTCAGGCGGCTGACCCACCCCTGGCCTATTTTTGTTCTTATCTCCTCAAGTTAAGATCTGCCTCAGGGGCTGCAAGGTAGTGTCTGGTTTTACTAGACAGGATTCTGAGAATAAAGTATTTCTTGGTAATCTTACCTCCCTACCACACTTCCCTAAAGGGAGAGAGGCGTTAAGGAGCGTTATTGTTGAAACTTTATTTGGAGATCTAAACTTGAGTTACAAATAACTGGGTCATGGATGAACATGAAATAAAATTTCTGCACATATGACTTAATATGCTCTTGAAGTTGTTATTATTAAAGGCAAATTTTGCCCTTCTCCATCGATGTAGGATTAACTGTGTTCCTCCTCCTCTGAATGATGCAGGTTGCCCCCCCTCTGTCAGCTCTTGCTTCTTCAGTAAGAGTTAAAAAAGACAAAACAAAGACAAATGAATGAGTCCTTCAGAGAATCTTTGTTCGCAAGCAAGGATCAGAGAGAAACTTGGGAAAGTGGAGCAGTTTACGGGAGCCTAGAGGACCTCCAGTCCACCTGTGCTAGTCTCCCTTGCCCCCAGACGGTTTTGCTCCCCTGCCACACCAAGCCTGGTGAAAACTTTTTTTTTTTCCCTCTCAATCCCATTACCTGAAATTCTTTCCATTCGAAGTTCATATAGGATACAGTGAGTTTCTTTTACAATGAAAATATATCCAAGGAAATCAAAGGACAGCTAAACCATTCGAACAGTAAACTGTAGCATCTTTTTATCTGTTAATCTCTTTGGAATTTTCGAGCTCAGCCCCTGGGGGGAATGGGAGGCTGGAGTGGAATGGTGGAATGTGGAGCCTCTGGTTACCTTAGCTCAGGAGGTTGGGTGCCTGGGAGGGGGCCTCAGGGGCAGAAGAGAGGAGAGTGAGAAAGACACACGTGATCCATCTGGAAGTTTTGCCTGGGACCCCTAGAAGGAGGTGAGGGGCACCCTATTCTTTCTTTTTGTTTCTCACTGCAATCTTTTTTTTTTTTTTTTTTAATATTTTATTTATTTATTTGACAGAGAGATCACAAGGAGGCAGAGAGGCAGGCAGAGAGAGAGAGAGAGGAGGAAGCAGGCTCCTGGCTGAGCAGAGGGCCCGATGTGGGGCTCCATCCCAGGACCCTGAGACCATGACCCGAGCTGAAGGCAGAGGCTTTAACTCACTCAGCCACCCAGGCGCCCCTCTCACTGCAATCTTGATACTTGCCTTTATTGTTTTAGGGTGGAAGGAAGAGTCCAGAAGCTAATCCTAAAGGTTAACATTGAAGTTACTCCTTGTCTGTGACTCAGGGGTGTGTGTGTGTGTATGAGAGAGAGAGAGAGAGAGAGAGATGGAGATCGAGAGGGAAAGGGGAAGGGGAGGGAGAATGAGGTTTTAGAGCAAGTAAATTGTTTTGTTCTTGTAATAAATCTGCAGTAAGAAATGGTAGCTGGCGCCCCTCTGTTCTCTGCAGTCCTCCGGTAGACCCTGTATGCACTCTCGGTTCACACGGTAGAATTTGTTTCAGTGTCTCAGGGTTCTGTGATTTATTGATTGTGGTGGTTGCTAAGTGTGGTTCTTGACTCCAGGTTGAGTTTTATACAAAGAGCAGATATGAGAGGCTCTGCCCTCAAGCCTTTGTAATCTTCAATTAGCCCTGGGACCTTCTCAGGTGATAGAACCAGATATGCAGTGAGCTTCAAGGAAGGGAGTGGGCCCTGTGGCTGCCCTGCTTCTGGAAACAGATGGTTTCAGGAGCCCCCAGAAAGAGAGGAGAAAGGCTGGGCGCCTATCGCCTTAGACTCTTCTGTCATTCAGGGGGCAGGTCCAGGAATGAGGGTGGACCCAGGAGACAAAGGGACCAGGGTAGAGGCTGGAGCCCACTCACCTCCACTTGAGCATGACTCATTATTTGAGCCTTCCTTTGTCTGTGAGTGACTAAGGGCAGATTCCTGATTCCTCCTGTGTGCCTAGCTCAGTGCCTCCCACGTCGAAAGGGGAATTTACTTTTAAGCGATGCATGTCACCCATTGGACTTCACGAGCAGTGAAGGGGCCTTTACTAGAAGGCCAAGCCTTTGAATTTGTGTGGGTGTGGGTTTCCAAGTATAGTTTTCCATCCCCAAGAAAGCAGCATGGCTGGGCTTTAGAGTTGGCTAACCTGAAGGGTTCTCCTTGTGCCTCTCTTGAGCATGTTACTTATTTTCCCAGGGTTGGTTTCCTCAGTTGTTGGATGGGAACAATGCTGTTCCCTCATGTCTAACGGTGGGGAGAAAGATAAAGGTACGCGTGTATGCTGGAGTGTGGGGTGTGCCCGCAGGTGCCATGCCAGTGACAGGTTTGTTTTGGGTGGCGTTGTGGAAAGCAGTGTAATCCTGTCCTCCAGACCCTGGCCACTGGACCTTCTTTCAACTTTCACTGTGGAGGTGAGCTCTGCAGAGCACTACAGGATACTTGTTCCTTGGGTCACTTTGATGGCGGTGTTGGGGCATTTCCTGAAGGCTGTTCTTTAAAATGAAGGGAAGGAGAGAGAAGCCTTTCTTTTATGAGAGAAGTTGGATTATTAGAGTTAGGAATAAAACAATGGCCCACACTTCTCTTGGTGATGCAGAGATGTCGCGTTAGATTTTGGAGTTTAACCAATAGCACATCTGTCCTCAGGTCTTCTAAGATCTGGAACACTGAGGAAAGATAACTGAGGGGCATCCAAGAATGCTCAAGACAATTGCACAATTGTCTTAGTTATCAGCTTGTGATGACTTTATCATGTGTCAAAAAAACCATTGTATATGTCCGTGCTGGCAGATTGCTTAGAGCAGCTCTCCTAGAAATATTATAGGAGACACCTGGACTGTTTTAAACTTCATTTAAAAGAAGTTAAACAGGGGCGCCTGGGTGGCTCAGTGGGTTAAAGCCTCTGCCTTCGGCTGGGGTCATGATCCTAGGGTCCTGGGATCCAGCCACACATCAAGCCCGGCATCTGGCTCTCTGCTCAGCAGGGAGCCTGCTTCCTCCTCTCTCTCTCTCTCTCTGCCTGCCCCTCTGCCTACTTGTGATCTCTGTCAAATAAATAAATAAAATCTTTAAAAATAAATAAATAAAAGAAGTTAAACAGGTGAAATTGATTTTGGTGATCTATTTTATTTAACTCAGGGCATCCAAAATATTTCTCCCTGCAACTGATTTTTAAAAAATTATTCATGCTATATTTATTTGGTTTTTGGTATTAAATCTTTGAAATTGAGTGTGTATTTTATACTTACAGCACATCTCCATTCATTACTAGTGATTTCAAGGTTTTAGTTGCCACATGTGGCTAATAGCTATTGTAGTGTAGGGCAAGCAGTTTTAGAGTATAGAATGTTTTTAAAGCTTTCGCCCTTTTGCTTGGGTCGCATTGAACATCTTAAGTAATTCAATGATTATGAGTATCATTTTTATTCTGAAGAAAAGCTTTTTAGTGAGTTTCATGATCATTGATTATGGACCCTGAAAAAAATGATTGGTTTCTTATTTTGTGTTAATGGCACTAATTACCGGTATGAATACTGATTTTGAAAAAAAAGAAAAACAAGAAAAAAAGGAAAACAGGTTCCATTTTTTGAGAGAGGCCAGAAAACTATTTCACAGTGCTTTAATCCTCACAACAACTCTGTGATGTAGATATTTTTATTTGCATATTACCTGGGAGGAATTTGAGCCTCAGAGAGGTCAAATAAATTACCCAAGGTCACTATGATAGGCAAAGAATGACCATGCCAGGATTTGATCCTAGAGTTCCTGCCTGCTGTGGCAGGGCTAATCACCACCACAGTGGAGCATCTCCCCTTTGTCTCTATTCCCGTGGCCGCTGCTGTGCTGAAGATTAGGTTACCTTTATCATCACACACACTTCTTCAGAAATAATGTCACAATGAAAATGACAGTTTGAGCATTGGAACTAATGACAGTTGGGAGAATGCATTTTTCTAGTGGAAGGAATCTCCTGCTTACTTTGTCCCTGTGACAACGGAATTCTCTTTTGTCCCAACTGTCAGAACAACTCTTAATTCTTAGCCAATGGCGGGGACTGTGTATCTATCCTTTAGAGGAAACTACCTGCTTAACATGCCACAATTGTAAAAAGCTTAGCGGGGCTTATAATCAAAGGGTTCAAAGTTCCCTACTTGATCATATGGAAATGGGTCTGTGCTACAATAAAAGAGAAATAATGCCAAAAGTTCCAGATATAGTGCTAGAATAAGAGTTTTTTTTCTTTCTTTTTTTTCTTGATCATTTCTAAATTTTGTTATAAATACATTTCAGTTTGACATTGTTATTCTTTTATTGGAACCTGCCTTTTAATTCTTCTTTCTTAATTTATTTTTTGAATTGCTTTCAAATACTCTCCCCATCTTTTCGGCCCTTGTCACTTCTTCCTTCCTTCCTTTCTCTCTCTCTCTCCCTCCCTGTCTGTTTTTTCTCTCCCTCCCTCTCTCTCTCTCTTTTTTCTTTTTTTTTTTCTTTTTTCTCTCTTTTTGCCTGGAGAGAGTGAGGGGGGCACCAAATGGATGTCTTTTCTTATTATACCTACTCACCCTTATTTAGTTTTCTTTCCCAGGGATTTGCTGTTTTTAAGTTTTTAAAACCTATGCCTTAATTTCTTTTTCCTCATATTTCCTCATATTTCTTTTCCCCAACTGAATTGTTTTACCATTTTTCAATTCTCTTGCTGTTGTCATTAGTAATCATACCTATTTTTTTTCATGCCTCTTCTTTTGTAAAAATTGTGTTTCATTGTACAAATTTCATAATTGTTTAGATCTATATAAAATTCTATAAAAGTACTTTTTTATATAACCTCTTTATTTTTTAAATGCTCATATTTATGTGCTTTCAGAGTAAATTCTGTTGTCAGACATTTATGATTAATATTATTTTATTTTATACATGACCTCAGAGGCCTTTTCTTTCCTCTCCTCCTCCCCTCTTCTTTCTTTCTCCCTTCTCTCTCTCTCTCTCTCTCTCTCTCTTTCTTATTTTCAAAATAGTTGATGCTTTTTGACTGGAAGAAGTTACTGCTCTGATGTCAGATAACAGTTGCTTTCTTTAATCACTGAACTGAAATGTTCAGGAAATATCTTGGTAACTGACACTTTCAAAAAATAAGTTCCTGAATGGCATAGACCCCTGTGCTTTAATGTTGTACCTCATATCTCATTCAATGAACTGCTAATATTATTTTCAAAAATTAATAGGGTCTTGGGTTTTTTTTTAGTTGATCATAGACTTGAGAATGATTTATGGTTCCTAAGTAATGGATACATGATAGCTTATGGGGGCAGCTGGATTCGTTGAAAGGCCTTATCTGTGATTCCCAGATGTGTGACACTCAGATGTTGACATTAGGAACTGCACATGATTTTCAGCATTGAAACTTATGTACACATAGGTATTAGTGATGAGGTAGCTTATGGCACCACTGACTGTATGGCCCTATGTGTGCATACGCTGAAATCATTGAAAGTAGAAATCAACCTGCTTCCTTGGACAAAGATCATATACCAGTATGTAAGAGTTAAAAGGTCTAAATGGGGGCTACTCCCCGCTGGGAAGGACTCTGATGGATAGATCCTGTAAAATGCCATTATGCTTGCTCAGGAAGATTTTACAGCCCCTTCAACTGCATTGAGGGCAGGAGCCACATCAGACTTGTTCCTACTTGTATTCTGAGGCCACAGGGGTTACTTGGCACATAATAGGTGTTCAGGGAATAAAAATTGGATAAATGAATGAGCACAAAGATAATTTGGAGGCACTGTAATTTATATATTCATTTCATGTCTTACCTACATTTGGGAATAAATTGGGCATAAATAAGTAAGCATTTGATAGGCAAGTACTGGTCACAATTCTAAAAAAAAATATTTTATAAGGCATCATCGGGCCAGACTGAATTCCCTTATTTGTCTAAAATGATCAGTCTGTTCCACCCTTATTTCCTATTTGCTATAAATCTATACCTTAGATAGTGTATTTGCTACAAACAATAATGCTGTCTTATTGTTCTTAAGAGTGAACACGGAGTTGGTAGTTGTCCCGGGGAATGGGTATGGTGTGACCTGTTAGACTGTTGTGCTGGCTTAATAATAATTACCGTGATCCTTAATGATAACGATTCTTAATGAGTATTATTATTGTTAATAATGATTATATTTAATAATTACACCCTATACTTATTATCTTTAATAATAATAATTAGCACATGGGAACCAGTTGCACCATTGTATTATCTTTAGAACAAAAATCTACATCTGTGACCTGGTAGTTTGCAGAGTGTCTGCTCCCACCCTCTGCTTTCCAGATCAGAGTGAGTCAGGAGGCTTCTAGGGGCTAGGCAGAGGGGAGGGGCTTTTACAGAAACTCCTGTGTCCTCTGTGTCTCACAGGCAGAACTCCCACATGTCGTTTACACAGAAGTCTTATCTTTATTGTGAAGTGTCTTCAGCAGTAACCAACCAATTGTCCACCGCCCCCCCCTCGGCTGGCCCACCTGTCCTTCATAACTTTTGGTTTTCTTGCAAGAATAGAGAAGACCCAGAACAGATCTTATTCCATAACATACAAATTTGTGTGAATTACATGGGGCAGAGTCCATGTTTATTACTTGTATGTTGGTAAAACTTTGATCTTCTTATGCCTTGGCTATGTTTAGATTTAAATGCCTGTATGACTTTTTTAAAAGTAAAAAACAGTTTATAAAAAATCTTTGGCAAATTAAACATTTTTTAGCTTTTCACACTTTGATACAAAGCAGAGAAATATTTCAGTGACAACAGATTTCAACAGATTTTCAACTAGACTAATTTGCTTTATTTTTTAGAGTAGTTTACTTCTTTTCTCCGAAAACACAAGAAGAGATAATTCCCTTAATAGGGGTAACTGGTGTTAATATGTTAAATACTAATTTAAAAAGGACAGAATTTTACATTTGGATGTATATTTTGACATAAGTTAAATGCCAGTTAAGATTTTCCTGAGCGAGATATTTTCAGGTTCACTGATGACTATTTGCCAGGACTTAGATAAAAGATACAAGAGGGACCTTTAAAAAATTCCCATTGACTTTCTTAGACATAGTCACATGATCGCTTAGGCCCAGAAATCAAATATTCCTCTCTCCTAGGTATCTTACAGCATTTGCAGACAAAAGCAGATCTGATCTGGAAATACTAGTCCTGATTCATAGTTAATGATAAAGCCATAGACATTAAGGATAAGAGGGTCTGGAAGGTCACCTTGACCTCTGCTTTGTGCCAGCTCTGGAGTCAGGGTCTTAGTCAGGATACCTCTGATGGGCACACTCCACATTTTTTTTTTTTTAAGATTGTATTCATTTATTTGACAGACAGAGATCACAAGCAGCAGAGAGGCAGGCAGAGAGAGAGAAGGAAGCAGGCCCCCTGCCGATCAAGCCGGATGCGGGGCTTGATCCCAGTACCCTGGGATCATGACCTGAGCTGAAGGCAGAGGGCTTAACCCACTGAGCCACCCAGGCGCCCCCACACTCCACATTTTAATGACTGGAATCTGAGGGCTTCTGCCTTTGCCCAGGGCAATTCTGCTGCAGTCTGATAGTAATAAGGAAGGAAAAAAAAAAATCCACAGCTTTCCCATTAGGCCTATCCAACTAAGAGGCTTGTTTAATCTAAACCATTGTCGATCACAGATGAGTAACTTTTATAACTGTCTCTTCCCTTCTCATCATGGTGACTGAGATTTGCTTTGTAATGTTTGTGTTTTGCTCTTGAATTTTGTCTCTCCAGGTTTGATGATTCCTGTCTTTTGTGTGGTGGAGCAGTTGGATGGCTCTCTTGAATATGACAACAGAGAAGAACACGCGGAGTTCGTCCTGGTTCGAAAAGATGTGCTTTTTAGCCAGCTGGTGGAGACCGCGCTCCTGGCCCTGGGGTACTCCCACAGCTCTGCAGCTCAGGCACAAGGTATTACTGCGTGTCCCCTCCCCTCCCGGTGCCTCTGTGTGTCATGATTTGAGGAAGAATGCGATTCCTGAAATAATTCTCCAAACAAGGGTTGGAGGAGAATGGTCAGGTCTAAGATCTTTTCCAAACAGCTAGCCATGGAATGTTTCTTGCAGTGTATTGTTAGAGTGCTTCGGGAAGCATTTGACCAGCACCTCTAGAGCCACCAAAATAAACTCGTATGTTGAAGTGATCATCGTAGGTTTGTTGGCACTGAGAGTTGCTATTATTTTCTCTAAGTCCCTACAGTGGGGTTCTCAGAGTGCGGAGGTGTCTAATCCTAACATCCAAACTTTAATACATGATTTATAAGATTTTGGTTTTCTAAATTTATTTCTTGCGTTGGGCCTGCAGCTTCTGCGCTTTAAAATCAGCTTTCTAATTAAGTACAAAAAATTACCAAACTTTTGTATCTTTGATAAATGCTCTGTAGTTTCAGGGTAGTCCATTCAGTAAAACAAAAGCAAAAAACCAAAATGAAACAAAACAACAACGACAACAACAACAGCAACAAAAATCTCAGTGTCTTTGTGAGCGTTCATTTTATCTATTTAACTAATCATTAAAATTGCATCATGGTTTCTGCGTGTATTGTACAGGCCTGGCGAGCCCGTTGTGAGCTTGTGTTGCTTAACTCCGAAGCAAAGCCCGTGGTTCTTTCATGGCAAAGAACTGAAAAAACAAATAACATAAAAACATCCCCCAAACCTTGAAAAATAGGAAAAAAAAAGTTGACCCAATGGAATGATGATTATTGTATTTCAGCTGAAATGATTGAATTGTACAATTTATGATAATGGTTATAACCAAAGGAGAAAAATATGTTAAATTCGGGTCTTGCTTCATATATTAATTTTCTATATTACTGTTCTTACTTAACATTGGTATGTGTGCCACAGATTTTGCAAATTTTTTTTATGAGTCCTTCTTCATCAAATTCCTAGGAATTGTCAGTCAGAGTCTCCATTTATTCAGATGAAAAAACGATAAGAGATTAAGAGATATATACAAAGTTACAAACATGGCGACCAAGGACATGGGATTTAATATCCAAGCTCTTGACTCTGATTCTGTGAGCAGATCATCACTGTCTAAAAAATGCTTAAGTATTTAAATTAGATTTTAATTCTACCAAGAGAGCGACCCATCTGAAACCAGGGGGCAAGAATGTTTTCCCAGGGCAGGCAGTAACCCCATGGATCACCCTGAGCCCAAGCGTGGTCTGAAACTGAGCGCTTGGCCTGTCGGGTGCCGTAATGACAGCTGAACTGTTGAGTCCATTGCTTTCAAAGCAGCGTGATAAAGGATGATTCATTTCCTTTCTCTGACGACTTTCTTTCTTGTGTAAGGGATTCAAGATTTGATCCTGAGCAAATTGCATACTGGGCACCATCGCTTTTATTTTATGCCATGTGCCTAAATGAAATAAAGGAGTCCCCCTCGCTCCCCCCCCATAAACTTTTCATGCCATTTTAGGGACATTTTTTTCTGAATGTAAAGGTCATTGTGTCCCACTGCTTGCGTCCCGGTGCGCCAGCTTCCTGTTTGACAGGCCTATCCATCTCAGTTAGCACGGCTGCTCAACGCGCCGTGAGCTCACATGTGGAGCCCAGAGCACTAAGTGGCCAAGATTTGATTCTTGGCACATGCTCAGGGAGGAGGCTCGCAGGAAGTCTGCACCAGGGAGCCACACTGTTCCGTTCAGTGATGTGGACTGAGAGTTCTACCCAACAAGGTGAGGCAGACACACTAGCAAGGGATATGGTCTCCAGCGGAGATTAAACAGCCGAAAAGTCAAAAGCAAATATTTACTTCCTCAAAGTTTTTGAAAACCATGGCTAAAAAATACTGAATATTACACTTTTAAAAAGTTGAAGCAACATTCTGAAGGTTAGCTCTAGATCACAGCCAATACCTTCTTTTGTAGGTAAACTGAGGTTTTAGCCCTAGGTCCATACTGTAATTTTAGAGGGGAAGAAATTACAGTTTGTTTAGGTTTATATTAGGCTGATGATCTCTGTTTTGGATAAAGGGAAAAACTGGAATTGTTTATTTTGAAGTGAATGTATTAGATATATGTTGTCATTCAGACCATTAAATATGGGCAATTTGCTGCATGTTTATTATAGACCAAACCGAGTACATGGTAAGACTGGTCATCTGGGGGCACCTGGTTGAGGCCTGCCTTCAGCTCGGGTCGTGATCCCAGGGTCCTGGGATCGCCCCCCGTGTCGGGCTCTCTGCTCAGTGGGGAGCCTGTTTCCCCCGTCTCTTTCTGTACTGCCTCTCTGCCTGCTTGTGATATCTGTCTGTCAGATAAATAAATAAAATCTTAAAAAAAAAAAAAAAAAAGACTGGTCATCTGTGTGCTGGACAAGCAGCAGAGTGAGAGAAAGCCAGAGAAGGAGGTAGAACAAAATATGACTGCCTATTCGAAGTCCGAGTTTGTCTGGGTCTAGTTTCCTGTTTTGTTTTGATTTTGTTTGTTCATTGTTCAGGTAATTGCCCCAAGATGGGGGAGTCATTGGGTGACCTAGCAAATCCATTTGCAGCAGAGAAACTGAGCGTTTCTGAACAACTTCTTCCTATGTTGGAAAACTTGGACAGAACTAAACTGCAAGGAGAGGGGGTTGCTTGAGCCAATTTTATTTATTCATTTATCTGTTTATTTATTTATTTATAAAATATTTATTTCTTTATTCTAAAGAGGGAGAGCACATGAATGGGTTCGGGGGTAGGGGCAGAGGGAGAGAGAAGGAGAGAATCCTAAGCAGGCTCTGTGCTTAGAGTGGAGCCTTACGTGGGGCTCGATCTCACGACCCTCAGATCATAACCTGAGCCGAAGTCAAGAGTCAGACACTTAACTGATTGAGCCACCCATGCACCCGAGCCTGTTTTAAAAACTGAGGTTCATGAGACATTTTTTTTTTTTAAAGATTTTATTTATTTATTTGACAGAGAGAAATCACAAGTAGATGGAGAGGCAGGCAGAGAGAGAGAGAGGAGGAAGCAGGCTCCCTGCTGAGCAGAGAGCCCGATGCGGGACTCGATCCCAGGACCCTGAGATCATGACCCGAGCCGAAGGCAGCGGCCCAACCCACTGAGCCACCCAGGCGCCCCTCATGAGACATTTTTTAGTTAAATATTGGCATGACCAGAAAAGAGTTTCAATATTGAATTGGATAGTATTCAGATTGCCTTGAAACGAGAAAATACATTAGCAATGTCATTATTTTGGATTGATACTTAGGTCCTAATGACAAAATACTGTGCATTTGTGAGTGTGGGATGGTCACTTTCTTTTTTGAGAGTCATTCCCTCCAAGTGAGTTTGAGAGACTTTATTAAGAAAGAATATTTGCTTCTAAAGGATGATAGAAGTTCCACTAAAATGGAGGTCAGGGATAGTAGCCTTTATTTGAAGCCACATATTGGGACTCAAGAGAAGATAAGGGCAAAAGATACTGTCATAAATGCTGGGCATGGTGCTTCTAACTGAGCCAAACCCTCCATTTCCCAGGACACATACTATTAACTCTGTGATTCTCAGGGATGAGAGAGATCCAGGATATATCTGACCTGCTGTTTTGCATAGGCCAAAAGTGAAAAGATGCCAGGCTTTTTGCTTTTCCTGGCATAGGTAGCCTAAGAACTACTGAATAGCAAGCACATGTTATGGTAGACTTTGATGAGTCTTGTGTCTCTGAATCAAAAGCCTTCCAGTTTTGGAAGAGGGGTGTTAACCTAGGGAACTACTACATAGTAACCCTCCCCACTCCCCCATATTAAACTTGGTCATTCCCTTCTTTCTTTCCTTTTCATCCTTTCAGTTCTGCCCCGCATGGCTTTGGGTAATAGCTATGGATCTCTTGAGAGTTCTCTATCCTTGAGAGTTCTTTATCCTAAAGCTATTTATAGGTACTAACGTGGATGGTGGGTTTGGGGAGGTGGCAGTGAAAGCAACGTGATTTCTCACTGTGCACATTTGATTAAAATTGTAAGTGGGCATCTTATTTCTCCTCTGCTTCCTATAAATTTTAAAGTAACCTTTAGAATTTTATTTATATGTATTTATTGAAGCATAATTGACATAAATATATAACAATGATTTGATATTTTTGTATATTGTGAAATAATCACTCCAATAAGTCTAGTCAATGTCCATCACCGCACATAGTCATAGAATTTTTTTCCTTGGAAACTTTTAAGATTTACTCTCTTAGCAATTTTCAAACGTACAATACAGTGTTATTAACTGTTGTCACCACACTGTACATTATATCCCCAGGACTTATTTTTTTCATAACCAGAAGCTTGTGCCTTTTGACTCCCTCACCTGTTTTGCCCACCCTCACCCCCACCTCTGGCAGCCACCCATCTGCTGTCTTGTTTTTTTTTTTTTTAGTTATTAGTATTTTTTTAAGATTCCAGTTAGAAGTGAAATCATATTATACTGTCTTTGTTTGACTTATTTCACTTGGTCTAATGCCCTGAAGTTCCATCCATGCTGTCACAAATGACAAGGTTTCTTTCTTTCTTAAGGATCCATAATTCTTGTGTGTGCATATGTGTATACCTCATTTTCTCTATCCGTGCATCCACTGACGGACACATCGATGTCTTGGCTTTATGAATGATGCTGCAGTGAATGTGGCCGCTCAGATCTTTTCAAGTTCATTCATTCGTTCCTTGTTTCTTTCTTTTTTCTCTCTCTGTTTCTCTCTTTCTCTCTCTCTTTCCCTCCCTCTTTCTTCTTTCTTCCTTCCTTCCATCCATCATTCCTTCCTTCCCTCCCTCCTTTCTCTCTCTCTCTCTCCGTGTTTTCTTTATTTGGGTAGATACCCAGAAGTGGAATTTCTGGATCATATGGTAGTTCTATTTTTAATTTTGGGGGGAACCTCCATGCTGTTTTCTACAGTGGCTGCATCAGTCCACATTCCCACCAGCAGGGCACAAGTGCTCCCTTTACTCCACATCCTTGCCAAAACTTGTTATTTCTTGTCTTTTTGATATTAGCCATTCTAACAGGTGTCAGGTCAGATCTCACCACGGTGTTGGTTTGCATTTCCCTGATAAGTAGTGGTGCTGAGCCTCTTCTCATGTCCCCGTTGGCCATCTGTATGTCTCTGGAAAAATGCATGTTCACATTCTCTGCCCATTTTTTAACCAGATTTTTTTTTTTTTTTTTTTTTTACTTTTAAGTTGCATGACTTCTTTATATATTTTGGGTATTAACCCCTTATCAGATAAATGATTTGTAAATATTTTTTCTCATTCAGTAGGTTGCCTTTTTGTTTTGGTAGTGGGTTCCTTTGCTGTGCAGATCATTTTTAGTTTGATGTGGCCCCACTCGTTTATTTTTGCTTTTGTTGTCTTTGCTTTTGGTGTCAGATCCAAAAAACAATCTCCAAGACTTATGTCAAGGAGCTTACTACATGTATTTTCTTCTAAGAGTTTTATGGTTTCAAGTTTTACATTCAAGTCTTTAATCCATTTTGAGTTAATTTGTTTGTGTGGTGTGAGCTAGTGGTCCAGTTTCATTCTTTTGCATATAACTGTCCAGTTTTCCCGACACTATTTGTTGAAGAGACTGTGCTTTTTCCAATGTATATTTTTGACTTCTCTCTTGTAAATTAATTAACGGTATACACACGGATTTATTTCTGGTCTCTCTATTCTGTTCCATTGATCTGTATGTCTGTTTTTATGCCAATACCATACTGTTTACTATACCTTTGTACTATAGTTTGAGATCAGGAATGTGTTGTCTCCAGCTTAGTTCTTGTTTCTTAAGATTGTAAAATTTAGTTTTAACCAGAAAATTTTATTTAGAAGCAAACATGCTGAGCAACAAATAAGCAAAAATTCTTTCTGGCTTGTTATTTTTGGGTTCATGAGTATATAAAAATTATGGAAAAGAAGGTGTATTAATTGCCATTTTTTTCTTATGCTGGAATAATTAAATTTATACAGTCATTTTAAATGTTATTTTAAAAAATTGATGCAAAAGTGCATTTAGTACCATGTTAAGGAGTGCCAGATTCAGTCATAATTATGTAAAATTATACATATATGCATAGAAAAAAGACAAAGGAAATCTATTCAGATGTCATCATTGTGGGTACAGGGATTACATGGTAGCGAGATTGCCTTCTTTTTCTAATCAGTAAGAATATATAAGTATGAAATTCTACTTTCTCCGTGAGTTCTCTTAATAAGTAGGAATTTGTTATTTTTACCTCATTACCCAATTTTGATAAGCAGTTCACTTTGTCCCTAATGTATCCATAAGTGTGAAAATTTGTCTATGATACAGATGTATTTCTTTTGTTTTTTTTTCAGGTTAAGATGAAAAATAGAATACGTCTTTAATGAATCCCTGTGATGTATAAATAAACCAAGGGATTTCTTAAGAGTTTTAATAGTGCTAAGTAATATTAACTGAGCGATTATAGTATGCCAGGCACTATTCTAAAAGATTTGTATGTACTGACTCCTTTAAATATTGCAACAGCTTTTTGAAGTAAGTCATATGTTCCCCCATTTCACAGATTAGGAAACTGAGGCAAACAAAGACGGGAATTAACTTTCCTGGGTGCACAGGGCTATGGATGGAAGAGCTAAGATCTGAAGCCCAGGGATCCAACCCCAGAGTCAGGGCTGTTCTGTGATAGCCATGATCAGTGGGAGTTTGGAGTTGGGGTAGGAGGCAATTCTTATTTAATGCTTGCTTCTCAGGTGCCGGGGTGGCTCAGTGGGTTAAGCCTCTGCCTTTGGCTCAGGTCATAATCTCAGGGTCCTGGGATCGAGCCCCCATCTTGCTCTCTGCTTGGCAGGGAGCCTGCTTCCTTTCTCTCTCTCTGCCTGCCTCTCTGCCTACTTGTGATCTCTCTCTCTGTCAAATAAGTAAATAAAATCTTTAAAAAAAAAAATAATGCTTGCTCCTTACTCTTTGACATAAGCCCTAAAAGGCAGGACTTTTAGATTGGGTGCTTACTGAGTACCTAAGGATTCTATCCATCTATCTGTCTGTCTATCTATCTATCTATGAAAGAGGGAGAGGGAGAAAGAATCCCAACCCCACCCAGTCTATGCAGGTCTAAATCTCACCATCCTGGGATCCAGATCTGAGCTGAAATCAGTCAGATGCTCAACCAACTGAGCCACCTAGGCACCCCAGGATTATATTTATTTGATAATGATTGTATATATTTGATAGTGATAAATTATACATAGAGATACTTTTTCAAGGCAACTGAGACACCCTTCATTAAGAACAAACAAAAAAACCCAAATCTCCTAGAATTGTTGTCTATTGAAGACAATTCCTAAAATGAAATAGAAGGCTTATAGTAGGTTGAGTAATTCAAATATACTTGTGAAGCATGAATGATTCTTGATATGAAAATAAAGCATATCCCTCAGCAATTCTGATTTTCAAATTAATTAATTAAATAGTATTAAATGCCTACTACGTTCCTGTCATTATTCTAGGTTCTGGGGATAAGGAACTGAAAAAGAGTCTTGCTTTCATTGAGCTTACATTTGGTAGTTCAGTAACATAAGAATGGTTTAGTACATAGATTATTATTTGATTTTTGATCCTCTGAGTTCAGAAATATTGAATACTGAGGTTCAGAGAATAGAAGTACCTGTAAGATCTGTTTACAAGTTTAGTGCTAATTTATAAATAAATGTTCATTTTATTCTTAAAAAAATAAGAATTACTTTTTTTAGTTTTTGGAAGTAGGTGACCAGATGGAAAATATGGGTTAAATTTCCAGAAAATTCTTGCTTCGCCTCATTAAAAGAAAGCTATTTATTTGCCACTGCTGTTGTCTCCATTTTCAAAATAGGCCTGTTGTTGGCTTTTTATTGGTGAAATTCTTGTGTTCTCAGTGGCCCATTTTTTTAGAACACGAGGGTGGTACCTGTAGGCATTTAGTCAATGTCGAAAGACTGAACAAATGGATTGAAGGTATTATTGATTATCTTGGAGAAATATATGCAGTTCTAAAAGGTGCTAGTTTACTCTCTTCAATAATTATCTTTGGACTCATGAAGTAGAAACTGTTTTGTTCCCTTAAAACAGAGTGATGCATAGCACAGTGTTAAGTCTACAGAATTCAAAAATGTTTGTTGACAGTGAAAACAGGTATTCTTAAGGTTCATTTTTACTAAACTTTATCTATGAATTTTATTTTTCCTTGTGTATCACTGTGAAGTTGGCTCCTATTTATGAACTAGCTATTTTTATCTGAAGTAAAATACGATTTGACTCCTTAGTGATCAGCTTCACCATTTCCAAATTATTCCAAGTCATCATCCCATGGGAAGTGCTGTTTTGGCTCCATTCATGGTGGCAAAACACTTCGAATAATAGATTTTAGACTCAAAAGAGCTACTTACTCAAAACATACTTACCGCTTACTGGGATCCAAGTTCTTCTGATTAAAACATAGAGGTATTTTGTCAGTGTCTATCTGGGCCTCATCTCTTTGAAGGCAGTCTGTACAGGGAGAGTGATTTCAGTCTGGAACTGGAAACAGTGGTGAGAATATATAGAATCAGACTTAAAACCAAAATAGTAAAGGATATTTTTTAAAGGAATGGCTCAATTTATTTATTACTTATTTATTATTGTTTTGTATATTCATTCATTCATTATATGCTTTTCAGGGAACTAGCTTTATACAGCCTACTATTGGGAAAAACTTTACAAAGAAGCTAATTTGAAGGTAAATTTTATCATTAGAAATGAATATGCTTCCATTTTAGATTATTCGGTGCTTGAAATGCTCAGTTCTTCATTTCTCTAAAATGTTTATCCTGGGAACAACAACATATACAAAATAGATTTGTGTAGTAAATATTCAAAATTTATCATGTAGCATCAACGATTAGCAATTCATGACTGGTCTTGTTTCATCTTTGCCCTTATCCACACCTTACTTCTCTCCCACTGGATTATTTTAAAGTACGTCCTAAACCTCATATTTTATCCATAAATATTTTACTAAGTACCTCTTAAAGATAGAGGCAACCTTAAAAATATAACCACAATACTGCATGAGTCTTAAAAAGCAGATAATTCTTTGATGTCCTGAAATATCCAATGTTCAAAAATTTCCCGTTTTATATTTTCTTTTCTACTTTTTTTTTTTTTTTTACTCAAGTCAAGAACCATACAGATAGATCTATATATTGCACTTCGTTGATGTGTCTCTTTCATTCTCTTAAATTCTTAAAAATTCTTTTCTAGGGGCACCTGGGTGCCTCAGTCAGTTAAGCATCTTACTTTAAATCTCAGCTAAATTCAAGCCCTGCATTAGGCTACATGCTGGGTGTGGAGCCTACTTTAAAATAAATAAATAAATAAGAAATAAAGTTCTTTCCAAAAACTCATGTTTGCCATTTTAATACAGAATTAGTTTTGTTTTGCTGAACTTAATGAAAATCTTAACCTTATAAATGCCCACAAATATGATGATTTTAAATAAACAATTAGTAAGCTCAATCATAGCCTTGTAATGGAATTCAGAAGAATCACACTTTTTTTGATGGGGCAGGGGAGGGAGGATGCTTAAAAGGCATAGGTTTCCTGGAGCCCAGAGTTTTTTGTTTTTGTTTTTGTTTTTTAAATGAAAGTTTGATATTCTCCCTGTTGAAAATGTTTCAAATGATCTCTTGCTTTGTATTGCTTTCTTGGTTTCTTTCTTTGGCTCTTTCTACCCCTCCCCACCCCACTTTTCCTTCTTTAATTAAACTCTCATGTTTGGGAGACTCTCAGCAGTTTTTTCTTTATAAGGGCAATGTTGAAAAAAGGTGCATATTTAGAAATTTTAGGCCTTGGAGCAATCTTTTAACAAACAAACTGCTTTTTAAAAAATTCTGTGGCTCTCAAAAGAGAGCTCAAAAAGCTACCCAAAATTGCTGTTAACCATGTCTCAGCCCTCATTAGAGCTGGACGGGCCAAAATATAAAACAGTGGCTGTGCTGATACAAATCTCTAACAGCCCTCTGTACTCTTCCCTCCTCTACTACATAAAATTGAGTCTTCATATTTGCATGTGTACATATGCTTATTCACCTGCACAGAGCAAAACCTGAAATACTACTTTTAAATGCCAAAAGAAGAATCATGCCACTTCACTTCCCTGTCCAATATATATTTAAGAATGAGGGGTGCTTGGGTGGCGCAACTGATTTTTTTTTTTTTTTTTTTTGAAGATTTTCTTTTTTCATTTGACAGGAATATCGCATAAGTAGGCAGAGAGGCCGGCAGAGAGAGCGGGGCAAGCAGGCTCCCCACCCAGCAGGGAGCCCAATGCAGGGCTCTATCCCAGGACCCTGGGATCATGACCTGAGCCCAGGGCAGAGGCTTAAGTGACTGAGCCACCCACGGGCCCCTGATTCCTGGTTTCAGCTCAGGTTGTGATCTTGGGGTCGTGAAATCAAGCCACACGTGGGGCTGCGCGCTAAGCCCAGTGTCCTAGACACTCGCCCGCTGCCCCTCCCCTAACACGGGCAGGCACTTGCTCTTGAATAAATAAATAAGTGGCTCAGTGGGTTAAAGCCTCTGCCTTTGGCTCAGGTCATGATCCCAGGATCCTGGAATAGAACCCCGCATTGGGCTCTCTGCTCAGCGGGGAGCCTGCTTCCTCCCCTCTCTCTCTCTCTCTCTGCCTGCCTCTCTGCCTACTTGTGATCTCTGTCTGTCAAATAAATAAACAAAATCTTAAAAAAAATAAAAAAGGATGAATATCAATATACATGTTTGTAGTTCTGTATTCCTTATATTTGCTTATATTGGCACAAATATGGGTTATTTAAAATATATGGATAATTACAGCTCACATGAAAGTCAACTGAATTATAGTCTACCTGTAAATTTGCAGAGGATGAAGACCCCATCCACCTTGACATGTAGGATGCCTAGAAGTTGAGTAGGAAATACTTGATAAAAACTGTTTAGGGCAGTGAATTTAAAAAAAAAAAAAAAATTTAGTCTGATTTCACTTTACCTCCAACCTTGCAATTTCTACTTTAACGCCTATTTAAAAGAATCATATCAGTGAAGATAATTCATTAAAAACCTAGCTCATTATTTCTTCCATGATGAGAGAAGTGCTTAGCAATATTTTTAGTCAGCTGTTTGTTTGGGGCAATTGGACATGGTGGCCATTCGCTTTGGTGAATTTTTATAAAAAAATATTTTAAGTTTTTATTTATTTGACAGACCCAGAGAGAGAGGGAACACAAGCAGGGGAAGTGGGAGAGGGAGAAGCAGGCTTCCCACAGAGCAGGGCACCCATACGGGGCTTGGTCCCAGGACCCCGGGATCATAACCCGAGCTGAAGGCAGGTCTCTTTTTGGGATAGATGTGAAATGCCCATGAGCTGGAGGGGACTGATCATTGGAGTTCTATGTTTTGGCATCATGTAAAATGATCTAGGTTAAATAGATTGACCCACAGTGATATACAGCTTTTATTTAATAATTAAAGTATATCTCATTAAAAATACATAGCTTTGAGGAGTTATGAGTAGGAAACCTACAACCTAAAATTGGTGATACTGTGATACAATTTATATTGTGATTAATTTTTTATTCTATCCTTCTAAAGCATAACTGTCTTTTACCAATACATTGGTAAAAGGTTTTAAATGTAAGGTTGTCATTTACTGAAATTCCCAGGTCTTTCTGTGCCTTAAGAAGGTGTAGTAGAGATTCCATTCAAGAAATTCATTTAATAAAAGTATTCATTGGAATACTTGTAGGTGCTACAATAGATAGTGCTATTACCTTTTGGGTAGATCGTTTATATTTAAAGTTCCCCAATGATAAAACTCTCAGTCTTGGTGCTATACCATCATATTGCAACTCTAGGAAGAGTCTATTTTGATCTTTGTGATGGACAACAAAAAAATTCTTGGCCGTAGACCATTTTGTAATATTAAAATGCTTTTTAAAAATTCCTTGTTTCCTTTTTTCTTTCTTTAAATGGATAAGGGTTCTGTCATCTAAATCTTATAATTTCAGTTAATTCTTTGTGAAACTGTGAAATTTCAGAATCATGGGTCTTTCACTTCTTATCTTAGTGTGCATTGTAATTTATACTTAGGATGGCCAGATTTTCTCAGATGCAGTCTTATTGTATTTTAAAATGATTGCAGCATTTCAACTCAGTAATTCATTCATCTGCATAGCATCAGTTAGTGGGCAGTTTATTTATTATTTATTTAGGCAGCTAGTGGGGTCCTGAGATGCCAGGGACCTCTCTTATCTACAGTGTGACTAGGGTAAGCTCAGGGGTGGTGGTTGGAGGAGGGATGAAATGCATCCTCCTGGTCCTTTGGGGGTTTCCCAGGTGCTAGAGAGATTTCACAGGATTGTGATGAGCATTTAAAACCCATCACTTTGAAACTCAGTGGGTTGTTTTTTTGGTTTTTGGTTTTCTTCCTTTATGGTTGCTTTGGAAGCTCTGGAGTGAGTGCCATTTGCTCGCTCTAAAACGGTAATTGGCAAAATTATTTGTGTGTCAATGAGAAAAAATACAGAGCTTTTCCTCTGTCTTCCTTTGTTTTTGGTTTGAGGAAATATCACCCAGGACAGAACAGCAAATTGGCACTACTGTTTTACAAGCCGGTTACTAGGGTTTGAAAAGATCGCTGCAGGCTATATGCAAATAGAGAGTGCCCGAGGTTCCTCCCAGTTTCTCCTTGCTGCACTTTCAGCAGAGAAATGAATACATCCGACAACACTCTTTCTGTCAGCTTTGTGAATCAGAGGATGAGATGCTGGAAAACTCCTAGCACAGGCAAACCTCTGTCCTCCAAGATGTGGCCCTACAAACTCGAAAATCTCCCAGGTAAAGGTTGGCCTCCCTTCCCTGGAGCAGATTAAGAGGGCGGTCTGTTCTTGATCAAAAGCTCAGAGCGGTTTACCAACTTCAGATGGTGGTTCTTCTTGAGGAGCGGTGCTGCAGAACTAGAGCAATAAAGAACAATTTTAAATGCCTTGTTTTACTGCTGTAATACAGTGACTCCCTGTGGGGTGAGGAAAAGACTTATTTGAAAGGGGGCCTGCTTTAAACACTCTGCAATGGAAAATATATCAGAGTTATTTGGGAAAAAACCCTTTTTATTAAGATCTTTAGTCTCTCTTAATTCTCTGGTTCTCTTGCACACTGTCATGTTATTCATTGATTTCATAGATATTTTGTGCCAGACATTGTTCTGAGTGTTGGGGACACAGGAAAGAGCCAAGCACAATGCCCCTGTCTTCAAGGTACTTTCCAGTAGGGGACATAAAAAAATAAGCCAGAAATATGTAATAAAATGTTAGGAAGGATCTGACATTATATTATGCTATGTTGACTTTAATCTCCCCATCTTGTCCATAAGGGAGTCTGGCAAATTTAGGCTTCTCCTTACCCAGAAAAAATTGAAGATCTCGAATGGGATTTGAGGATTAAAAATAAAATGGTGTAGGAACTTAAAAGGTGAAGTCTCAGTTTTCTGAAAATTTTACCTGTGTGGACTCTTTTATTTTTGGAGTAGGATAAATGTAATATTGTCAGAATTAGCTTATATTAAGCCATGGTTTAATTTTTTTAAGAGAAACTATAATTTTTACCAGATAGACATGTTATGTGTATATTTAATAAAAGTGATATTATTAATTAATATTAAGCACTAATATCCAGTACTTTTTAGGTACCAGACACTGTTCTAGGTGCTACGTATGTATTCACTCATTCAATCCTTATAATAACCCCATAAAGTACGTAATATATATATTTTTAAAAGATTTTATTTATTTGGCAGAGGTCACAAGTAGGCAGAGAGAGAGGAGGAAGCAGGCTCCATGCTGAGTAGAGAGCCCGATGTGGAGTTTGATCCCAGGACCCTGGGATCATGACCTGAGCTGAAGACAGAGGCTTAACCCACTGAACCACCAGGCACCCCTTTTTAAGATTTTATTTATTTATTTGAGAGAGGGAGAGTGCACACAAGCTGGGGAGGAGCAGAGGTAGAGCCAGAGGTAGAAGCAGGCTCCATGCTGAGCAGGGGTCCCTATGCAAGTTTGATCCCAGGACGTTGGGATCATGACCTGAGCCAAAGGCAGATCCATAACCGACTGAGCCACCCAGTCATAATCATTGTCCACATTTTACCAATGAGGAAACTGAGACACTCTGAGGTAATGAGGTAAATTTACCACAGAGAGGGGAAAAGCTTGGCTGACACCAAAAACTGGCTCCAGAGAATGTGTACTTAACCAGTATCCCATTCAGTGGCATTATATTAACAGTCTGTGAATTTAGTCTACAGTTCAAACTGATAGTAACTATATTTTACAAGCATGAACCAAAGATTGACATTTTGGAATTGGTAACTGAACATATCTATTTTTAAATTGAGTGGGGAGCTTGTTTTGAGTTTAAATAACAAAACTGAACTTGCTGTCTTGGGATGGCATTTTATGAGAACTTATTTTATGAGACCCCATTTTTGTATATCTAAGCTCTTTATAAACTTTCAAATAAAAAAAAATCCCTTTTTCTGGTAGTAAACTAATGCTTGTTAGTTATAGAAAACTAAAAAATACAGAAAAAGTAGAAAGAAGACAAAGGTACCTGAGGACCCACTTCCTAGAGATAAGTGTAGATACCATTTTCAGGTGTTCCCCTTTAGTTTTGGTTCAAGACACTCTTTTACACAGATGAGATTGTATATATGCAATACTTTCACCTGTGGTTTTTTACTGAATATGATAATGTATAATTTGCATATGTCTTATTATTTTTAATACTACAAAATAGTAAAGCTTTTGGTTTTCAAATCAAATGTGAAACACTATCTTTCTTTTGGTTATCTAGAAGGATTTAGGCACAGTCAGTAAATTGGGAGCTATTAGGTATAGACAATATACCTAGTCCATGCTAGACAATCAGAGTGACTTATTCCAACATTTACATGAGAATGTAGTTATCCTTTGAAAATAATTTTTTTCTTATTTTGTTCATTGCAGGTGAAAGGCCAGTTACTAAGAAAGAAATTGGCGTTGACCCGCTGCTTTCTTTTTACCTTTGCCTTGTGGTAAAGAGTTGAGTTTTTGAATGTGGTAGAAGAATAAAAAATCGTTGTGTCATTCAGGAAACTTCAGTTAATTGATTTCATGTTTTGTTTTTATAATAGTCTTGTTCTTACCCACATTTTGGTCTTTTTCCTCTTTAAAAAAACACACACACAGCATTGTGTGGGTTAGTTACTGAGTGCTTACTAGTTTTACAATGACAGTCCTGTGTTAAAGATGTCCCTTGGCCCAGGAATTAATAACTGATGACAGTTTGTCTATTTTTTGGCTTCTGGATTTTGCCATGTACAGTAGGATGGAGGTTTTATGTGAGAATCATTGGGGGAAACTCTTAGAGAAGATTTTTTCCTGGGCTTGAATTGATCGAGCATAGCCCACTGTTGGAGTTAGGGAATTTGACGAACAAATCACGAAAGCTCCCGTCCTTGGAGGAGCAGGGGGTTGTCGTCCTTTTGGTAGTTGGTTTCTAGAGGACCTTAGTCCCTGCTGGGCAGGGAAAAGAGATGAGCAGCTCTCTGGCTCCCTTCTGTATTTTATAGTTTTTTTTTTTTTTTTTTAAAGATTTTATTTATTTATTTGAGAGAGAGACAGTGAGAGAGAGCATGATAGGCAAGAAGGTCAGAGGGATAAGCAGACTCCCCATGGAGTTGGGAGCCTGATGCAGGACTCGATCCTGGGACTCTGGGACCATGATCTGAACCAGAGGCAGTTGCTTAAGCAACTGAGCCACCCAGGCGCCCTGTATTTTATAGTTCTAAGATTGACCCAATTTCTTTTCATAGTCTTCCCTGTAGCTTAGCAGGTGTGAAAAGGTCTAGTTAGAATTCAGATCTATTTGGCCTCCTATCCTGGACCCCTTCCCAATAGTATCATTGGCCACATTCTGATTAGCTCCTTTTTATGTGCTTTTCTGGAGTCATTCAGCCCACACTGAGGTGTGTCCTCAGCATTAGGGACCGTTCTCTTCCTATGTGGTTTATGACCGTGGCCCTTGATAGAGAGAAGCTGCTTGCTTTCAATAAATATTTCCGTGGGTTTTAATAATAGTCATAGCAAGGATTGATATACCTTAGATTATTCATTGAAATGTACTCATGTGACCAAAATGCCCATTATATGAAAAAGTTTTAATTATGAAGTCAGGGTCTCATTATGATAAAAATAAGTATATGTCAGATACTCTATGTAACACATTGTTATAATTTGCTGCTATATTTCTTTTTTACTTGTAACCCCTAATGGGTATTAAAATGCATCCACATTTGCAGTTGAAACTAATGCAATTAACATCAACAACTGCTTTTCCGTCTTACTATTAAGGGGGAATTTCCTGTTGTGACTCATGATAAGATTATAAATTTGTTTGAGTTTCTAAAGGGATATTAATTTATTCAGGTAAATTAAAAAAAAAAAAAATGGGGGAAGGTCGCCTGACTGTCTTAGCCAGGAGAACATGTCACTCTTGATCTTGGGTCATAAGTTCGAGCCCCATGTTGGGTGTAGAGATTAGTTAAAAAAGAGTAGGCCCAACTCTGTTGTAAATCGCACACTTGTGGGGGCAGTGTGTTCTTCCAGGAGACTGAGGTGTCCTGTAGTACTTAATAAGGGATCTTGGCTACAGTGTTTTGAAATTTACTAAAATAACTAATTTGTCACCCAAACAAGGACCCACCGGTAGGACTTATTTCTCTTGTCTGTCATTGGAATGCCTCAGGATGAGTCCATAAGATATAGTCTTGTTATGTTTTCCTGGATGTTTAGTCCTTTAAAAAAAAAGTGAAGCTCATATTGTTGCTAATTATAATGCCACCAAATGCAGAGCTTACTAGGTGCCAGGCGTTGTTCTAAGTATGTTACATGCAGAAAAACTCACTTAATAGTCTCAAGCTGTGTGTGACCTAGGTACACTTCTCTCCATCTCTCAGCTGAGGGGACTGATGCATAGAGAGCTTCGCTGTTACCCCAGGGCACAGAGAAAGTTAAGTGAGGAAGCCAGCATTCAAACGTGTTCAACCCAGGCATTCTGCTTCTTGAGGCAGTGGCTTAGCCACCACAGGCCTATTAGGTATTGTCGTGATAGTGAACGCAAGTGAATGCTTCTACGGGCCTGACCTAATACGACTAGACTGACTCATTAAAATGCTTGCATATCCCCCCCCCCCCCCCCCCGCTTTTCCCTTTATTTTTTTTTTTTCTTCTTATATTAGACTGGGAGATGAGAACTTTAAAGACATTACAAGTGCATTCTACTTAATCTGAAATATTTTGATGCTTCTGGAAAAGTGAGATGATTTAATTTCTTATATAATTGCATGAGGAATTATAAATTATGTTTTCTAAAATACCTACGACACTAAACCACAAAATGAACAGATAAAACTGATTTGTTCTCTGACAAATCAAGATATATGGCAGTGTTTTCATTCCAAGTGCTGTTTGTGGGGCTGGAGCAGCTGAGTGTGCCATAGTATGACACAGACTGTTCCCAGGCAGCACTGCCTTCACGTGGGCAGCCCGAGCTGATTTACGACACACACTAAAGTTGTTTTTTTTTTTTTTTAATATGATGTCAGGCACAGCCCAGGTTGAACTTCTGAAGTCATGGAATGCAGATATGTCTTCTTTAATTGACCTTCTTTAGCATTAACTTACACTTCACAAATAAGTGTTTTTATTCTGTGGAGAGAATGGACCATTTTCAGGGCTCTGGGGGTGGCATTTAGAAAATTCTTTCTTAAGTGCATTTAATAGTTTTCCTGGAAGGTATGTGTTGACTTCTTCTGGAGGGTAATTTATTCATAGTAAGATTGAGTAAGAATTTTTTTTTTCCTTCCACTGGACTGAAAACAGAGTGTGTTGTTGTAGGTCTCTGTGGTGGTGGAAGGCTAAAAGTCAAAATTTGGATGTTGTGAGTTTAAGCACTTCTCAAAGAACCTGTGTCCCCAAGCTGCCACAGTCATTTGTTTGTCCTGAATTTAAAAAAAGGCTTTGCAATATGTGGAACCAAAATAGTTCTGTTTGTAGTAGTAGGGATTCTGGGAAAATGAGAGTGTCATCTTCTGTGGGGGAGAGATTGATACATGCTGATTGCTGGTGGTACTGGATTTTGTTAAGCAGTGATGGGTTTTCACTAAGTCTGCTGAAATCGCTCACGAGGTCCCATGTGTGATCCGTGAGAGCTGATCTGTGATGATGGGTGGGAAGGAATTGTAGTGGAGACTATAACTTTGGGCCAGAGATAAAAACAGAATCCCAGGGTTGCCTTGGTGGCTCAGTCATTAGGTGTCTGCCTTTGGCTCAGGTCATGATTCAGGGGTCCTGGGATCAAGCCCCCCGCATCAGGCTCCCTGCTCAGCGGGAAGCCTGCTTCTCTCTCTCCCACTCCCCCTGCTTCTGTTTCTTCTCTCGCTGTGTCTCTGTCTGTGAAAAAGATAAATAAAATATTAAAAAAAAAAAAAACAAAACAACAACAACAAAAAATCTTAATCCCATAAGGCACATCATGGTCAAATTTTTTTTACCAGATTCCAGCCCAGTGAGTTCAGAAAACATTTTTTGGGTTTTTTTTTGGTTGTTGTTGTTATTATTCTATATAAGTGGGACTTGCATTAGAATCTTTATGTAATTTCTTTTTCTAGGTGTATTTTCTATTATGTGTAACAAAAAGTGGATTGAAAATGGTTATTCAAATTAAATGTTAGAATTGATTAAACCAAATGAAACAACCAATTGTATTGTACAACATTGTGAGAATGTAGAAGTAAGCCAGACCAAGATTTGGAAGTAAAAGTCACCGATGAAATTAAACAATCGTACATTAGCTTTTTAAAAAAAAGTATTTAATTCCCAGCCTAGTGAACGTAAATGGTTAAAGCATATTGACTTGCTAGTTTGTTTTCTCCCACGCAGTTAGGAATTGGTTACGGTGCATAACGGATCCTGCAGGCTTAGCTCATCTAACTGTCAGATCAGCAGAGAGCTGTCTAGCGTGGTGTTAACGGAGGCGTGGGCCTCCGATTCTCTGTCTTCTACAATCTTGTTCTCATTGAGGACGGGATAGTAGAGTGTGACAGCTAGGTGTTACGGAGTTGGACTACTGGGCTTTTAGACTTGGCGCTATTACTTCCCAGTTCGGTGACTCTGCCTTGTTCCTTCATCTATAAGATGGGGTAATACCGACGCGTCTGTTGCCGACTTGTAGGAAGATTAAACAAAATAATCCATATAAAGTGCTTTACCCAGGGGGAGGGCTGTGTACATGTTAGTTGCTATTATAATTATTATCTTTACAATCGTTTTGCAATGCAGAAACCAGAGATGATATGTTAAGCCAGATATGATATGTTAATTTCTTTTGTTTTCTGTAGCTTCCATTCATAAAGCCTGCCACTCAGAGATAACCGGATGTGAATTACTGGTATTATTTCCGTTATCCTTTTGATTTTCGTGGAGTATAGGAAGAAGAGATCCGCTAATGTTCATGTGTTTGGATCAACAAAATCCTATTCCATATCTCTTCACCAAGATTTCTTTTTTGTGGACAAGGCATTCTGCACTACATTTTTTTCTTTCCAGTTTTATTCAAAGCATTTAATACATATTTTATACATGCTGATAATGAACAAAACCTCCCCCACGTCATCTGTTGAAATTGTGTTTTTTTAAAAAATGAAATCACCTTTATTAATGACAAATGGAAATTTAGATGTTCACTGATAGCTTTGTAATCAGATGAGCTAGTTTTTAGTCAGGTGACAAATAATTTGCATGTGTTCAATTTCTTCTCCTTCTGTGGAGTTCTAAATATCGAGTTACCTAAGTACAAAAGCAACCTAACTACCACGAAGCCCTTTTATTTAGCACAACCTTTTTCCGCAGTTGTGTTGAAAACCAGACTATTTTCCCTTCCATGCCTCCTCCGAAACAGTTGCTCATATCTTTTCTCTTGTGACGTCGTTTCACTTGTGGAGCTGCCTCAAAGCAAATCTGGGACTGTGCGGAGCGGAAGGAATGTAAATGTTTTCCCCTGGGGACTGGTGATCAGTGGTATTTGTCTCCTGGGAAATTTGAATGTAAGGTCACCTTTGCATCAGGGCTCCTTCTTTTCACCCCCTTCCCGGAGCCGCTCACAGGAGATAGCTTCATGGCTGAATCCCGTTACTTTGGAGCTCTTTCACTTGGACTGCATGACCACGGCTTAAGAAATAAATCAGTCGGGCCCCTGGGTCGCTCAGTCGGTTAAGCGGCTGCCTTCAGCTCAGGTCATTGATCGCCGGGTGCTGGGATCGAGCCCATATCAGGCTCTCTGCTCAGCCGGGGGGCCTGCTTCTCCCTCTCCCTCTGCCTGCTGCTCTGCCTACTTGTGTTCTCTCTCCATCTCTCTAATAAATAAATAAAATCTTTAAAAACATTTTTTTACAAAGAAATCAGTCAAAAAGTGAGTGGTCATATTTGTGTGACTGAAAAGCCCAACTAGGTAAAGACACGAGTTATCTGTTACTTCGAACACAAAGACATTGTGTTATATTCAGTCATGTTCCAGCAAAGTGCAATTAGCTAGTAAACAGGGCAACAAGGACTACAAGGACAGCGAGCTCCAAAGCGGCAGTTTTCACGTGTTCTGAGGTATTGACTTCCTTCCCTCACCTCCTGCAGTCTTCTCCCATTTGCACGGGTTCTCTCCCTTTTCTTAGTATTTAATATATTCCTGTCTCCCCCCCCCCCCAACTTCCCTGCCCTGTTTTGAGCAATTCTATTCTTAAAAAGAAAAAAAAAATGGTATGAATTACCTGTAGGAAAAACAGCATTTAAAGACCTCTGTTCTGCCAGCTAGTAGATGTGTGGTCCCACTGTGTTTTGGTGTGTGTTTATTTTAATATTAGAATTACCAACTGGAAGCTAATAATACTCTAAGAAAAGTATAATTACGAAGGTAAATCTGTATCAAAAATTGCATGGTGTACCTCAAAGTCAAATATAATTATTAGTGGATAGTCTCTTATTTGATCATTATCCATTCATAGATTTGTATATAAAGGAGTGTTTTTAAAATTGTGCATTTCAAAAATTCATTCTATTTCCCACAAAGTATAATCCACTAGATCTTAGGCAAAATAACCCACTTTGGTATAATAGGACCACACCTATATGGAAATAACTGAAACACACTAAAATAGAAATATAATGTTCCTCCTGCCAAATATTATAATGTAACTGTCACCAAGTCTTGGTGCCCACTCCTTCTGGATCCAGTTGTTGTTTCTAGTTTTAACTTGGCCCAGTCCTCACTCCTGCCCCGGCCAGTGCATATGACAGCTTCCCCTTTACCCTGTGGCCCTTTGCAGTCGCGGGAAGGGCATTGGTGGCGCTACCCCTTGGCAGAGGGGCTTGGCGGGTCCATTGTGGTCCCACAGAGAGGACAGCGTGCAGGGAAGGGTGCTCAGCCAAGAGGCTGCCCTCAGGAGCCTTGGCGGGTGGGGTGCAGCGTCGTGTCGGGAAGGAGGAGAAGGGCTGGCCCAGGCACCCCGGGTCTAGCATCTAATTATAAAGGTTACGTGACCACAGCCCACCCTTCTCGGGAGGCCTTCGAGAGGTGACGGGCCACTGGGCACCCAGCAAGCGCAGTCTCACTGGGGAGAGTGAGAGATTAATTCATTTAATCTAATTTCTCAGGAATGAAGTAGTCACCTTCACATCAAATTAAATAACTCCTTTATAGCATTTTAATGCAACTTTGGTATCCGTATACATGATCTTGCTAATGCTTACTCAGTTTAACCAGAGTGTATCATGAGTATTAAATACTTGTTAAAGCAGTATCATTTTTAATTATAGTATACATGGTAGCTAATAGGTTATAGCTTTCAGTGATTCATATGGGCAATTATTAGCAATTTTCCCCGAGGTTTGTAATATTAATGACTGTGTCCCATTCCAATTAGTTGTGTATATAGCAGTTACTTTGCTTTCACTTATTTTGAGCAACTATTAATTCGAGACCTTGGCCCGTGGGTGGATGGCAAACTTAGAGAACTGTTCTGTCCCTGAAGAGAACATTTTCTTTTGGGACTCTCAGGTAGGGAGCTAGTTCAGTTTAACTCTGCTATGAAGGACAGCATGTTTCTCACTTCAGGCCCCGGATTTGAATATGCAAATTTTATGGCTCTCATTCTTATTTGAGTTATTTTGTTTTTTAGATTGTATTCAAATTGCACAGACTCTCATCCTGTAGATTTTTCCTTCTCTGCTTGTTCCCAACTCTTTGCAGTCTGAGATGAATCCTTCCTGGTGTCGCTATAGGGTACCCTCCCTGTACTTAACAGGGAGACCGTTGTTCTGTCCTTGGGACTGGGTCCCCTGCCACAGTGTCCTGCTCCTTTACCCCTCTCTTGCACACGTGCCAGTGATCATTTCTGAAGGGACAGGTGTGTGTTGATGGAGGCCGTCGAGGCCCTGCACCTGCTGGAATTATTCGATTTCATGTGTGATCCATGGGGAGAGGAGTGGCCAGCTAGAGGCTTTTCTTAAGCAGAAGCCACATGGTGTTTCACAGGGAAAGGCTTTCTGCAGTGGGGGGAGCCGGCGGCGGGTGGGGGGGTTGTGACAGGCAGGAGAAACTGGCGCAGGAGTCTTGAGTGAGCGCTTTGACACACCGAGTAACAGCCCATTATCACTTGCACTGGTGTCAAAACAATACAGCAGTTTGAACTGCCGCTCGGCTTACTCCTGCTGTCACAAATGCTCCCTCATAAGTCATTAGAGTGTTGGCGTGGACTCTTTCCGGGATCAGTCAGAGATGCATTAGGAGAGGGGGAAGTGTTTATTAATTCAATTTAAGAAGCAATTATTAATCATCTGCTATGTGTCAGGCACTGCGCCGGTGGGGGGGGGGGGGGCTTCCATGCTGGAATGACAAGGTCCTGCCCTCAGGGTACCTCTTGCCCGGGAGAGACAGAGCAGAGGCTGTCAGGAAGAGTGACCTAGGAGAGGGGCAAACAGCATTGCTCTGAGAGTTTAGAGAGGGAGAAACCGCAGCAGGTTGGAGGGGCCCGTGTAGACCGGCGAGGGAGGTGAGGTGTGACAGGGGCCTTGACAAGGCTGTAGGATTTTGATGGACAGAGATGAGGTGAGAGAGACAGTTGGCAGGGAAGTGGTTTGGCTGATCCGCAGGATATGCTCAGGAGGTATCAGGACTCGAGAATCTATTGTAAGAGCCTCGGACGCCAGGCTGAAGAGCCAGTGTTTCAGTTCGTGGTCTCCTGCTTGAGTCTTCCCCTCATGTCGGGCGGGAAGACGTCAGACACAGCTAGGATGTTTGTTGAGATACAAATCACTTAATATTGCGAGTGACTGTGTGTAGCAGAAACTTTACAACAGGAGCTTAACCAAATAGGGGTTCCACTGGTCTCACACAGGTGACAGATCCAGGCCAGTACAGTAGTTCCCAGTGCGGCCAGGGCCATGGACTCTGGCTCTTTTCCTATAGTTGCAAAATGGTTGCTGTACCTCCAGGCATCCAGTTAGGATACCAGGCGGGAAGGGGGTGGGGGAACCAGGGCAAAGGATGAACTGCTTTTTCTCGTGAAGCTCTGTCTTTACTATTCCAGAAGGAACGTCTTCCCCCAGGACTTCGTCATTTATCTCGGTTTTGGGTCTAGAGAGCTTGGGAAATCATGTTTTTTATTTGACACAATGCTACTCAGGGAAAAAAAAAAATGGGATTTTTTTAGGAAGAAAGGAGGGGAGAGTGGGTATTGGGTAGATAAGTAGCAGTGTTGGCCACAGCTTGTTTGTGAATCTATCATGGGAAATCAGGGAAGACAGAGAGCAGAGGGGCAGAAAGCTAACCGTGCCAGCAAGGACTTTTGATTAGATTCAGAGAGAATAACTTCAGAGTTCGCTTTCCATTTTAGGTTTGTTTAATGAAAGACTATGGGACAATGAGTTAGGGAAAGTAGGCTTTAAATCTGGCATCATTGTTAAGCATGTGTGTGTTTGAAGAAGTCATTTCTCTGACCCTGAGCGTTCTTATCTGTAAAATTGACTTCAAAACGTGTGAGGCCAGATCTAGGAAGCTAAGAAATGATTGCGTACGTGCTTTTGAATACTGTTTTCAGATTAAACACTGGATAAATTATAAAGATAAACATGCTGATTATGAAAAGATACAAATTAAAAAAAAAAAGTTTTCTCCTACTTTGAGGAACCAAAGGGCTAGCCAGAGTTTTCCATGTATTAATTTTTAAAATATTTTTTATAATACCACTCCATAATATTCCATGGCCCTGGAGTTTTCTGCTATCAACTAGATTTGTGTTTAGTGACTATAGGGAAAGTACAAGGTAACAGATTCACTCTTGATCCCCTGCTCTAACAGGGTTATTTATAATGTGACAATTTATTACACGGTCTTTTCCTGATAAATACCTCAGTTACATTCCTCATGTATTTTACAGTTCCATCTGGGGCAGCTCTTACCATATAAAGCAAAGATACAGTTTCTATTTTTCATCTGTGACTTGTCCCGGTTAGAAGAGGTGTTGTGTCTTGCTCTGTTCCTGATTTTGCCCTCAACACACCATGATAAGGCACATACGGTCAGATCAGATGTGTCCACGTTGTTTTAAATATGGAGGGAGATACAAAACAATACCAGATTTGACCCTGACTCGCGGGGGACTTACTTTAACTCTGGGAGGAGAATGAAGAGACCCGTAGAGCAAATAGAGAACAGCACAGAAGCCGAAATACTGCAGTCCTAAGTAGATGCCCTCTTCGTGTGTTGGCCGGGTTGGTGCGGGAGTGCAGCTCTGGGCGGGGTCCTCTCCCTGCAGGTGCTGTGCCCCCTCCTTGCTCGCTCAGCCACGGACTCTCACCTTCTCAGGACCCTGCTTCGTGATTCGTTTCTAGAGTTCTTGTGTCTTTGATTTCTCCCTCTTCATGGGCTCTTTGTGTTTGCTGTACAGAAATGCTCAATCAGCGTTGCCCTGAACGGAAACAGAAATTCTCAGTATTTTAGTCCCAGACTCAGGCCACTGCCATAGTTGATTTTTTTCCTTGTTAGATGTTTTTGAAGTTTGCCTCACACGCCATCCTACAGCCTCGCTCCCATCGGCCTCGGGTTGCTTTTTCACTCTCAGGTCAGCAGTGCTTTAGTATTCTCCACAATTAGGGGCTGCACACTCTGCCTTACTTCCTTCTCCTGCGCTTCCAGCCTTGTGGCTGCTTTCCTCTCGCCCCTCATTCGGAGCAGAGTTTCTCCTTGTTCTTCAGGTGCACCGGAGTCTCTCAGGAATCTCTGTCCTCGCGCACTCTCTGAAGGGCTTGCTCCCTTTCCGGTTCACCTGCAACACAAAAGGCCCATTTAGAATTATCCTAGAAGGAGCATCCTTCCGTTTACTTATTTTTTTCTCCTCTTCTCTGTGAGTGACTCGCGTCTAGGGACCATGTCCTGTCCATACGGGACAGGATGTTGCCATATTATTCGTACTACCCCGGAACCTCTCTTGAGACCAAAGTCCTGGTTTGGGAGTCACACTGCAGGAGCTCATCAGTCGACGGACCGCTCGCTTGCTTTGTGACATTGGATAAGGGTAAACCTCCATGAACGTCCGTTTATTTGTCTGTAAAGAAAAACAGAACCTACCCTCACACTGTTGTGAAGAAGAAATTGTCTACAACATGGTGGTAGTCACATAAAAAGAATACTTTAAAAATATATTAATAAACAGAATGATACTCATTTGTTGGTGATACCATGTCCCTTTTCTTTCCCATCTTGTTTGAAATAAATATAAGCAAGGAAAAATAAAGGGAGTCATTGTGTCATTATATACTTGGTGAGCTTCTGGATGACAGACTGTACTCAGTAAGGACACAGGCAAGTTTTAAGTGAGAGTAGAATGACATAAATGGGAAGGGAAAAAATGGGTTTCTAGACATAAAGAATTACTTGGAAGGAAGCCTTGTGAGACGTGGCAAAGGAAGCTTTGTTAGAGAATGAAAAGGGAAAGAATGTGGTGGAGAGGAGGTGATTCAATGTGATTTGAATTTGATACAGAGTAAACTGGCCCGAATGAGATCTCTATCATGAGAAGAAAGAAACTGTCCAAGATTAAGAAATGCCATTTATTAGCAATTACTATTTGGGCTTCTTTAATTAGAACAACAGTCTCTAGGCGTCTAAGATCACTAATGGAGCTTTAGAAGTAAGAGGCAAAAAGGGCTTTTATAGCTTTTTAAAAAACTTTTTATTTTTGTATTTACAAAGGTGAATGTAAATGTTTTACCAGACCATAAGTGTATGTTTTGATCTACTTTTACACTAATGAACTGCTTAGTTATAGTAGGAAAATTCATCATAGGTTTTAACACTTGCTTTTATGATAGCCTTATGATGTCATTTCTGTGTAGCACATTGCATTAAAACGTAGAGTGACCACCCCGAGCAGTGGGTTAAAATAATGGAGCATTCATTTTTCTTGAACTGCAGCCTAAAATATTCTGCAGTTAAAGTTACAGCAATGTGCTCTGGGAGGTCAATTTCTCAGTGTAATCTCACTTCAAGATTGGAGATTGGTAAGGATGGTAATTCTCAGCATTCTTTGTCCGATGCTTCAGGAAGAAGCAAAGTTTACAGATGATACTGGAAAATACTGAGTTCTGAAATACTGAGACATTAATACGGTCCTATCCTGATTGTTGACTTATCTGCATTGGGAATGAGGGATTGATAATAGCAGTTTAACTCGAATACCGATTGAGATGGGCATACTCCGCCCATGGAACAATGACTCAGTTTACAGCAGGACCATGAAATGCGGCCGGGTCTGTCCCAGCTGCCTCAAATATCATTAAACTAATCTTAGATCCTGTGATTAAGTTTGGCTGACCAAGTGTCCTCGCAGGGCAGAGTTCAAGGCGTGCTAGCCGAGTTTCAGGGAGCAAGTAAAACAACCTGCTCTTGATTTTTTTCTTTTTTTAAACAACACTAACATACACACAAAGAAGGAGCAGCTCGTCGTCTCTGTAGTCGTCTCATGAACCACCCTGGGCTATGGCGTTTGTACAAACCAAGAAAGAGTCAGTCAAGGGAGAAGGGTGGTGGTGATGGGGGAGAGGGAGCCGTGCTGACAGACTTCCGCCCTCCCTCATGCTTTGCGCACTTGTAATTAAATCCAGACTTAGCAGCAGTATCATTACATTGCGAAGATGAGCTAGTGACTCTTTTGAAGTTGGATTTCTTAACATTGCCCCCTGCAGTAGGAAGGGCATCTGCGCTGCGACCAGTCTTTAAAAACAAAACAATGCGGAACAGCATGTGTATTCCAAGCAAAGATTCCTCCTGCAAGAAAAGTTGACATTTGTTGCAGGTGGCGTTATGACTCGGCGGCATAGAAAACTCTAGTCTTGGTTGGTAGAGTAAGGTTTTGAAAATATAAAGTGGGCACAGTTGTAGGGCACAGATTAATTTAGCCATGATAAATGTGTTAATTCACCGTCTAGTCTGTGCAGAAAGCTTTTCTTCTGGGAGGTGGTATTAACGGTGCCGTGTCTATATCTCTCTGTAAACGGTGGAAAGTTTACATATGATCTAAATTCAGCTTTCAAAAAAAATGAATTCAGCTTTCTAGCTATTATTTTATTCAGTGCCTTTCGTACATCAATAAATCTACTGTGTAAAGTCCTTCCTTTCCAGTGCAGTGTAGATCACCATTAAAATAACATAGCTGCGTAGCGTGTGGGATTGACTGTGAAAAGAGGAAAACTGGAAGGAGCTACTGGGATTATAGTTGAGTCAGACACCATCGTCTCTTCCTGTCCCCCACCATGGTCAGGAATTTCCTCTATGACTTCTCCAGCACAGCATCGTCTAGCCTGCTCTTGGGACAGGGAGAGCACTTCTTTGTGGGCTGTAGGCGTCTGTTACCAGTTGCTCTTGTTTTATCATTCCAGGACACTGTAAAAGAAATAGTGACCAAAGTATACTATTTCCTTTGCTTGTTTAGAAGACAACTCAGATAATTGGAAGATAACAATAAAATGCCCTCTTGAGGACTTCCTTTTTTTGCAGGCTACACGCAAGCCCGGACTTCTGTGTGTACGTTTGGTCCTGTAGCTGTCCTTCTACTCTCCCTTAGTATCCACCCTAGTATCCGGCTGCTTTCTAGGTATCCGTGGCCCTCTGAAGCTAACTCATCTCGTGACCTCACACGAGATCTTGATTTTACCACTGCATTAATTATGGTTAGCAGATAACCAACAGTGGCTCATATTAGTAACCTTAATATAATCAAGGTTGGTTCTTGTTTTGTTTTGTTTTTTGACGATTTTATTTATTTATTTGACAGACAGAGATCACAAGTAGGCAGAGAGGCAGGCAGAGAGGGGGAAGCAGGCTCCCTGCTGAGCAGAGAACCTGATGCCAGGCTCAATCCCAGGACCCTGGGATCATGAGCTGAGCCAAAGGCAGAGGCTTTAACCCACTGAGTCACCCAGGCGCCCCGGTTCTTGTTTTTCACATGAATTTAGGGATGACAAAAATTTACATACATATATATTTATTAATGTCTTCATTCCTGTTTAAATTTCCTTTTGTTTTATCAATTCAAGTGTTAGTAGCCCACCGAATGAACTATACTGGCTTCATGAACTCTACACATTTTAGCAGCATCTTTGTCCAAATCATTGGCACAGTGTTGAATCGGCAAGGCCAAAGACAGAACACTGGGTCATAACCCTGAGAAGCACTAGTAAGGCTGATTGTTTACTTTGAGACTAGTTATTTCAGTAAGGCACAAACTACTTAGCTCTACCGTCTATCATGTCGATAAGGTATGATGAAAGATGTTCTCAAATATTTCTGCCATTCCTGCACCCTTGGCCAAAAGACTTTTTAAGACTTGATTTTAGTTTGATGTTACACTTTCTTTGTGGACTGAACCTTTTTATGTTCTAAATTTGGAACTTCGAGTTAAAATTTGACTTGTTTTGGAATTCTTCTGTTTCTTCATGATTTTACTTATTTACTTATTTATTTTTACCATCACGTATCACTTCTACAAATTCTGATACCTTGGGACATAAATTCTTTGGGCTAGAAGACTTCCTCGTATTTACAGCAGTCTGATGTTCTTTTATGGCTTTGTTTCCTATATTAGCTTTCAAGTCTTTCTTAGCCCTTTTTCTAGTATTTCTGGTTTGAAGCTTCTTTTGCTTTAGCAAATAAAATGGAGATAAGGCATTTTTTTTTAACAGGCTATCGTCTCCCTTAAACAGTCAGCCTATCTTTTCTTAGATCATCATTTGGTCCCTGAATTCATTTAAAAACTTTTATGTTAAAGTTAGCAAGTTTCCTGTCTCTTAGGTCTTTCTGAGCTGTGACCTCTTTGATAAAATTCTTAGAAATTCCTGCTTATTTCTCTGCTCCACTTTCCACAATTTTTATGGAGTCTTAAAAAGTTAAGCTTATGGGGTGCCTGGTTGGCTCAGTTGGTTAAGCAATTGCCTTCGGCTCAGGTCACGGTCCCAGAGTCCCGAGATCGAGTCCTGCATCGGGCTCCCAGCTCCACAGGGAGTCTGCTTCTTCCTCTGACCTTCTTGCCTCTCATGCTCTCTCTCACTGTTTCTCTCTCAAATAAATAAATAAAATATTAAAAAAAAAATTAAGCTCATGGGAAAATTTCCAAAAGCAGTCACACAGAAGGTTTTTTAGGGTAGTATTGAGATCCTGGCCTCATTCTTTACTAGAGCATCTCACCTTGGGAGAGTTACTTAGTTTGTCTGTGCTTCAACTGTAAAATGGGTTAAGAGCCCTCCTTACTTTAGTAGTTCTAAGGATTAAGTGAGATACTATTTTAATGGCTAAAAATTGACATTGTAATCAGTGAATGTTACTGTTATTACTCTTATTTCTTGTGTTGATGCCTACTCATATTCTTTCATATTTTTGTGGTTATACAAGAATTTTCACAGTCTCACAACTCTTGCTTTTTAAATTTTATTTGCGTAATCTCTACTCCCAATGTGGGGTTCAGATTCATGACCCCAAGATCAAGTATCACATGAGCCAGCCAGGTACCCCAACCTCATGGCTCTTTTAAACCATCTCCTCTAAAGTCACTCTAACCATAGAAACACACCCATTATTTTTTTTCAGCTTTTTGACATCTGCTTTTCTAGACCATAGAATATATAGCTCTTTTAAGAACACCATTGCTTAAACTCTACTGTCAGCATCAGAAGAAGCCAGCTTTTGTGCCTCTGAGACTCCTGTGGCCTCATATCTCTCAGGTCTGCTCTGATTGAAGCCTGACATAGTCCCATATGTGTAGAGGTGTTCATTGTGCTGTACATGGCAAATCCCACAAGTCAGACGACTTGGGTGAGACCCTACAGCTCTCCAGATATTAAAAGCACTCAGAAGGCACTGGAAAGTGCTCTTCTTGGGGAGGGGGTAGATTGTCAGCTGAAGACAAAGGACTGCGTGTTGTTAGAACCACACATGTTATTAGCCTATAGGTCTTGGAATTTAAGGGACTTAGGGAAGAAGTAAGTGAGAATTGTGGAGACATCATTATGAAAATCAAAGGTTTCACTGTGCAGTGTGTGCAGAATAAATAATGGTAGTTGCTGTGGACTGTGCAGTAGTCATTTAATTAAACATTTTTAAATTTTTGGAATTCCTAAATGAGAATGGATTTGAGGGGGTTTAGTGCTTAAGAGCTTTCTTGCTTTCTTTTCCTTTTAAAAAATATGCACATATAGGAGGATGGGGGGCAGAGTGGGGAATAAAAAAAGAATATACACAGATATACATGTGTACATATGTATGTGTATGCACACACACATATGTAAAACTAGAAATAAGCATGTGGACTTTGACTTCTTCACCATGAAGGAGTATACCAAAATATTTCTAGGACATGTTTTAAGTTTGCAGTTACATGCGTGAAGGTGCACAGAATACTTTTGAGGAAATGTCTCCTTTTTCCTGAAAAATCGATAGTGGTAGAGTACAAAAACAACCCAAAAACCAAAACAAAAAACCCCAGAAACATGGCTCCCCTCTCTGCACCCATCTGCATTTCCCCCCTCGCCTTCCTAGGGGAACATACCGTCTTCTAGTATTTCCTTGAGAGGCCTGCTTGGCTGTGGGGTGCTTATGTAAGTGCGGTGTTCCTGGGCCCATCCTAGCCTGCATCTGGGCCCTCACTGACAGATCCCAGAATCTTCATTTTCATAAGTTCTTTATGGGGGGGGGAGGGTCTCATGTCCCCAAATTTTGAGAACGACCTCTCCAGGCAGTTGTCATTGGCCTTTATTATGTCAGATGAAACCAGTGTTCGGCAGTGTTCCTTCCGAAGTGCTTTGTTGTTTAAGAACAGGCTGCTGGTGGGCCAGAACAGATTGTCACCATGTAAATGGGGAGTCAAGGGACATAATTTTATAGGCTCACACCTATCTCTCAGCCAAAGACATTTCAGGTTAGTTGTGTGCTTGCACTGGTAAAGGAATATAGTCTCATTTGAACTGGGACAACCCTAGTTCTGGTACATTCTGTGGTATTATATTTGCCAACTCACATTCAGCCCATGCATTTATAATCACTCAACTGTTTCCATGCATTGAGTCATTGCAGAAAAGCCGCTTCTTTGTAGAACCTCATTAAGATTTCAGCTGCTAACAGATTTTATTTTACAGTTCCAGCTTTCATGATATTAAGATATGGAGATTTGGGTTTCTGGGAGGGGCTATTTACAAGTGTAAAGCTCTTAGCTATGGGAGCATAACCAGAAAGGAAAAAGAATGGGTAGTCCAGTATTCTAATTGATGTAATATAAGACACTGGAAGCAAAAATAAAGAATGCCAAATTACTTTTAAAAATTTACTTGTTTGAGATTTGTGTGATTTTATTTCAAATGTCATTTAAAGTGTGTTTTTATAAGTGTTATTTATTTGGGGGGCCTGAAAAGACTCACGTAGCATTAAACGAACATAGTGTTTTATTTTTTAAGTGAATATACTTTCTTTATGCTAAATATACGTGGTAAATTAATAATCTATGGCCTAAATGACATATTTTTCTTTTGCGGTTGTACCCCAAATTATACCGAGCCCTTTTACGTCCTGTATTGCTCTTTGTCATGGTATTTTAAAACTTTCTTCTAAATAATGTGTACTATTTTAATTAAGGTAAGTAACCATTAGCTGAGAGTTACTGGTTATGTCAATTAGAGCTGACACTTACATTTTGTCTTCTGTCTGTTAACATAATAATTATTCCTTAGGCAGCCCACAAAGGGGGAAGTGAGCGAAATCAGAGCAAGCAAGTCCAGATCAGGAGGCAGGAGTGCCAGGCTCTGAGATGGTTGTTTTCGTGTGAGAGTTCTTGTCTCCTTCCTTGTCTTGGTGTTGACATTGGTTACACCGAGTAGGCATGGGCTGCTTGTTCCTTTTGGCAATCCTCTTGAGCATTTCAGAAGGAGGCGTGTTACTCATCCGGCACAACTTCTCTGCCGCAGTCAGAGGTGGTTCTGTCCCCTGCTTTGCCTTCCCTGGGCACCTGCATGGGGACCATTTCCTTGCAGACTTGTCCTTGATGTCTTGCCTTACCTGCTCTTTCTCCAGCCAGGTGATGAGAAACCTCTATCGACAGGGACTGCCTTCTGTTTTCCTCTCTCCCCCTGTGCTGTAGTATCCTGCCTTCTGGAAGGCCCTGCGTGGATGTTAGCTGAATAGGTGGTAAAGAATAGGAGAGGACTTAATTTCTGCTAAGTGACCAGATTGATTTAAATTGTTGGTGTTCCTATCCAGCCACTTTGAAAATCAGGGCTTTTTTGCTTAATGTCCCTTTAGACAAAATCAGAGTTGTTCATATTTCTATGTAAGGGTTTCTAAATTGGAGGTTTCCTACCTGAAAATAGTCAAGAATTTATAAAAGAACAGAGATTTCTGAATGCAAATAACTTCTTTTTTTGTGGTAGGTTGCTTTGCTTAATAATTTGCAAGGAATGCACAGTGATTTAATAGTAATAAGTGCACCCATTGTAGAAAATTTGAAAAATACAAAACAGTATGAAGGATATAGTAAGATACTCATTTCATGTCATGTAGGGTCAAAGTTTTTTTTTTTTTTTCCTAAGATTTTATTTATGTATTTGAGAGAGAGAGAGAGTACGAGCAAGGGAAGAGGCAGAGGGAGAGCAAGAAGCAGGTTCCCCACTGAACAGGGAGCCCAACATGGGGCTCGATCTCAGGACCCTGGGATCATGACCTGAGTCGAAGGCAAACACCTAACTGACTGAGCCACCCAGGCATCCCAGTCCAAGATATTTCTTATCTTAACAAAGTCTTTTCCCCATCCCTCATAGTTTTTTTGTTTTTGTTTTTGTCAGAGAGTGGGGTGGGGTGAGGGGGAGAGAGAGAGAACATGCATAAGCAGGGGGAGCAGCAGGCAGAGGGAGAAGTAGGCACCCTGCCGCACAAGGAGCCCTGTGCAGAACTTGATCCCAGGACGCTGGGGTCATGACTCGAGATGAAGTCAGATGCCTAACCGAATGAGCCACCCAGGCATCCCCCCCTTAAAGTCTCTTTTTTCTTCCTTCCTCATAGGCACGGAACTATATCTTGGTATAACATTTTTTTCGCTCAAGATAGCAAATGTTTCTCATGGCATTAATTTTTAATGACTTCCTAATGGTTGATGGTGTGGGTATACCATAATTTGCTTAAGCATCCCATTTGTTTTAGGCATTTAGGTTTTTAAATTTTTTTTTTATTTTTACTGATAACTCTTTTTTTAAATTAATAATATCACTTTTTTTTTTTAAGATTTTATTTATGTATTTGAGAGAGAGAATGAGAGCGAGCGAGAAGAGAGCATGAGAAGTGGGAGGGTCAGAGGGAGAAGCAGACTCCCTGCTGAGCAGGGAGCCCGATGTGGGCCTCGATCTCAGGACTCCAGGATCATGACCTGAGCCGAAGGCAGTCGCTTAACCAACTGAGCCACCTAGGTGTCCCTAAGATTTTACTTTTAAGTCATCTCTATACCCGATGTGGGGCTTGAACTTATAACCCCGGAATCAAGAGTCAGGTGCTCCATGGACTGAACTGGCAAGGCATCCCACTAACTCTTTAATAAATACCTTTGCATTTGTATGTCATTCTATGTTTATGACTAATTGGTAGTGGACAATGTATCTTTAAAAATTCTGGATTATATTTCCAATTGAGAAATTCACAGTTTTCACCAGTATTTAAGAGGTTGAATTTTCAAAACGTTAGACTTTAAATTTAACTTACGGTTTTCTTGTTATTACAGCTAACCTGGGGTTAGAAAAATACCTGTTTCATTAGAATTTGGGCAGATGCAGGGTCAAACCAAAGAATTAATAAAGGATGCCTAAAATGACAAGACTGCTACATCTGAGTATTTGAGGATATAGCTGTCATCTAAAACTCACAGCATTAATAGTCTCTAAATATTTCATTATTAAATATGCCATGTGTATACAAGTAACATACATGTTTAACGTTGAAGAGTAAACCAGGGACAAGCACCCTTGCACTCACTATCCTGTGAAGGAAATAGAAAGAACATTCCCAGGGCCTCTGAAACTACTTCATGGCCTTTCTCAATCTCTCTCTCTCTTTTTAAAATTATTTTTTAATATTTTTAATGGCACAGAGCTCAGTGATTTTTGGATTGAGGAAGATTTGGAAACCCCTGGTCCAGTCTGGCCTGCCTTCTCGCCTAACCCGCAGCAGCAGCTTCTAGAACTTGCTTCACGTCTGTTCAAAGTCACGACCTCTGTAGCCTGAGTGGTGGCTTCCGTACAAACGGAACACTGCTGGTTACCTTTCTAAAACCCTAACCTGGTTTTTCGTGTAATTCAGAGCAAAACCCAAACACTTGCTGTGACCCGTGAAGGCCTTTCTCATCTGTTCCGGCCTCCATCCTTCACCACCTCCTCCCTCCATTCCGGCTCGCGGCCCCACTGGCTGCCTTAACTCGGCCGAGGCCATCTTCCCTTCTTCACGGCCGTCCCACATTCTTTCCCCCACTTGGGCACAGCACCCTCTTCACCACTCATTACAAGGCAGGTTCCTTTTCATCCCTTGGGCCACTTTTCCTGATTCCCTGGTTATTCTTTCTCACAGCATCCTATTATTTTCATGCCTAGCACTTGTTAAATTTTTGATGACGTCTTTGCTTGTTGGTTAGACTGAGTAGAGACTAAGTTTCACGAGTGTAGGAACCAGGCTGATCTCGTTCACCCACCTGTACTTGTAGTACCTGGTAAACACAACATAAATGTTAAAACAAATGAGTGAGTGAAAAAAGTTAACGATGCATTTGAAAGGTAAAGCTCTTTATGTTCACAGCGATGTATGGTATTTGGGGTCCAACAAAATACAACCGATTCAGTACATTCAATCAGGCCTACCCTCCTGGACCTCCTCCCTACGTGTGTGTTATTTTTAATTCTGATGGTCCTATTTATTAAATGTAACCAATTTAGGGGCGCCTGGGTGGCTCAATGGGTTAAGCCTCTGCCTTTGGCTCAGGTCATGATCTCAGGGTCCTGGGATAGAGCCCCACATTGGGCTCTCTGCTCAGCTGGAGCCTGCTTCCCTCTGTCTCTGCCTGCCTCTCTGCCTATGTCTCTGCCTGCCTCTCTGCCTGCTTGTGATCTCTGTCTGTCAAATAAATAAATAAAATCTTTTAAAAAAATGTAATTTAGATTTAGATAATCTATTAGGGATTTGTTTTATCTCAAGTGCTTATCTCAGGTATTTAAAATAGAAAGATTTCAGCAACATAATGTAGTAGAAAGGATCTTGATATAGTAGAAAGAATGTGGGCTTTGGAGTCATAGAAACCGGAGTTTAAATAGTGGTTTCTCTGTTTGTTAGCTGTGTAACTTGAGAAACTACTTAACCTTTTTGTCCCCTGGTATTCCCATCTGTAAAATGTGATGATAACATCTACCTTGTTAGTTTGTTGTGAAGATCAAAGGAGATAATATATGTTAAATCCTAGAATTGTGCTTGGCCCCAAATAGGCACTTAATTCCCAGATTTATTATCATTATTATAAGCTATGCACCTACAGCAAGTTGCTTGATCTTTTTCTGCTACTATTTCTTAATCTTTAAAATAGGGATAATTCTTACTTTATGGATATAATTTGAGGAGTAAATCAGTGTATTGATGTAAGACACTTAGAGCAACTCTGTGTGACTCATCGTTGACCCTCCGTAAATGAATACAGGAGATTAATAAAAATAATAGCATGAAAGGTTGGTATCCAGGTAGTGGCCATTTGGAGCCTTTAAATTCTGCTGATTCATTCACCGCATGTTTATTGGATGCCTGTTTTATGCCAGGTGCCCAGCTTAGTGCTCGAGCTATAGGGATGACTAAAAGGAGGCTTCGTGGAGTAGCCTGCAGTTTAATGGGGAAAGGAGATTTCACATGAACTGTAGTTATTTGGTTCATGGACAAATACATCTGCAGTGAGATTAATTCTTCATGGTAGTTGGGTAGGGGTGTGGTTCGGAAAAGTGCTGTCCCTGCTGGAGGGATGGTTTGAGTTTGCTCTCATACGCTGAAAAGGCACATCTCCAAAGGGTAAGATGTGCCATGATACAGGGGTCGGGAGCTGGGAGTATGGTCTCTGGAGTCATGCAAACCTGGCTTCAGGTATCTTCCATTTAACGTTTTTGTGACCTTAGGCAAGTTATCTAGCCTGATCTGAAACAGAAACACTCTTATTTATATCATAAGATTTTTGTGAAAATTACCATAATGAGAAAGTGTCCAGCTTATAGTAAGAACTTAAAAGTGTGAGTTTTTTGCAGTCACTGGAATTTTGTCCTTTTATTCTGTATACAGGGAATTACAAAATAACTTCCATTCTTAAGAGTCCATAATTACATGTCCTTTCCTGGTCAAACATGATTTTTTTTTTTTTTTTAAACTTGGTTAAATCTTATCTATATCCTTTTCTTTAAAAGTTCAAAGATTGGCTATTCATCACCACTCAAACTGTGTTAGAACATTTACTTAGCTCTTTAGGAATCTCACTCTTACTGTCAGAAAGAAAATAAAGTCCTCCTGACTCTTAAGATTCTAAGCAAAAAAATCAGTCATCTGAAACTCTTTGTCATTGTGTTTATCCTTTGTAATGTCAACAACAATGGCAACTTACTTTTGGTTAGCAGTTGAGAATTTACAGAGAACCTGAATTCCTATCCCCTCGTTTAATGCCTTCAACGGTCCTTAAGATGGAGACCATTGTGAGCTTTTTTATAGGGAGGAGTCTAAGAGGCACTACTGAGAGCTGGGTGAGTTGGTCTTGGGATTCTAACCCGGTACTTTCACTCCATAGCATCCCTGAGTTTCTGTCTTGCCTGTCTTCAGATTGTGTCATTCCTTCTACCGTGGCCAGCAGACACCCTCGCTGCTTTCTAATGCAACAGTTGTCTGGTTCCCCTACAGTCCAGGTCATGCAATAGGCTCCTATGACCTAGATTCCGTGGCTCTGGGAAAGCTGGTGCCTGCCTTTTGCTGATATTGACAGATTGATAACTCTCAATCATTTCTTAATGTTCTCCAATGGCTTCTTATTTCCCTGTGAAGCAACTTCAAGATCCTCTTATCTTTTCCCTCAAAACCACCTGGCATTCCCATTTTTTGCCCTTAATGACATCAATACCTAAGATAAAGATATGGCTTCTCTGAGGTAGAACCATTTTCTTGTAACATCCTTGTGCTCCTAGCATCCTGCTAAGCACTTTTCTGTATGTCTTTCTAAAGCAACAAAAGCAACATTCCATCATGGCTCTCTCTTGAAACTTCCATGTCGACGTTCACTCCGTTTAGAAAAATTGTCTGATACACTTACCTTTGTGTGTTTATTCTTCTTTTCCAGATTTTGTGTGGCGCGCATTACCCACCATTCATTATTGCTTAGTTTTTTTTCAGATTCACGCGGTCTTGATCAGAATGACTTTGATGATAAATTCCTAGGATACAAAGAGCACTGTCAGTTTAAATTATTCTATGAGCAGCAGAAACCAGTGTTAAGATGATAAAGGTGATACTTAATATAAACTTTTTCTCTATTAGACAGATCAGAAGTTTACAAATAATTATTAGTCTTGGAATTTCTGTTAGCTGCAGCCCGTTTCCCAAATTTGGAGCATATTTCCATTTAGCATGTCTTTACCAAATATAAGAACACCAAATTCAAATTCAGACTGATTTAAAATTATACTATGGAGGGTTGTGAAGATCTATTATAAGATATAAGACTTTTCTTTCTTTCTTTCTTTCTTTTTTTATAATATTTGTGATCCCTGCCTGCTCCTTTTCCTAGCACCTTTTATTTTGTTATCTTGGTATCAGTAAATAGCCATTCAGGAAGATGGTTTGTACAAAAGAATGAAAATCAAGGCATGAAGGAAAATGTATGCACTACCATCTCCTTGTCTCTCCCTCTGAGATTTTATGTATGCTCTGCTTCAAAAACCAGTTTAAAAATAAAAAAGATGAGGGCGGTTGCAATCTGCTTCATTTTATGCAGATTAGGTATGGCCCTCAGGCACCTGCCAAATTGTTAATATGGCCTTCCGTTGGGTCTGATTAGTGTGAACCTAGATCTTCTTTTCCATTAAAACAGAGATGTGTTTGCTGGGAGTAAGTTAACAATAGAGGTGATATTCTCACTAACAACCACAGGTCAGGTTACACTTGGGCAGGGTCTCAGTGTAGAAGAGGCAAACTAGCCTGGGCATTTAGGGTTTTCTCCACTCCTGGCTTCTTCTCCCTGAGGACTTAGGGCTTTCCGAGACTGGAGAGACTGTGACTTTGCGCTGTGGTGACTTTGAAAGGTCATTTTCCTGTGCATTCCAGATGCAAAATGTTATTGTCGCTTTTTGTAAAACATATCTATCTGTAGGCCTTACATTTGTAAAAGCAAATACCTTAAATTGTCCAGAATAAATGTTTGTATAAGGATACTCACTCTGGGCAATGGAGTTTTTAGATTATTGCGACAGTTATTTTGAATGCCCTGGAGTGAAACCGTAATTGTCTTCCAAAAAGATAATAGAGACAGTAAATATGGAAATCTCAAGCATCTCTTATGACTCTATTAGAGCAGATCTTGAGAAAATATTTTGATACTAATGACTGCATTTTGTGAGAAAAGAATAAAAGGTTTGTAGGAACCAAGCAGGAGCTGGAAATTCAAGAAGACAGAATTGGGGCTTTATCTCTGGGTATGGGTGCATAAAGAGTTATAGAAAACAGAGTTATGTTTGTCAATTGTCTAAATCAAGCCCATGTTGAAAACTGCTGGATATTTAGCATGGTTAATAACTCGTGTGAAGTCATTTTGTAACCCAAATTATTTCTTGCCAGCAGAGGGGCAAGAAATGAATGAAGCGGTTTGACTTAGTCCGCATCATCATGACGAGGCCAGCAAAAGAAGTCACTGTGCCCCAAAGTCAGTACCATAATAACTTGTTTATATGGGTTTGCCTCATATGGAGTGCTTCGTGGATAAAGGAAAGATTTGGTTTAGGAGTCTTATTGTGGTATATTGTAAGCATTATTACACGTACCACCCTGATCCAATATTTTGTGTCATCAAGTAATTCAGTAAAAGGGACAAGAATTGCAAACCTCTTGCTTCAAATTTTTTTTTACTTTACTTGACAAAAATACAAATTAAATGCTAAAGGTATATGTCACATAGATGTGGTTGGGGAGGAAATATGCAATCTTTATTGGATTCATAGTTCTTAGAACATAATCATGTTTCAACAATACTATGCAAGCATTTCTTTTTAGCCTCTGCTAAGTGTCAGTTACAAGGCTAGGGCATTCAGATGAATGAGATAGTTCCTGATTGATTATGACTGGTTTTGAGATGTTTCCAAGGGTGTAAGAACCACAAATTGATAAATAAATGTCTGTGAGCATTTAACTTAAGTTTAACTTACCGTGAATCATACTGCAAAATGTTTTATCAGAACTTAAAAACTAATAACTTAGTATTTGTTTCTAGTGTGACAAATTTAATGTGATAATTTGGTTAATCATTTAATTGGATAACTTGGGCAATTACTTTCTTCTAGTGTACTAATGTAGTAGTCCCACAGTAAGCATAAACTACACACCTGGTTTTTTGATGGATAGTTATAAGGTGAATATAATAATACACTATTGAACAACTAAAAATGACCGCAAGCTTCAGCTGCCATGATCACCAGAGTAAGCAACTGACATACTTACTACTGTTCATACCCCGATAGCCGTGATGTTTTTCATGTTCAGTACAGTATTCAGTAAGTCACACGAGATAGTCAACATTATTATAAAGTAGGTTTCGTGTTAGGTGATTTTGCCTAACTGTAGGCTGATGTAAGCATTCTGAGTACATTCACAGTGGGCTAGACTAGGCTGAACTAGGAGGTTTGTTAGGCAAGGCGTTTTAAATGCATTTTCGACTTACAGTATTTTCAACTCAAGATATATTTGCCCGGACATAACCCCGTTGTAAATGGAGGAAGATCTGTACAAATGTATCTTCAAGGAGAGGAAAGTTCTTATTTTTGGAGGCATATAAACAATTTATTTCTTCTGTTTGGTCTAAGGAAGTACAAAACTGATCCAAGAGTGTCTTTTGCCAACGGTTGTGTTACTGTCTTTCATTAACATAAAAGAATCCCTGGGGAAGTTAGTTTTAGCTAATAATTTTAATGTAAAGAGGCGATGATCATAATTCTATTTATTCATGTAGTGGTCCATTAGTAGTCTGCAGGCTGCAGCTTTTGTGATTTTAGTGAGAAGTACAGTTGGCAAAACGATATTCGGTTAGAAAAAAACCTGATTGAGCCACGTTCCCTTTTTTGGTTGATATGAAAGTCATTGTTGTTTTGTTCATCAACTGGCAGATCTTCAATTATCCTGAATTTAGAAGTTGTTTACTATACTTTGAAAGTTTAAAAATGAGCCCTCCCTGAGAAACAAAAAGCTGGGTGCTTGCCATTTTTTTAATAGAAAAGTAGAATTTTAATGAAAGAAAAATCAGCCCACCAATTCAATGTTGAGTTTATTTTCACAGTTTTGAAGGCTTAATGTGTGTTTAAAATGACAGTAATCAAAGCCACCATTACTGGGCCCCAAAGTATTCGGGTAGTATTTTGATTTAGAATGTCAGAGCTACAAGGGGGGAGATCATCAATAAGTCTCTGGGGGTGGCATGGATTCCATGAGAAAGTTTGATTTGAGGATTTTAGCCCCTCAGGCCTTTCTTTGTTTGTGCCTTCAGTAGCTGTCTAGAGTATCTCTTGTGCTCGTCTTCCTGGATATCCAAGGTGCTAAGAGGGTAGGAGCTCATTTTTCTGCTTCTTGGGGGCTAGCAGGAGGCTGAGGACAGAGACTTGGTAGGGAACGTCAGGTGAACCTGCAGAGTAAGCTAGTACTCCCGGGGCAGAGTCTGCAGTGGCTCACTCTCCTTCCCTCCCCATAGCCCTCTTCCTCCTGGCTTCCTACCCACCTGCCTTCCTACATTTCATCTATACATCCATCCATCTCCGAGATGCTTTGCAATGTAAGGCAGGCGGTGAGATGTAGGAAAGACTGCAGTCTTTCCTACAAAGAGGAAAAGGTAAAATCTCAGAGAGATTAAGTGATTTGCCCCAGATTCTTTTCATTATGCCAAATGACTCGCCATCGTAGCCAGTGACATTTTAGAAGATTCATGTTTTTGCTTAAGTAAAGGAAACTTTCCCTTAAAAGCATTCTAAGAAAATGCAAAGCTTACCTCTTTCGTATTAACTTAACAATTCATGGATACCAGCCTGTGTTTATACTACACTTGATAATTTTGAGTGTTTAGCTCATCTTTTATTATAATTACCATTTTGTGAGGCAGACAAGGGCATTTTTTTTTGTTGTTGTTATTGGTGACTGTGTTTTTATTGTTCTTGCTTTTAAATCCCCATTTTATGGAAGAGAAATTAGGGGCTCCGAGAAATTAATGGGTTGTCTGTAGGTGCGAGCTACAACTGACGGGGGCATATCTAAGGCCAACCCTGAATATCCCGATTCTTGGTCTGCCGCTCTTCCAGGCGAAGTGGCTCTCTTGTTACATGACTGTCACACACACACACACACACACACAATTTTAGGTCTCCTTATGTTTATGGGGCTGTAGCTAGTGTTGTATAAAGCAGTTAATGACATGGCCCTTGCTTTCCGGTGGTATATAGTCTATATAAAGTAAAGAGATTCAGAGTTTATGTTTGTATGGGGAACCATTTTTTTCCTGCTTTTACCTATTCGGCCTATGCCAAATCCTGCAAATTTATTTATTTATTATTTTTCTTAAATATTTTATTTATCTATCTGATAGAGAAGGAGAGAGAGAGAGCACAAGCAGGCAGAGTAGCAGGTAGAGGGAGAGGGAGAAGCCGGCTCCCCGGCGAGCAAGGAGCCCAATGCCGGGCTCCATCCCAGGATGCTGGGATCATGACCCTAGCCAAAGGCAGTTGCTTAACCAACTGAGCCACCCAGGCGCCCTGTCGAATCCTGCAAATTCAAAAAGAAATACTTACAATGGACTCCTGACCCCATTTTTCTTCTCACATGCCATAACTTTCTCCTTTCTCTTCACTTTTTGTACTTGATAAATGAGAATATTTGCTGGTGAGTGGGAAAAAAGGAACCTAGGATCCTTGTGGTCTTTTTGCCCTTCTAGTGAAAGTCAGAGGATTGATTTTTTTTTTTTTTTTCCCTATTGCAGGTCCTCATTTTTTTACTGGACATCTTGGGCAGTGCTTTTCAAACATGGTTGATCCTTAGCATCTCCTGGGATCTACCCCTGGAGATTTATGTTCCAGAAGTCAGGGTAGCGCTCACAACTGCTCTAGAGATAAACTTGGAACCCATTCACTTCATCTGACCACTCTCAACATTACAGTCCTCACTAAACTGCAAAGTCCTGGAAATGGGGGTCAGGGTGGCAGATAATCCTTTCTGACCTTCACCAGTCCTCCAGATCATCTCCAGCTGCTTGGCCCAGCTACCATGGGATAACGAGACATCTTGTCAGGAATGATGGCTAGGTGTCCATCACAGTTCAGTTTCCCATGGATTCTTATGGCATTTTTCTAAAATGGCTGAATATTTTAGGGTGCTAAGACAGACTCTTGTCATTATTCATCACCATGTATGTTGTGCTACAGATCTACCTTTGTTTTAATTCAAAAACATTTGCCCAATGACCAGGCACCTATGTATCGGACCTTTGGCTTCTGTATCATAGCCATCAAAATGGTAGTGCCATATTTAGAAGTGTGGTTTGCTGGACATTTCCCCCAAAAATGGAAATCAAGGAATTTTCAAAACTTCTTTCAGGGGGAGCATTCTGAAACCGGTAAACCATGGACATTATTGGATGTAATGGTAGAGTCTGTATGAAGATGTATTGAAAGCAAAAATTATTCAAATTTCTTCAAGGAACCCAAAGCAAAACAAAACAAAACGGAACAAAACAAAACGCCTCCAAACCAAAAGCAGTTGCCATTTTGTAATAGTTATAGCCATATTTACTTCCATGTATTGTAGTTTCTTAACAAATTACTGTGAAATCAGATTAGTTGGCACATGAATAAAAATGTACAACATTAATGAGTATACTTTTTGCCTGCATATTATATGGCCACATTTTCTTTGATAATCAACATGCCATCATAATATTGCCCTTAAGATCAGATATTATGTAACCTTAAATTATAGGAAACAGAATATGCCTGAGGGACAATTCTGGAATATATAATTGGGAGCATGCAGTTGATAGGGTTTCCAAGGATCTTGAGCCCAGTGGTGGAGTATGTACCTGGAAAGCTAGGCCATCAGGAAAACTTACTGCAGCATTGGTGTTCCTGTCTGAAAAGAATACATGTAATTAATTAGGATGGGAAATATGTGCAGCAACTGTATTTTTAGATCTTCAGTGGATACTTCTTACCCCAGAGGATGCAGAAACCCTGGCTAAACATAAGTTATGAATAGCATCTGCTAGAATGTAGCAAAGTATGTTTAAAAGAGTATACTTTTTCCCTTGTGTCTTTGATTATTGAAGATATTTTAGGGGGACAAATGCTACAGGGAAATCTCTTTATGTAAATGTATTTCTGAATAGAAAGGAGGAAAAAAGGGAGAAGTTTGTTTGTGTTACCTGCCAAAATTAATCCTTTAATTTGAAACTCTTTTAGATAGTGATTACATTGAGAACAATAATAAGAAAATGTATACCAGATGAAATAATTTTTAACCAGTGTCAGAAGCTTAGAACTGATCCCAAATAATTTCTCAGAACACTTTTCTTTCTCATTTGTCTTCTTTCCCCATGTAATAGTTTTGAATGGCGCTCTTATGAAACAAATAACTAAATGCCAACCATATTTTTTTTATATCCTGACCAATATTTTGGCTGTTTTTCAGAAGAATTGGAATTTTGAAAATTAAATAAAAGTTTTTAAAATACAAACTTCAGAAAGTTTTATTTAATTTGTGGAATAATTTTGTTCTCTCTGTTTTTTTTTTTAATAGGGTCTTTATTAATTTAGTCTAGTTACTTAGTGCTTATATTAAATAATCTAATAAAAGTCAGGGTTATAACATAACGTTTCCCAAATGTGAAGCAGCATCTATTACATGAGACAAAATCTTTATGCTGAAAATGTAAAAACCGTGTATAGAATTACAAGGCACCAAATGGTACTGTATGTATTTTTTAAATTGAGTGTTTCTGTAGCACAAGGGGGTGATCAGCTCCAGAAAAGATTGGTAGACAGCTATATCTCAGTATAGTTTATTCAGAAAGTACTCTGAAATTCACATTTCGGGTTTTTTTTTTAAGTGGGGCTTGAATTCATGGCCCCGACATCAAGAGTCCCATGCTCCACTGACTGAGCCAGCCAGGAGCCCCATATTTCAGGTTTTTAATGCTAGTGCTGTTCCTGATAATACTATCTCCTGAAAGATACAGATATTATTTAAGAATAAAAGTTAATGGGGGCACCTGGGTGGCTCAGTGGGTTAAAACCTCTGCCTTCGGCTCAGGTCATGATCTCAGGGTCCTGGGATCGAGCCCCACATCGGGCTCTCTACTCAGCAGGGAGCCTGCTTCCCTCTCTCTCTCTCTGCCTGCTGCTCTCCCTACTTAGGATCTCTGTCTGTCAAATAAATAAATAAAATCCTAAAAAAAAAAAGAATAAAAGTTAATGTTCTTAAAGAATTTTTTAAAAAAGGCACTTTGTGTTTTTTAAAAAATACTTGAATTGTTGCAGCTGAGCATTCAGTGTGGTGTGTATGTCTATTGATTTTTAGATTAATTTATACAGCAGTATGGCCTCAACGTGTATTCTGAATCACTGAATTATTTATTTTTGTCTGTTGATTTCTTTTGTATTGTTACAAACACAGGATTAAGCGTATTGTAGGTTCCCAGACAATTGTGTTTTATGGTTTCATTAATTCACCTAAGTTATCATGGCACCTGAATAATGTAAAATGCCAGAAGAATGTGATTTCACTTTCTATTTGCCTTTACCCCAACGCAAAACATTTGAAACACAGTCTTTAAAATCAAAGCAGGTGTGGGAGAGTCTCATGAAGTGTTCTTGGGGTATGGGTGAGCGGCGCATTGAGGAAGACCGGGATACTTCAGAAACCATCTCTGTTTGGCTTCTTTTCTCTTCCCTCATCGAGAAGTCACTCCCACTCCAGGTTTAACAATAATAACTACAATTTATGCCTTTATGCTGCTACAGTTTGATGATATACCACATATACCACCTGGGCCACAGTCAGGCCCAGGTTAGAAACCCAGGCTGAGTTATTATGTACTGCTGGGTCGTGATTTCATGTGAACTGATTTATGGATAAATAATTCTATGTTCTTATTATATGGGACAGACAGTTTTTAATTTCTTTAACAAAGCATAGCTGAACAACAGAAAATTATATGCTATCCCGTAGGGACGCGGCCACTGAGGAGGATAAACTGATGCAATCAACGTCATGAGTTCTCCCGTTTCTACGAGGGGCCCCGTCAGCACTTGGTGTATTGCAGAAATAATACTGTGAACCAGAAGCCCCAAGGCTTAGTTCCGAGGTTGGGGTTTTTATTGATACTCCTTTGCTAAGATCTTTTGCAGGGAGTTATGAGGTATATAAACCCCGGCCTTTGTCTCGGTTCCCCCTCACCCAGGCTAGGTTTTCACTTTGCTTTGAAAATTAATGTTGAACTGCACCTGGAATAAAAGAAAATTATTTATTGAGCTGTGTTGTAAGAGTACTGCTGATATCTTGCTAGCTTCCTGTATCTGTCTTACAGATTGATTTGTGGGCTTTATTCTATAGTACACCCAGTATTGTACCTATTTTATCAGTATGTATCTGTATGCCTCGGCAAACAGTGAGAATTATTCTCACATACTTCCCAGGCCGTCTGTTGCAGGTCTTCGTGAAGAAAACATTTCTCATTTTTGAGGCACAGGGGGTCAATGCTGTCATTTTGGTTTCTTTTAGGAGTGGTTTTACTTAGCTATGTAGATACATGTGTTAGTAATAAGCTTCTCTACTCGTTTGTGAGCTCCATAATTACAAGGGAGAGTGTGTCTAAGGGTTTTCTTTGCATCTTAGTGAATTGTGCTAGAGAAACAAAAGAAAAATTTGTTGAACGAATGGATTATTAGTGCTTAATACAGTCTTCCTACTTTATTGATTATATTGTATTATCACATTTTATTTTATCCCCCAAAGTGATTGGCTTTCTAAAAACTTGAATCAAATATTGATGAACTATACTGTGCATTATCACCTCTCTCAATTTCATGAGAGGTTAATTATACTAAATAGAGGTAAATAATACTAATGATATGAATTCTATATCTACTGAGAAGAATATTTGATTTCCTTGAGATAGGTTACAAACGATTAGAAATAACAAACATGAACACAAACCTCTTTCTTGAGATTTCTTTTTGTGATATATCAACTCTTTGACTCTGGCAGAATACTGCATTGAGAGAGTAAAAAACTGGTTTCCATTACTGTGTCTTTTTAACTTTAGACAAAAATTGCCTCCACTCCCAACCTAATTTTATGTCAGTAATGAGGAATTTACCTACAATCACATTTTGTTATTTGGTCTAAAGGCATTACACAAAGAATGCATATAGGTCCTTTGTATTTTAGCAAACAGATTTGTCTGGATAGAAACAATTTTATTTATATTGTGCTCGATTCAATCATGTTAACATTTTTATGAATTTAAAACCCCAAATAAAGTCCCATAATTTGTGACTCAGAGACCTTGAAACTGCATCTGTAATAATCCTCAGCACAAGGCGTTTTGTAAATGTTTGCAGATGATAATTTCCTTGGAAAGAGGGAAGACGATTTGGGAAATGTTTATGTCTGAAATGGCACTGTTGTGAGAGATCGTTTTTTTCTCGAGAAGTCTCAAGTGTAGCTGGCTTTTCAGTCTCTTGGGCCTGTTACCTGTTCGGTCTCGTATATTTCGTTGTTCAAATATCAAGACCTTGTCTGATGTGTGACTGTCGATGAACCGTGACCAAGCTCTCCAGAGGCCCATCGTGTGGTTGAGCACTGGCACATGAGCAGAGCTGAGGAGAGTTTTTGGTCCAGTAGCTAGAAGACTTGCCTGGCTTTCATCATCTGATGTGCTTGAAAGGGCTTCAGCTCGCTTCCAGGTATAATACTTACCCCTTGCGGTCCTCCTGAGGATGAGCCAATGCTTTGGGGAGAAAAAACCCACAAAAAACCAAAAAATGCTTCACAAACTGTAAAGTAACATAAAAGGGTATTGTGATAAAGTAAGTTCTTTGTAAGATACACAGACTGACCAAGAATATTTGCTGTGATGCCATGGAGAGAAAAGGCTGGGCTGATCAGTGTTGGAATTATTTTCAGGGAGAATTTGAAGAATGTGTACTATTTCTAGAAATGAATGTTGGGCATCAGTGCTTCACAGTAAGAGTGTGAAGTGTATTCAGGGAAGAAATAGGAACTGTCATTTATTGAGCATTTACTGTGTGCCTGGCTGGGCTGGAGGGGTATGTGTGTGTGTAGGTAGTACTACCTAATGTAATCATTAGTTTTCACTTTTCACATAGGGGTTGTAAAGCCTACTCACAAAGTATGAGGGCTGAAAATTCTGTGCGTATACTTACAGATAGGCTGTTTTCATTGAGGTTTCTCCAGCACAGCAAGTCAGATATCCCCAGCAGGCCCATAGCCTGTTCTTTCTTCGTGTTCCTTGACCACACTGTAGCATCGGGTGGGGTCTCTATCCTTCCGTGGAGGGAGCATGGAAGAGGCTATTAATAGTTGTATTTAGACACATCCGTCTGGATTGCTCAGCTCTATCGCCCCCTTAGACGGTTGCCTTCGTTTAATACACCTGTATTTGCTGTCGATGAACCTTCCTATCACTTTGCTTTGGTGGTGTTACGTCTACACTAAAACACTCCCAAGGACCTACTTCCCCCCAATGTTTACTGAGCATTCACTGTGGGTCAGTTCTAGCATTCGATTCTCATTCTCATTCAAAGCCTCGTGACCCCCCCGCCCAGGGTAGACATTGCTTTTATCCCCATCATACAGATAATGGAAACAGAGACTTGGAGAGAGAGACGCAATTCCGTCAAAGTCTCGCAGCTAACAAGCAGAGAAGGCTGCTCTTTGACTCCAGGCCTCGCCCCTCCCCTCTGACCCAGTGTGCTTCTGAGTCGGGCATTCAGGGCCTCTCAGAGATGGAGTCAGGCTCTTTTCCAGTCTTCTGTGCTTCTCACTTGAACCCCTGTGACTGACGGGGTACTGAGGAGACTGAGGGCATAGTATTTGAAGTGAATCTGGGTTTAGTCATCGCCTTGGTAGGACCACTCAAGGCCAGGCAACCTTTCTGAACCTCCATTTCCTCTTGGAAAGAGTTGAAAAATAAATATCTAGGTGGTGAAAGTCTGATGGAGAATTGGGCATGAACTTCTGGTATACCTCTGGTGGTGCAGGAGCATGCGAGACTGAAGGGAGCGAGACTGTTGTCATGTTTTTGTTCCTTTAAAGTAGGGGAGATCTGAACCCACTTGTAGGTGAGAGGAAAGGAGACACCGAGGGGCAAGGATGGAAGAGATGAGTGGGGAGGAGGCGGCGGCAGGGGGAGGAGAGGGAGGGACTGACTGAGGCTCAGTCTGCCTTTCTGATTTAAAATAAGGAAGGCCTTTTACAGGCACATGACCCAATTAAAGATCAAAAGATAATGAAGTCATTAAAAAAAAAAGAAAAAAAATCGAGTCATAAGTCGACTATGTCTTTTTATAAAGAAGCATTAAGAATGTCAAATTATTGCTGTGAACAGCTAATTGTTGAGATTCATTATATCCAGGCTCTGTACTAAGGGCTTTACACTTACTCTGCACAGTATTCCAATGAGGTCAATACTTTTATTGTTCCATTTTATAGAGAAAGGATTGAGGTATGGAGAGATCCAGGACCTGTCACAGTAGGCGGAGGAACCAGGGTGTGAACAGAGCAGTGTCACTTGGAAGCCTGCGTTCTTAGTCACCGTGTGATAGTGCTTCCCAGCTTGAGCTCCTCAGTTAACATTTGATTTTTAACCAGAGTAATATTTCTGTCTATTTGGTGTTGGGAAAGGAAGATTGATCCCAAGGGATGTATTTCCAAAGGAGGGTTCATACTTTAGACAAAGACCCTGTTTGGAAGGAAAGGTTTTTAAGAAAGAGTTATGCCATGTCCCTGCCTGCTGGAGGAGAGCGGCCTTCTAGACATAGCTGTGCTAGCAAATCCTGCACTCAGAGCCCGGGAGAGTGTCGAGCAAAGAAAGTGACTCCCAGGACCATGCATGTTATTCAATATGGTGTGAAAAAGAAAAAGCACACGCTGCTTCCCATCGCCTGAAAATAGCACGTGTCAGCAGCTCTCTTCCAAGATGGAGAAACCAACCTGTAGCAGCTGCTCCCTGTGGAGGTATGGAGTGTTGTGAGGACACCTGTGTGTGTCTCATTGCAGCCCAGACAAGTCTCCTTCAAGCTCATCAAGGTGGGGAGAGAATTTTCCAAGTGGAGATGACTATTTCCAGTCGAGCGATTTGTTTGCCATTTCCTGCAGAGTTCCCTCCCCCAAACCCTTTTTTGTATTGAGGTACAATTTGTGCACAGTAAAATGTGTGCATATTAAGTGTTGCATCTGATGAACTTGACAGTTGTTATGCCCATGCAACCAGCAGCCAAAGCAAGAAAATCTTCTTATGTTTCTTTCTAGTCAGTTGCCCCTGCTGCCTGGAGGTAACCACTTTCTGACTTCAGACCCCATAGATTAGCCCTGTAGTCTTGCCTGTTCTTGTATCTTGTGTCATACAGAGATATTCTCTTGTGTGTGACTCCGTTGTGTCTGTTCTCACAGCGGAGCACTACTCAGCAATAAAAAGGAATGAACAGTGACACACTCACAGCAGCATGGAGGAACCTTCTCTAGCTTTGTGCTCGGCCGTCGGCCCGAATCGTGGGCTTCATGTCACCTTTGTATTCTTTTTTTTTTTTTTTTTTTTTGGTTTTGTTTTCTTTTAAAGATTTCATTTATTTATTTGTCAGAGAGAGAGAGGTCACAAGTAGGCAGAGAGGCAGGCAGAGAGTGATGGGGAAGCAGGCTCCCTGCTGAGCAGAGAGCCCGATGCCGGGCTTGATCCCAGGACCCTGAGATCATGACCCGAGCCAAAGACTAAGGCTTAACCCACTGAGCCACCAGGTGCCCCCACCTTTGTGTTCTTAGTCACCAGAACGACCCACACAGTCGGCTTCTTCTCCTTGACTATCACAGGGGGCCATTGCTGACTCCATTTTTCCCTCTTTCCAATCTCTTACAATGAAATATACCACGTCTTTAGAATATGGTTGATTGATACTCAACTTACAGGCTATCGGGATAGTGATTTTTTAGAAGGAATTTAAAATTATGTAGTGATTTAAAAAAAAAAAAAGGAAATACGTTAGACACGTTATATGTCATCTTTTTAAGTAATTTTGAAATGTCGGGAGGAGTCAAAGACGCCAAGCCGCTGACCCGGCGTCTCACGGCGGCTGCCCGGTGGGCCCTGGATGCTCATTTCCTGGCTACTTTATGCCGCGTTGCTGTGCACTTTTCATTGTCATGAGAGAGAACGTTAGCAAAACTATCCCCACAAGAAAACAGCTTTTCTTGGCAAGTGGAATGTGACTTACGGAGCCTGAGCTGGAGACATACGGTGCTATGAATGAGAGCTGTTTTTGCTTTACTGGATCGGGGTCCAGGCACTATTTATACTGCGGCATATTCAGCACCAGATTGTTAGATCTTAATACTGAAACAGTGCATCATTTTAATATTTTTGTTCTGTTTATTCCCTGTTTTCAAGCATTATGTCAAGCATTGCGCATTCATTTATTTCATCTTGGACAGGACGTGCCCTGACCAGAAAGTTCATTTCCTGTCACTGGAGTTCTACTCCACGGCCACAAGGCATTATTTTGCAAAGCTTTTAGAAGTTCACTTGGGTGTACAGGTGTTCTCTCTCTTTGATGATAAAAAATATTTTGAAAGAACAGTGCGGTTGGACTCAACTGTATCGTCAAAAAAGAGATTCTGTTCCTTTTCTTTTCACTAAAACAGCTGTTTCTTAGGTGTGACAATTTCGGCCATCTTGGGGACCGTTGGGTTTTTCATTACCTACGAATAAAAATGGTGTTACAGTGTGTTTTCGAATGGGTTTTTCTTTATTCTTCTTCATCAGTGTTAAATGTGCCCTTATGCGCCAGATAAGATGGGTTCATCTAATGAACAAGTTCGCACTTTCAGCACGTGTTGCTGAAACTGTCTCACAAATCTTCTTGTCACAGGGGTATTCCTAAAGTCACTGCTCTTCGTAGCCCAAGTTTGACCAGGATTTTTATTCTCTCCGTTGTCATGCACGTTTACCATGTGCAGCAGGAAACCCACAGCGAAATGGTGCCATTGTCACTCTAAAAAGAGCAGAGGAATACAATTTAAAAAAGGAAGTCGAAGGCATCTCTGCTATTTCTGATCTGTGGTCAGTCATTGTGCCATTGGAAAATAACCCCCCTGCCTTGTGAAACACGAATCTGGAAATGAACTCGAACTGCTTCATCAGCTCCAAATGCTGTTTGCACTGGGGATCACACCACAGTCAGGATGTGACTGTGTGTGTGCTGAGCCCACACACAGGAATTTTCTTGTACAATTCAAAACCAAATCTTATATTTACTTAAGGCTTGCTTTTTTTTTTTTTTTTTTTTTTTTTTTTTAAATCTATGAAATCAGCAGTCCAGTATATTTAGCATCAGTCTTAAGTTAGAATGTGAAACAAGACTTTGGGGGAAGGAAGTATCCGTATGGTTTTCTAAGTAATTTAAGAAACAGGAAAACATAAAAGAACTGATTGTCCGTGATTAAACCTCATCCCTTTCATTCCCATCTTCCTGTATCGTTAACTCAGCTGTCAGCCAGAAAGAAATAGGTTATTGCACTGGGTTGTAAAATATTTTCTGAGTGGGCCTTGAATGTTGACTATTGAGTGACCTCCTGAACACTGAGCAAACAAGGAGAGAGTTTAATAAATAGCAGAAATGTGTTGACAGTGTTTTTCTTCTCGCTGCAGGAATCATCAAGCTGGGCAGGTGGAACCCTCTCCCCCTCAGCTATGTGACAGACGCGCCCGACGCCACCGTGGCCGACATGCTGCAGGACGTCTACCATGTTGTGACACTGAAAATCCAGTTACAAAGGTGGGTGTCTCTGGACCTAGGCCCTTCCTTACGCGCCCAGCTACTCCGTCCGTCAGAGTTGCTGCCGACACTGGCATGTCCTTTGTTTTCTAGACGTTGGATGAGATGAAAAAGAAAAAAAACAGGGGAGAGAGAGCAGGCAAGGAGGGACACTTCACCAGGCATCTTTGTCCTCCACATTCCAACTGTTTTATGTTTTGTTTTCAGAAGCAGTGAAGTGGGAACCTAGGGGGGAGCTTGATAAATCATTAAAAATCTGTGGCCCTTAAAGGGGAACTTTCCACAGCCCCTAATTTAATGGGTTCTCTGTTTAAATGCTTAACATACTATTTGAAGAATAAACACTTCTGCTGTTTTCAGGTGTGTGTTTTGAGGGCTGAGTTCTGTCCCTGGGTAGCAGGCTTACCGGGAAGGTGCTGGCACCGGGCATCTTTTTCTTCCCTTTCTGGTGGCTGCCTTAGGGGAGCACACTGTGTGGCCTGCAGAGGTTCGGGACATGATTCTTTTCAGGTACAGCATCCAGGACAAGTTATGCTTCCAAAGCATCTAGTTCTCTGCAGTGTCTTGTAGTGTAAAGTGCCTGTAAGTCATGGGATTTAAGAAATGCTTTTCCTTAGTGTTAGGGTTTTGAATTTGCTCATGTTGGAGAATTGGCACCTTCGTAGGCCCCCAACATCCCCATCCTTGTCTAGGAAGGCTTTAGTGTCCTCTCCCAAAAGTTACTCTGGGTTAGGAAGACAATGCTCCGAATTGTTCTGGGAGAGTGAAGAGTAGACCTTCATGCCTTGAATTTTAATGGACCGCTTGTCTGCATTAAACCTTAGGGGTGTCCAGTAATTAAACTCATACAGTGGAAGTTTATAATCACATTGCCTTGGTATTTTCATCAACAAACTGGAAAAACCATATTTTAAATTATTAGCAATTCTTCCCATCTGAAGTGACTATTCTTCGGCGAGTGTGAAAACAATCTTAAAGGAGCCGAGTTGGGCTCTGGGTGCATCCTGGAGAAGCAGTTTCGCTCCCTTTCCCTCATCCAGGGCCCGCTCTGGAGCCGGAACTTCAGCAGTTGTCCCCCTGCTGGCAGAGGGGCTGGCATGACGGTCGCACTCTGTACCCTCTGCAGCCAGGGCCCTCTGTTCAGCTTTGCGCCTTGTTCATTCTTGTCCTGTTTTCCCAGTTGTTCGAAGCTGGAAGACTTGCCTGCGGAGCAGTGGAACCACGCCACAGTCCGCAATGCCTTAAAGGAACTGCTCAAAGAGATGAACCAGAGCACATTAGCCAAAGAATGCCCTCTCTCCCAGGTCAGTATACCCGAGTGGGGTTCGGGGGAACCTAGAAAGCCGCTGATGGGCGGTGAGGGAGGAGCGGCGGTCCTGCTCAGAGAGCTGTCTTCTGTCTTTTAGTTTAGTTACACCACACTTCAGTGGGGAGAAATGCAGAGGTTGTGGTGCTTTCTGTCGTGGAGTGGAAGTTCTCACTTACTGAGGGCTTTGATGCCATGAGCAGGTATTAAAACGTTTCACATTTGCAGTCCTTAACCTCTCATGTATACCACAGGAGGTAGGCTCCAGGGTCTCTATTTTACAGATCAAGAAATCAGGACTCAGGGAAGCACTTTACCATCCTAAGCTTACTCAGGAGGCTCCGGGGCAAGTTGAGATTCGGATCTCCCCGGCAAAGTCTCAGGCTCCAGACCATCCCTTTACATGGTCAGTGGGAGGAGTCAACCGTGTCAGGCCCATCTTAATTATTTTTTACTTGTTTATCGAACATTTCCCTTGCCAGCAAGGAGACAGGATCTTTACATCGTCGACATTTGTATAAATTCTGCAGTGGGTATACTGTGTGTGAAAGTTGATCCTGAGAAGAAGCGATAGTCCATTTTTAATGAACTCGTGAGAAACTCATACAAGCCACAAAAAGAAGAGGTAGACAGGAGAATAAGAGTGGGAAAGGGCTGCCTTTTCCATGTTCATGGGTGAGGGATCCACTTTTTCTAATGAGGAGGTAATATTTTGGTGGCTAGGGTCAGTGGCTTAGGACCGCTAGGACATGAACTCAGGTTGACATTGTTTCAAGCTATGAATGGAAATCCACTTCCTCTGTGAGTTGCTACACTTGATTTAAGACAATGGACTAATTACATGTCTGTCAAGTTCAAGGGAAGGTGACAAGAACCATAGAAACCCGATGTGCCCTGAGCTATGTTCTAGGATAATAGAGTCTTTGGGGGAAGCAGGAAGCCTGGTGGTTAAGAGCATGAATTCTGGAATCAGTTAGATATGGCTTTCAGGCCTCCATGACCTCACTTCTACGAGCCTTGTTCTTTGTCAGTAAAACCAGGAGAGTAATAGGAGGAGTAAATGAGATAAATCACATAAGTTCTTGGTCTGGTGCCTGGCATACAATGACGCTCCATTAATAGTATCAGCTATTAATACAGAGACACGATATTGTTGGTGTGAACTGAGTATTTCTGATGTGTGTCGTGGAGCATGTTTTGGACTTTAAAATCCTCTGAGATAAAGCATGCTATTCATGTTTTTGCTCCCAAACAGTCAAGAAGGCATGCGCTCACGTAGCGGTAGCTGGTTAGGAAGGAACACAGGTGTCTTTTGGCCATCAGTCGGGGCCCTGCTGTTGATCATACAGCTTGCACCTGGGCCATTTCAGTTCCTCTGTGTAGGTGGGTGTGTAGGTGCTAACACCTGTTGCTAGATTTTGATTTCTTCCAGGGTGATTGCTTTTGAAGTTCTAAAAATAAGATTTTTAAATTATTCTGACCATATGCAGGGATTGATAAATAACAGTTTAGGGGGAAAAAATGAAATCATTTGTCCTGAATTTCACAGTCAGTCACAAGTGATTGTCTCTTGGATTTACCCGGAAGTCAAAATGGGCTGTGCTTGGAAGTAGACAAGCTCCTAACTTAATATCACCAATTTGGAACTGTATCCAACGCTCTTAACAGCCAATGAGAATTTGGTCACAACTGATCTATTGTGATCATCAGTGTTAGTTACAACCGTAACATGCGGCTAGAGACGACGTCAGTGGAAAGAACCCAGATCGGGAGCTGAGAGCCCTGGCCGCCATCTTTCTTCTCTTTTGTTGGATGTGTGATGCCGGGCAAGCCCATCTACTTCTGGGGCCTCACTGAATTCCTCTGGAAACTGGGAATGACTGTACATGTTTCATATAATTTTCAGGGTTGTCTTGAGGCTTGAATGGGATCACCTTTACCCCTACTATAAAAACCTCTTTCTCCCCCATTTTCTATTCTCATTACTGGCTCCCCCGGCTGCTCAGCCTAAAAATGTTTCTTTTCCATCACTCCCAAGTTTGATCCTGTGGATTCTGTCTTCGTATCTGCCTCATAACCCTAACCTTTTTCCTGTCTCTGGCTTTCCCAACACCAAGATCTTGCCATTTCCTTCTCTCCAAGCTTCCAGTGACGGCTCCTGCCCAGCCAGAAGGAGGTGCCCACTGCTGACACGGCCTCTAAGAATTGTTAAGATGATACTGTCCAGCCTGATTTCTCACCAGAGCCACCACCTTCTTCCTTTTTCCTGCATCCTCTATGTGCTCCAGACACCTGGAGTTAATTATTTTTGAACATTTGCCATTGCTCAGATGTCACCAAAATATTCCTGAGGGTGGGAGCAACCTAACTGGTTCCTTCAGCATTAGAAGTCTAACAACACAACTTCTTGTGTTATTTTTTAAAAATCGTGCAAAATTTATATTCTACTCCATATACTTGTATTTTTGATATTTTTAAAAAATGCCAAAGAAATTACTCTACCTGTTCACATGAGACTGGCCTTCCAGGGAGACACACCGTGTTCCTCTCCGGCTTCCGTAGCCCCGTGTACAATGCCGGTGACTGACGCTTGCTTTTGCATTTGCGATTTCTCATGGCCAGCATGCAGGGGTAGCTTCTGCTTGATGAAGTTGTCTTGCACATTCCAGTTGGCAAGTCACTGCTGGGGACATACCCTGGCCTCCTGGTCTAAGTAGTTGCTGCTTCTGCCCTTGGGAGCCTCTCGTACACACACCTGTCGTAGTGCATCTCACAGCCCGTTGTCAGTGCTCCTGCGGGTTCTCCTCACTCGATCAGCCGCCACTCGATCGTTACTTTGTCAGCATGCGGCACCGTGTATGTCTTGGAAGTCGTTGTTACTCTGATGCAGGAGTTGCTCAGCTTGGCCTTATTTATCTCTTGGGAATCAGATAGTCTGATGGTGCAGATTGGAGGTGCAGGAGGGCTGTCCTGGGTATTGTAGGATAAGTAGCAGGTCCCGGGCCTCTACCCACTGGATGCCAGTAGCATGCTACCATCCCCCTTGTGCCCCAGCTGTGACAACCAGAATGTCTCCACACATTGCCAAATGTCCTAGGAGGGGAGTAAATCACTCTTGGTCGAGAACCACCATGGTAATATGTTTAATGAATTAAGTCTAAAAATGTTTTAGAAAGTGCTATAAACTGTAAAGTTTTATTATGTTTATGGCTTCTTGGCAGCCCTAGAATGTTTTGAACTAGAAACAGTGAATACAGTAATTTGGTGGTCGAAGCCTGTTACATTTTCAATCAAACGGGGCTCAGTCCTATTACTTCAATTTGGGGGAGATTTGATTTAGGCTTCTGGTGTGCTGTGTGATTATGGAAAATCTTAGCGGGGTAGTCCTCAGTGAGCATGGACATGTCCTGTGGGCCCCAGCATTAATCCTACAGCTATTACCCCTACACGTTCTCGACTAGTCCCTTCAGTCGCATAACTAGATTGCATTTCACTGTGGGGATAAGTTCACCTATTTTGTTTGTGGTTGTCATAGGCCAGGGGCATGCATTTTTTAGGTTCAACCTACATAATGTGAAAAGGAATGCACTTTGTGCTGAAATGGTGAAATAGTACTTGAACAGTGTATTCCACCAACATCAGCAGGGTCCCAGTTAGGAGTCAGGCGTTTTGCCATGGGGATGATGAGAGAGGAGTGCAGCTTTCAGCCTAGGAAGAAGAGTACTACTTACTTCAACAGGGGAAGTAGCAGGCACCTGGGTGGCTCACTCAGTTGGTTAAGCGACTGCGGCTCAGGTCATGATCCCGGAGTCCTGGGATCGAGTCCCGCATTGGGCTCCCAGCACTATGGGGCGTCTGCTTCTCCCTCTGACCTTCTCCCTTCTCATGCTCTCTCTCACTCTCTCTCTCTCAAATAAATAAATAAAATCTTAAAGGAAAAAAAAGGAAAAGTAACTTACTGGACTATGTAAGATAGACACTGTTCAGGAGTAAACAAACGGTTTTGAAACAGTTCTTCCTTTTTCTCTCCAAACCAAACCATACGAGGTATTTCCTTACTCAAGTGTGGTGATTACATAAAGGAATGATGATTCAATGGCCAGTATATATTTTGTCCAACATCCCAGTGTTCTACAGTTCAAAAGAGCAGCCTTTGAAGGCAGAAGAAAAGTGGAAAAGTCCGTAAAAGGGCAACAATTGCAGGCTGAGGCATATATATTTAAAGGGAGAGAAGTCATGATTTTGCTGTTCTCTGTCTAGCTAGGTGCTTGGAAAGTATAGGTTGTATTTGTGTGTCTATGTATTTATTTTTGATTTCACCTTTCCAGATGTGTTTTAGTGCTCATGGCCTCTTCCTTTTCCTCTGATGTCCCCCTCACATTTATTATGAGTTTGTTTTCGTTTGAGTCACCACGTCCAGCCTCTCCCTCCAGCCGTATAGTCTGTGCCAAGCCTCCTAACCTTAGTCTTAGGTCTCTTATTAAATAGTCTCCTCTAACTGACTATTCCAATTTGGAAATGTTATGAACACATCTTTCTGTGGCTTACTTATATATTTTTAAAGATTTTATTTATTTATTTGACAGACAGAGATCACAAGTAGGCGGTGGCGGTGGAAGCAGGCTCCCTGCTGAGCCGAGAGCCTAATGACGGGCTTGATCCCAGGACCCCTGAGATCTTGACCTGAGCCAGAGGCAGAGGCTTAACCCACTGAGCCACCCAGGTGCCCCTGCTTACTTATTTTTTACTCAAGGAAGGTTTAAAAGACAGAATCCTAGGTCCTCTAGGTTTTGATCCATTGACATAAGCAGAGCTAACTACCTCCTTGTCTACCTCATTGGTTATTTGATGATCAAATGGAAAGACTCAAGAGACAGTATTGTTAACTCAAAATTGAGATGAAAGAACAAGTAATTTGCAAAGGCACACCCCTTCCAGCGTTCCCCTGCAGCCCCTGTGACAGAGCAGGTTTTCTGTGACTCTAGATAGGTTTTTTTAAAGTTTATTTTCGTGGTAAAAATACATAACATGAAGTGTATCATTCTAACCATGTTTGAGTTTGCAGTTTGGTGGCATTAATTACATTCAGAATGTTTTACAGCCATCACCCCTATCTTTCTCCAGAAACTCTTCACCACCCCAAACAGAAAGTCCACCACCATTATGTAGTAAACTCCCCATTCCCCTCTGCCCACCCCCAACCCCAGGTAACCTCTGTTGTATTCTCTGACTCTATGAATTTACTTGTTCCAGATGCCTCAAAAGTAGAATCATGGAATATTTGTTTTTTTATCTGGCTTATATCATTTAACATATAGATATGTTTTTAAAGCAGCTCTGTCCCATGCCCTTACTGGAGGTTTTATTGCCAAATATTTGAGGAACAAAACGACTGGCAGTAGTTACTGAACCGGGAAAACGTTACAGAAGAGCCCAGCGGAAGTGTTTCCTCCATCACATGATAGTGATGTGGTGTTTTCACAGTCTTTTAAAGACATAGACTGTAGGATAATTATTTCTGCCATCCTGAGCAAGCCTTGCTCATTTGAGGGATCCTTAAAAGACCAACTTGAATGTACAATATGCTGAAATAATCAGGCCCTGAACTCAAGCAGCCGGTTGGGTTGGTAGAAGAAACAAATTGACCATGTGCTCACGTATAGACAAGAGGCTGATCACCGTGTGGACCAGTGTTGTCGTTAACTAGTTGCCGACTGTCTGTTCCATTTTGTCTTAAATTCACGCACGTAGCGGGGATGCGTCCTGTCTTGTGTTAACCGGTTGCCAGCCGTCCCTTCCAGTCATTGTCATGTGAGCTTGTTTCTGTTCAAGGCCCAACCTCATGACTCTTGTTGAATGAAGGAGGTTTGCAGCTGACGGCTTGAAAGGACTCCCTGCCTGGGTCATGGCCGTGAACATGTGAAGTGATGGTGTGGAGGGGAGAGAGCAGACGCTCACGGACCCCCCGTGTTGTGCCAGGCCTCTTAGACAAGTGATCTCCCTGAGGCAGGTAGCGACATCCACTTTCACAGACGAGGGAGCCTCCAGCAGCACCGTAGGGAGGACCTCTCTGATGTCGTCCCGCCGCACTGGGAGCCCAGTGGAAGTGTTTCCTCCAGCTAGAATGGCCAAGTTTTCAATTCTGATCGTATAGCTCAGAAATGGGGACAGAAAGGGAGAGCAGAAGGCTGCCAAGTACCATTAACTGAATTTTTCATGACAAAGTAATTTCTCCAGATCAGGTTTTTCCCTTTACTGTACTTGATGGACGTATCATTATAATCTCATGTTTAATATGTAATTTAGCATACCGCAAAGCAGAATAAAAAGGCTGAAAACGAGCAAAAAAATGCATATATTATTCATGGCCTGCATCACGCTCTCTCCCCCGTAGACATGCTACGAGATGCCAGCTTCTCTCCCCACCCTGACGCTCTTCTTGCTGAGACAGGGCGTTCCTACTGACAGAGAGTGTAACCATTCACTTTGGTTTTAAAATGTTCTTTTTTATAGCAAGTGTATTATGTATCTGCAGCTTAGCTACTCTTAGTAGAACACTGCTTTTCAAACAAATAAATCCCGCTAAGCCAAGGAGAGTGTGGTAAAGGATATCCTCCTTTTCTTGGGGAGGAGGAGGGAGTGCTGAGGTCTCTGTCTTTCACATGTATTGTACCAATCGTCTTAATCTGTGTTTATTGTTTTGCTCTTCCTATTAAGGCTTAAACTGTCTCTAGTTTCCTTAGTTTTCTGAACTCCTTAATTAACTCCTGTAGGGGCCCAAGGTCACAACTTGATGTTTTGCTTTGGTCACACCTTGTATCTTCTTGGTCTGAAGAATCGTCTGCAATATCCGCTGTTGAGTTTGTACCAGCTGATGGAGGTGGTGGTGAAAATTTGCTTTCCCTTTGTAAGAGACCCATGAAATAATGTGGCCTGGTACTAGTGTCTTTTTATGGGGCTTTCCACTGCCATTTGACTTTGGACAAGATGCTTCATTCTGAGCTTCCTGGCTCTCATTTAGAAAAATGCAGCCATATCACAGGTGACATCTAGTCTCTGAGCTCCTCAAAAACAAACAAGTGAATTTAAAATTTGTCTATTTTTAGAAATCTATTTTTAGATTAGGGCATCTATTTAACTGTAGCAAATACTAAAACAATATATTTTATTGTCCAAACAATATATATTTAAAAGAGTATAATCTCTTGCAATTTGGCTTGGTGCAAATTCAGATCAGCTAGTAAATTTTGATTCTGCTATATTTTAAACCCTCAAATACATAATAATAATAATAATTATTATTATTATTTTAAATGATTTTCAAATACAGCCAGCAAACTATGTGTCAGAGTAAATGCAAATGAGGAAGCCTGGATTTTATTCCTCATTTAAAATCTTTGTATTTAAGATGTAATGTTGAATTACAAAGAAGTCTGAAATTTTCCAAAAGTTTCTGTAGTTGGGAAGATGTGTTAAACCTTCCTATTTATTTTAACACATAATATTTTTCATAGCACAGTTTTATCTACACTTACTATTCCTTGGTGCTGATGGCTGTGACTAAGTACCTGAAGGGTCTGTCTGATTGCCCAGTGTGTGTGTGTGTGTGTGTGTGTGTGTGCCCTCTACTTTCATTGTCTTTGCCCACCACCGTGCCATTAAGCTTACTTCATAAGTGCAAAGTCATTTTCATATGAGCCTCAGTGAAACATTATCCCTTCAAGTGTTAGAAATAACACACATCTCTTTTGGCTTATTTGTATCAACATTGTTTTTATGCAACATGGAGGCTCAGAAGTTGGTTGTGGTCTGGATTGAAAAAGCCCACTCAAATCTTTCTTCATTTGTCAAAAAAATGTGGAGATCTTAAAAGTCCAATTGTGTGGTTGTTCTAGCATCCCTGGAAAACGTAAAAGAGCAGTATAAAGTACAAAACTATGTACATACTTTAAAAAAGCAGTAAATGGAAATTAGGGTTTTTTTGGCAGAGTGGTTGGTGGGAGAGATTTTAATCATTACTCATGCTGTTTTTGCAGCAACTGTATCTCATCAGGTCTGAGATGCTCCTGATTGTAAGATGCGTTCCAGTTTCGGTGACATTAAAGTATTTAAAAAATGTGGCTGTAAAATGGATGAAATGTGGTAAATGCAGATTGTCTATTCCCTAGGACCTCTGGAAAACTTTATTCCAAGTAGAGCAAAGTCAGTATATGCTGGGTCCATATTAGCTCCTTTCAGTGTTGTTTATAGTGAAATAACTTTGATATTTTTAAAAACAAATTGACACTAACATTTAGATGTCCTTGTGTATGTGTGCCAGTGAGGCCCAGAAGTTCGAACTCAGGCTATGAGAATGTAACAGTCTAATTTAGGGTTAGAGAATATTCATGTTTGAAGCTTGAATAATAAGACATAACATGACCTTTCATCTGAAATATGCCCCAGATGTACCTCTTCTGCTTTTAAAGCTCTCTGAAGATGAATTATGAAAATTCTTATCAGTAGAACTAGTTTGAGTGTCAACTAGATGTAAAGACCTGCGGGGAATTAATATGAATAAGATGTGCCACAAACTCAGAGAGACCTTTGAGGGACTAAAGATTCTCATTATCTAGGAAATTTTATCTGCTACCTAATTCCTTTGCTAAACTCCTAGTTCAAATCTATACCCCCCCTCCACCACTGCCATGGCCAGTAGAGATAGAAACTCAGTTATAATTATCTGCAGAAGAGAGCAAATCTGATTGAGTCTGTGGGGAGTCAACTTCTTTTTTAAATGAGTTGTGTGAACCTGATTCTAGTATAAGATCTGGTGATGGAGGGGCGCCTGGGTGGCTCAGTGGGTTAAGCCTCTGCCTTCGGCTTGAGTCATGATCTCGGGGTCCTGGGATTGAGCCCCACATCAGGCTCTCTGCTCAGCAGGGAAGCTGCTTCCCCCTCTTTCTCTGCTTGCCTCTCTGCCTATTTTTGCTCTCTCTCTCTCTCTGTCAAATAAATAAAATCTTAAAAAAAAAAAAAAAGATCTGGTGATGGAGACCATGGAAGCCCAGATATTAAGTACCTTTCCACATAGATGGACACTGGCTTTGTGCAGTGAAGACACATCAGGGACAAGGACAAAATAGGGAGGTTAGAGAATGTGGGGCATGTGGATCATCTGGGGCCACAATGACATGGGTTGGTGGCCTGGTCTTAGGGGCGAGGAAGAGTTGCTAGACAGCTGTAGGTAGTAATTGAGACACTTTAGTCTGTCTCTCAGACCGACTTTGCAATAGGAGGCTTACCTCGATTTCCTGTAATGACCACCTGTCCTGTGCCTCTCCAGAGGATAACATTCATACAAACAACAGACAGAGATGACAAGTACATCCGCAATTATCCATATACACCAGCATAGCTGGGGTATCTATTATTAGGCCACTTTCATGTTAAAATGTTCATTATTATGACATTTTAGTTTGGCATTTTAAAATTTCATCCCTGTACCTTTTCATTTGTTATATTTCAGTGACTCAGATGTCCCACATGAGAAGTGTGTTAGACTTGGCGGGGGTTGGGGCGGGGGGGGGGAATGAAACAGACACAGTCACTGTCCTCAAGGGTTTCGCAGATTAAGACAGAGAAAAACTCAGCCCAGAGAGGGAACTAGCCCAGCTAGCCAAGAAACTTCTTTACTTGTTTGTTAGTAACACACAAAGCAGAACCTGCCTCAGGAAGATTAGGAGTCCACTGATCCTCTAAGTCAGTGCAGAAGGATCTGGAAGTTTGGTGATACAGTCAGGTGATACCGGATCTTTGTGTTCCCAGGACTGTGTTCAGATCCTCAGATTAAAAAGGTTCTTACTATCTCCCCTTAGAGAACAGAATTGTCATTTAGAGACCAGCAACCGGGGGGAGGTTAGCCATCTGCTATGTAGAAAGGGCCAAAGAGGTTTCTGTGAATTGAATTAGAATTCCCCTCCCCCACCAGCACTGCATAGTGATTTTTGAAAAAGAGGGACTTTATGGGCTCAGTGAGGGAACTGTTTTAAATGGGAGTCTATGCAGTACTGTTTGCTGGTGTTTGAACCTCTCACTAAATAACTGGCTGTTGGCTTGATTTATGGTTATCTTCTTTATTGTGACTACTATGAAGAAATACCATTCGAAGTTTTGAGATTTTACACAGCTGTTCCATCCTTATCTGGAGATACCTTTTTGAAGAACGGTGAAATTTCAAAGGCAAGATATAAGACCTTACAGAAGCCATTTGGATCTCTTGAGTTTATGTCCATTTGTTTTTAGATAGAGTTTGTGAAGTAAAAATCTCTGTATAGATTTGTGACTGTATTATCACAGTCAGTTCAGGTATATAAATTAACATCTGTTACCAATGTTGGTCCAAACATGCCGTATTGACTGAAAACATACCTGTAGGAAATCGCATTCAAGGTGTGCAATTATAATTTAATATTTTAGTGCCAAGTTGGGTTATACTCTTCTCTTTCCTGTCCGTCCCATTTACAAACAAATCAGCTAAAGGCTAGAGCTGAGGAGGGAGAAGGAATGAAAAGCAAGAAGGAATGAGGTACTCAAGCACTCAGAAAGTTTGAGCTTTGATTCATTTTTGGGTGAAACACAGTACAAGTGTTATGTTTAGTTTCTCCTGCTCTAAAATAGCACTGTTAATTTTTTCATTTGGTGAATTTTCACACAAGTGCTAATCACACGTTTCTATAAATTATATTAATTTAACTTATTTCCCTAAATGTTGTTCTGCAGTGTGTAGCACGGATGTTCTCAGATTCTTGGCTGTGTAAGCTTGTTGCAGTTGGAAGCAGAACAGAAACATCTGAAAGGCATTATTTGAATTACCAATGCTGGAGCATCTGATCTCACCTTTTACTCTGCTCCTAAGTCACAACTGTTCTCTCCCTTTGTATCTAATCTGTACAGATGTCCTGCCTCCTCCATCTTTGACATTGCCCCAAGGTTGGCTTTTTGGAGAAAACACTGTCATCATACAAGTAGAAGTTAAAGAAAGAGTAAATTTTGGTAGTCGTGTTTGATGTTTGATAGTTTAGTTTGCAGGAGGATGACTACTTCAGATTTAAAAGACAACGGAGGTAGGTGTGGGCGAGACTTCTTACCCCTAAAAAGAAGTACTTGATGGTGGAAAACATAACGATTATTTCCTGTTTCTTTTCAGAGTATGATTTCATCCATTGTAAATAGCACATATTATGCCAACGTGTCAGCAACCAAGTGCCAGGAGTTTGGGAGATGGTATAAGAAGTACAAGAAGATTAAAGGTAAACTGACATTTTTATTTTTAAAGCCTATTTTTAGTTTCTTAGGTCAATGAAGTATTGGTTCTTTGGAGTTTATGCTAATTTTCTGTATACACTTTTATAAAATTATATGTATAATTTTTACCAAGGTAAGTTTCTTAATATTTCCTACAGGAACTAAAGTAAAATTTGATGCCTAATACGTGAAGTTGACCATTTTTGTAAGCGATGCATGTGAAGGCCAAGATTTTTAGAAATATTTGAAATAGGTTTATTTCAGATAGGCATGTCTATTTAAAAAGCTCAAACAATAAATCATTTCCATTAATAGATTAATGGAAATTCAAAAGCAGTCATTGTGGATTAATCTGCACTTGATAGTTCAAATACCAATTAACAAATTGAAATGACTGCTGGCTGTGGTATCAGGAAATCTTTGGTTAGAAATGGAGTTTTGATGTGTTTATTTGGTGACAGTTCCAGAGCAGTGGTCTCCGCTCTGTCAAAGGGCCTCAGTTGTAAAGCAGCCTTGTGTTCAAATTTCTGTTCTCCCTTTTGCTAGCGTGTGTTTCGGCAAGTTATTTACCTTCACCGAGATTCAGTCTCCTCATCTGAAAATTGAAACAATGAAAGTATCTGAATCATTCACTAGCTGTGAGGACTAATTAGGTTAATACTGACATAAAGAAACCTCTTAATAAATAATATCAGTAACACTAGAATGCTAAAATAATAATTAATAGTAACGGTAGTACTAGCAGTAATATGGTAAATGTGGAGACGTACCTGGGCCTGAAAATACAGTGTCCTGTCTGATACGTGGTGTGCTGTTTACACCATCCAGCCCTTCAGATGTACCAGTGATCTTTTTTCTGTACAAATATGTCAATGTTGGAAACATTCTGAGGTTGCAACCCAACTCAGATGCTATTCAAATGCAGATGCCACCAGCCCCTGAGCGGACTTGGGGACTCTTGGATGGTCGAGGGTCCGGCCCTGTTTTCTCATGGTTATAACGTCATCCATCAAGCCCTATTATAGGTATTCACAGCCTGGCTGAAAGTTCCCTGCCCCCATCCGAGGTTTATAGGACCATTTACGGTGGGCAGGTAAAAGTAAAAGATGAATTATTTGTTTTACTACCTGCCGGTGTCCTCCAGGGAGGCGGGATCAAAGTAACACTTGTTGGCCATTTAGTGTTTGGGATCCTGTTTCCCGGGTTACCTTTTGAGGGCGTGAACTTTACATGCATCGGCAGCACATTTCTGATTACAAAAGAGCATTTTATTCCAAATATCCAGTTTATAAGGAAAGTCAAGATGTTGAACTACCCAGAAGGAGTTAAAGTGCACTGAAAATTGAATTAAGATCCATTTCTCTTCAGCATCCTAAAATTCTTAGAAGCATGAAGGTTCTACTTTAGGCACTTGCTTTACAATATTACTAATATTAACTCTCAGACAGGATAAGATGAATATCTCCTTCTCATTATAAGACGGGATTGTGTAGTTCAGAAGGGTTTCTTTTCTCTAAGCGTTGTCTCCAAGTTTTTCTTTTAAAGTAAGACTGTTGAAGTGTTTGAACATATCCTCTTTGGCTAAAAATCAAAAGAATCCTGCAGCGTCAAGGTCATTTGTTAGATCCCATTTACTTGCTGTCGGAAGAGGAAAGGAAGAGAGAGCCGTCTTGTAATAGGCTGGAGTGTAATTCCAGATTCAGAAGCTCTCCACTCTAGTGTTTTCAGAATTGCCACTACAGAACCCGTGTGTGTGTGTGTGCGCGCGCGCGCGCATACGACACACACATACACGAACACTTATATCTTCTACTTTTCTTTCTCTCTTAGAGATTCAATTCTTTAAGCTCTTTTTTCCCCCAAGATAGTAAATGCACAGTTAAATCTTAAGTGTCATAAAAGCGGACTGAGACCTTGATTTCAATCAGGAGGTCAAGGACCCACACCTGAAGAGGCTGCCAGACACTCTGTGCACTTGCTGTTCAAGGAGATGGAGCCAGTCATTGCTGTTGAGAAGTGTGTGTGTGCATGTGTGTGTGTGTCAGTAGGAGGAGAAAAGGGAAGGTTAAGGTATGTGTGAAGTAAACACAAGCTGCCGTAAAACAGTTCAAGTGGTGTTGATTCATCAACCAAGGGAGTGGGAGGAAAAACAAAGAATTCGTGGCAGGTATAATGGTGTACAGAAAATAAACACCCAGAGAAGTATATTTTATTAACTTTCGACCCTCAGGGAAAAGGCAGTGTCGGACCTATCCAGGCACATTTCATCTGAAAGAAGCTTTGTGCTATGAATAGATGTCACCGTGGGAGTTCCCATCGAGTAGAATCCACTTCTCATGGGAAAGGAATGATTTTGTTTGTAACATTTCTGTTTGTGTCCATCCATTTTCAAAATGAGAAAGACAAGGAATGAGTTTCAGATCTGGGAATGAGTAATAGCAAAAGCAGAATTCTACCTTAGGGCTCTTCCTGCGAACCTGGCAGTTGGAGTGTCGTGTCCTTCCTTGCCCCCTACCTCCCCCGTTTCCACCCCCAAATTACCAATTTACATGTAGCCTGGCTGATACAACGTATAGAAGAAAATCTCATGCTAACTTACTAATGTCCCAAACTAAATGCAGCTACATTGTTAAATATGTTTCCTATTATCTGCTAATGTCTGTTTTAATAAAACAGTGGGAACTAAATGGTTGCTTCTTAATCAAAACCATGATTTCCTAACATAAGCTATGTGATTCTGTTACAAATTGCCACATATAGATCTCCTAGGTCAAAATTTTTTTCTCTTCTCATAGAAATAAATAAACAGTAAAATAATTATATACTCGGAAAGATCAAAGTAAATATGACTAAAACCTGGCAAAAATAAAAGTCTACAGTAGGATTAAAAAAAGGGATCAGATTGCAAATTCTATAGTTAATGCTTAAATAAATATGAGAAAAATGAACAATCAATAATTTGATATCATTAAAAACAGATGTAAAAACGATATACAAATGGAATTGTCTGAATTTGGAAGTAAACATTTTAATGCGCATTTTTTGAATTTGTTGTTATTACAGCTAAACTATTTACACTTATTCTTTAAAATGTCCTAAGTTAGTTTGGCTTAGCATGTTAACTTTATTTTCCCCAGTGATCACAGCAGAGTACATTGTGTTTACCTTTTTTCTTTAATTTCAAAGACAATCATGGTTGACACAGACATTTTTGAGTTATCGTTAGTGTTAACTCAGGATGGATGGGGAGAGACGGTTGGCATCCTCTGCTTTTAACATCCAGAACTATGAATTTAACATCCAGAACCAGAAATTTTTGGTGGGTAGATAGGGTGGTAGGTTGGTTTAGACAGTATTTTATATTGCTGTTCATCTCATACTGTAATTGCTTCTTGCCTCGATTTTACCGTGTAAGCTCCCAAGTATGAGGAAAAGAAAATCTACATTCTGCGTAAAAGCAGGGGGTAAAAAAGACCAGTATTAACAGTTGTTTAATGTTTAGGAGTTTCAATGTTGGACACAAGGATAATCCACAGGGACCTGGAAACGTTCATGCTGCTACAAAATGATTTTCAAAAATTCTTGGGATTATGTTGAATTTACCCCATCAGTTTTTTTTTCATAAGTTCTGCACACTTTAATGAAACACTTATTTTTTTAACCTCTTTTCTATTAACTATGTACATATGAGTTGCCTCATCATTTTTATGAGACTAAGTGGCAATTATATACGAAGTACCATCGGAAATGATACTCTCTGTCAATCTGCTTCTGCAGGGCATCTTCTAAGAATAAAAAAGTGCCTTAACAAAGAAGGACTCATATATTTTAAATGTCTCCTAATTAAAAATTAATAAGTTAAAATAATGTCATATCTAAAGTGTTTTTCATCTGAAACCAAAAGCCAAATGAAGTGTCATCTTTGGTCAGGTCAGTCTCAACTATTTCATTGGTCACAAGAATTAAGGGGTCATTACAAGTTCACACAAATACTCGTGGATATTGTAAAATT